>NC_138776.1:102229351-102470961 GCF_965119305.1 Pelophylax lessonae
ACACAGTCCTCAGCCCCCCCCAATTGCACCTGTCACCCAACAGTCACCTCATCAGTGCCCAGAAATTGACACCCATAAGGCTACGTTCACATGTGAGCGTAGCGATCGCGGACAGAATCACCGCGATTCTGCCCACGATCCGGAAATCATTGCAAATTGCGGGACGCCTGTGCGTTGCCCGTGATTTGCAATAGCACCCCAAACACTGTGCGATGCTGCGATTTCCACCTGCTGAATCGCGGTAACATCGCGCAAACAACGCATGATGCCCAAAAAAGGTACAAGAGCTTCTTTGGGGCATCATGCGTTGTTTGCGCGATGTTACCGCGATTCGGCAGGCGGAAATCGCAGCAACATCGCACAGCGTTTGGGGTGCTATTGCAAATCACGGGCAACGCACAGGCGTCCCGCGATTTGCAATGATTTCTGGATCGCGGGCAGAATCACTGCCAGAAATTGACACCCATAAGGCTACGTTCACATGTGAGCGTAGCGATCGCGGGCAGCATCACCGCGATTCTGCCCACGATCCGGAAATCATTGCAAATTGCGGGACGCCTGTGCGTTGCCCGTGATTTGCAATAGCACCCCAAATGCTGTGCGATGCTGCGATTTCCACCTGCTGAATCGCGGTAACATCGCGCAAACAACGCATGACGCCCAAAAAAGGTACAAGAGCTTCTTTGGGGCATCATGCGTTGTTTGCGCGATGTTACCGCGATTCGGCAGGCGGAAATCGCAGCAACATCGCACAGCGTTTGGGGTGCTATTGCAAATCACGGGCAACGCACAGGCGTCTCGCCATTTGCAATGATTTCTGGATCGCGGGCAGAATCGCAGTGATTCTGCCCACGATCGCTACGCTCACATGTGGACATAGCCTAAAGTTCACCGGTCAGCAGAGACTGCCATCAGTACCGCCATGCACCATCGCCCGTCACCTGTCACCCATCAGTGACCATCGCCCGTCACCTGTCACCCCATCAATCACCGTCACCTGTCACCCCATCAGTCATCGTCATCTGTCACCCTATCAATCATCGTCACTTGTCACCCCATCAGTGATCGTCACTTGTCACCCCATCAATCATCGTCACTTGTCACCCCGTCAGTGATTGTCATCTGTCACACCATCAATCATCGTCACTTGTCACCTCATCAATCATCGTCACCTGCCACCTCATCAATCATCGTCACCTGTCACCCCATCAGTCATCGTCACCTGTCACCCCATCAGTCATCGTCACCTGTCACCCCATCGGTCATCGTCACCTGTCACCCCATCAGTCATCGTCACCTGTCACCCCATCAGTCATTGTCACCTGTCACCCCATCAGTCATTGTCACCTGTCACCCCATCAGTCATCTGTCACCCCATCAGTCATCGTCACCTGTCACCGCATCAGTCATCGTCACCTGTTTGCCATATACATGCAACCACTTACCGACCGCCTAACGACTATATGCGTCGGCCATTAAAAGCTAAATACTGGGGTTATGGCAGCAGATAGCTGCCATAACCCCGGTATTTTTTTAAACTTAAACGGCGGGCGGTCGGCTTTCAGATAAGGGTGGTCCCAGTGGCGGATTCGCCGCGAAATTACCCTTACAGTGCAGGGGAAGAGGTGCCCCCCCCTCCTGCCGCGTCCCAGACTTTTTCCCAGCTTACCGGACCCGCCGGCAGCGGGGAAAACTATCCGGTCCCGGATCCTCAGAGACAGGAAGTCGAGTGAGGGCAAGATGGCCCTCACTCGACTCTATGGTCTTGGAGGACCGGAGCTACGTCAAAAGACGTTGCCTAGCAACCGGTTTAAAGGGCCGCTTTTTTTTTTTTTTTCCTTTTTCAACAATTTTTTTTTTTTTCTTTTTTAGTGTAGTTGTGAGGTGTGAGGTCTTTTTGACCCCAGATCTCACAATAAAGAGGACCTGACATGCCTATTTCTATTACAAGGGATGTTTACATTCCTTGTAATAGGAATAAAAATGATCAAAACATTTTTTTTTTTTAAACTGTGTAAAAATAAAAAAAATAATAAATAAAATAAATAGGAAAAAAAAAAATTAAAGCGCCCTGTCCCCGTTAGCTTGCGCACAGAAGCATATGTAAACGGTCTTCAAACCATACATGTGAGGTATCTCCGCGATCGTTAGAGCGAGAGCAATAATTTGAGCCCTAGACCTCCTCTGTAACTCTAAGCTGGTAACCTGCAGAAATTTTTAAAATGTTGCCTATGGGGATTTTTAAGTACCAATGTTTGGCGCCATTCTGTGAGCATGCGCAATTTTGAAGCATTACATGTTGGGTATCTAATTACTCGGCGTAACATCTTTCACATTATGGAAAAAAATTGGGCTAAATTTGCTGTTTTCTTATTTTTTAGTTCAGAAAAGTGAATTTTTTTCAAAAAAATTGCATTTGGAAGACTGCTGCGCAAATATGGTGTGATAAAAAATATTGCAACGATCTCCATTTTATTCTCTAGGGTCTCTGCTAAAAAAAATATATATAATGTTTGGGGGTTCTAAGTAGTTTTCTAGCAAAAAAAATGATTTTAGCTTGTAAACACCAAGTGTCAAAAATAGGCCCAGTCTTAAAGTGGATAAATGGACAACTTTGTGAAAAGGGCTACTTGGATGTTAGGCCTCTGTATGTGGCTAGGCTGTGTAAAAGTGTTACACATGTGGTATCGCCATACTCAGGAGGAATAGCAGAATGTATTTTGGGGTGCAATTTTTGCTATGTACATGCTATGTGTTAGAAATATTGCATAAATGGACATCTTTGTGTAAAAAAAATGCGTTTTCATTTTCTTTCCACATTTTCCAAAAACTTGTGGAAAAAAAATGACATATTCAAAAGACTCATTATGCCTCAAAAATTATACGTTGGGCTGTTTGCTTTCCAAAATGGGGTAATTTTATGGGGATTTCCATTGTCCTGGTGCTCCAGGGCCTTCAAAAGTGCGATAGGTTGTCAGGAAATTATATGTGTAATTTGTGCTCCTAGAATGCCGTACAGTGCTACTTGGATGTTAGGCCTCTGTATGTGGCCAGGCTGTGAAAAAGTCTCACACATGTGGTATCGCCATACTCAGGAGGAGTAGTAGAATGTGTTTTGGGGTGTAGTTGCAAGTATACATATGCTGTGTGAGAGAAATAACCTGTTAATACATCAATTTGTAAAAAAAAAAAAAAAAATCTTCATTTTGCAAAGAGTTGTGGGAAAAAATTACAACTTCAAAAAACTCACCATGCCCCTTATTAAATACCTTGGAATGTCTACTTTCCAAAAAGGGGTCATTTGGGGGGTATTTGTACTTTCCTGACTTTTTAGTGTCTCAAGAAATGAGATAGGCCTTCAGTACATCAGGTGTGGTCAAGTGTGATCAATTTTCAATGATTAGCACCATAACTTGTGGACTCTGTAACTTTCACAAAGACCAAATAATATACACTTATTTGGGTTATTTTTACCAAAGATAAGTAGCAGTATAAATTTTGGCTAAAATTTGTGAAGAAAAATTACTCATTTGCTAAATTTTATGACAGAAACAAAGAAAAATGTGTTTTTTCACAATATTTTCAGTCTTTTTTTATTTATAGCACAAAAAATAAAAAACCCAGTAGTGATTAACCACTTTAGCCCCAGCCCTATTTCGGACACTTTTTGTTCACAAGTTAAAACCAGTATTTTTTCCTAGAAAACTACTTAGAACCCCCAAACATTATATATATTTTTTTAGCAAAGACTCTGGAGAATAAAATGTCGGTCATTGCAAAATTTTTTGTCACGCGGTATTTGCGCAGCGGTCTTTAAAACGCCATTTTTTTGGAAAAAATTTGAAAAATCACATTTCACTGCATTTAAAAAATACTAAACAGTAAAGTTAGCCCATTTTTTTTGTATATTGTGAAAGATGATGTCACGCCGAGTAAATAGATACCAAACATGTTACGGTTTAAAATTGCGCCCCCCCGTGGGATGGCGACAAACTACGGTCAATAGAGATCTCAATCTGCGACGCTTTAAATTTATTTAACGGTTACCAGTTTAGAGTTAGAGTGTAGCTCTTTTTTTTTAATTATTGCCCACGCTCTGGCGATCGCGTCGATACCTCACATGTGTGGTTTGAACAGCGATTTCATTTGCGGCTCGACTTGCGTATACGTTTTTTTTTGTGCGCGAGCTAACGGTGACGGGGACGGCTAAATTTTTTTTTTTTTTTTTTCCTATTTATTTTTTCTTTTTTTTTAAACTTTATTACAGGTTTTTAAAAAAAAAAAAATCTGATCACT
This sequence comes from Pelophylax lessonae, assembly GCF_965119305.1. Lineage (NCBI taxonomy): Eukaryota > Metazoa > Chordata > Amphibia > Anura > Ranidae > Pelophylax > Pelophylax lessonae. The sequence continues at coordinate 102,233,648 of NC_138776.1, forward strand.
TTTATTGCTGTCACAAGCAATGTAAACATCCCTGGTGACAGCAATATGTCGTGACAGGTACACTTTATGGAGGGATCGAGGGTCTAAAAGACCCTAGACCCCTCCACTACACTTCCCTGTATGCAAAACGCCGAAAACGGCATTTTTGCATACAGCCGTTTTTCAAATCTGCCGCCTTTTGCAGCACAGTAACCCGGACGTGACGTCATGGACGCCGCCTCCGGGTTACGTCATCGGAGACCCGATCGATGCCGTTTCCGGCATTCATCGGGACTCCATCCAGCCGGCGGACGTGTCGGCTGGGTGCTCGGGGCTCCCAGTGGGACGGTAGCCCCGAGCAAAGCCGCGGAAGGCGGCGGGAGGGGGGGGGACGTCCCCTCCCGCCCCCCCGGGTAACGATCGAGCGGCTCCCGAGCCGCATCGATCGTTACCGACGGAAAGCCGACCGTCGGCTTCAAACAACGGTACCGGGATGATGCCTCTAGCTAGAGGCATCATCCCGGTATAACCACTCAAAGTCAGCCGACGTAGAGGTTACGTGACTGGTAGTAAAGTGGTTAAATACCATCAAAAGAAAGCTCTATTTGTGTGAAAAAAAGGACACAAATTTTTTATGGGTACAGTGTTGCATGACTGAGTAATTGTCATTCAAAGTGTGAGAGCGCTGAAAGCTGAAAATCAGTCTGGGGAGGAAGGGGGTGAAAGTGCACTGTAGGCAAGTGGTTAAAGCGCAGAGAGCATCATGAACAACAAGGAACACACCAGGCAGGTCCGAGATACTGTTGTGGAGAAGTTTAAAGCCGGATTTGGATACAAAAAGATTTCCCAAGCTTTAAACATCCCAAGGAACACTGTGCAAGCGATAATATTGAAATGGAAGGAGTATCAGACCACTGCAAATCTATGAAGACCTGGCCATCCCTATAACTTTGAGCTCATACAAGGAGAAGACTGATCAGAGATGCAGCCAAGAGGCCCATGATCACTCTGAATGAACTGCAGAGATCTACAGCTGTGGTGGGAGACTCTGTCCATAGGACAACAATCAGTCGTATACTGCACAAATCTGGCCTTTATAGAAGAGTGGCAAGAAGAAAGCCATTTCTTAAAGATATCCATAAAAAGTGTCGTTTAAAATTTGCCACAAGCCACCTGGGAGACACACCAAACATGTGGAAGAAGGTGCTCTGGTCAGATGAAACCAAAATCAAACTTTTTGGCAACAATGCAAAACGTTATGTTTGGCGTAAAAGCAACACAGCTCATCACCCTGAACACACCATCCCCACTTTCAAACATGGTGGTGGCCGCATCATGGTTTGGGCCTGCTTTTCTTCAGCAGGGACAGGGAAGATGGCTCAAATTGATGGGAAGATGGATGGAGCCAAATACAGGACCATTCTGGAAGAAAACCTGATGGAGTCTGCAAAAGACCTGAGACTGGGACGGAGATTTGTCTTCCAGCAAGACAATGATCCAAAACATAAAGCAAAATCTACAATGGAATGGTTCACAAATAAACATATCCAGGTGTTAGAATGGCCAAGTCATAGTCCAGACCTGAATCCAATCGAGAATCTGTGGAAAGAACTGAAAACTGCTGTTCACAAACGCTCTCCATCCAACCTCACTGAGCTCGAGCTGTTTTGCAAGGAGGAATGGGCAAAATTGTCAGTCTCTCGATGTGCAAAACTGATAGAGACATGCCCCAAGCGACTTACAGCTGTAATCGCAGCAAAAGGTGGCGCTACAAAGTATTAACTTAAGGGGGCTGAATAATTTTGCACACCCAATTTTTCAGTTTTTTATTCGTTAAAAAAGTTTGAAATATCCAATACATTTCATTCCACTTCATTAACGTGTCCCAATTTGTTGTTGATTATTCACAAAAAATTACAGTTTTATATCTTTATGTTTGAAGCCTGAAATGTGGCAAAAGGTCGAAAAGTTCAAGGGGGCCGAATACTTTCACAAGGCACTGTAGTGCAAAAAATAAAAAAGTGATCAAGGGGATGATCAAATACTATTTGTGGGAAAAAAGACATCAATTTTATTTGGGTACAGCATCGCATGACTGCGCAATTGTCAGTTAAAGTAACGCAGTGCCGTATCGCAAAAAATGGCCTGATCATTAGGGGGTAAATCTTCTGGTCCAGAAGTGGTAAAAAAAACCACACACACAAGAATTAACAATCACTTTAAGTAAGGCACAAATTACAAAATTTTTGAGTCAACTGGAGGTGCACAAAGCCTTTACATTACATAGTTATTACATACCAAAAATAACAATGTGAAAATCCACTGCTCAAATAAATTAAAGGAACACTTTTTAATAAAGATATAGCATCAAGCCAATTAAACTCCTGGGATATTGATCTGGTCAGTAAGTAGCAGAGGGGGTTGTTAATCAGTTTCAGCTGCTTTGGTGTTAATTAAATTATCAACAGGGGCACTAGATGGGACACAATGAGACAACCTCCAAAACAGAATGGTTTTACAAGTGGATGATTTTTTTCCCTAATCATCTTTTTTCACTGTTTTTCACTAGTTTTGCATTTGGCTAGGGTCAGTGCCACTACTTGGTAGCATTAGGCGAAAGCTGTACCCTATAGAGGGTGCACAGGCAGTCCAACCCCTCCAGGATGGAGCATCACTATATAATTACCTGAAATAAAAATAATAAATAAATAAAAATCAATACCTGCCATTGCCAGAAAGATTGCTGTATCTCCACCACAGTCTAAAGAGCATAGAGGAGAATCCAGGAGACAGGCAGTTACTCTAGGAGAGCTGGACAGGGCCAAAGAAGGTCCTTAACCCATCAGCAGGACCGGTATCTGCTCCTTTGTGCAATGAGGAACAGGATGAGCACTGCTGGAGCCCTACAAAATGACCTCCAGCAGGCCACTAGTGTGATTGTATCTGACCAAACAATCAGCAAACAGACTTCCAGAGAGTGGCCTGAGGGCCCAACATCCTCTAGTGGGCCCTGTGCTCACTGCCCGGCACCATGGAGCTCGAATGGCATTTGCCATTGAACACCAGAATTGGTAGGCCCACCACTGGCACCCTGTGCTTTTCACAGATGAGAGCAGGTTCACCCTAAACCAATGTGACAGACGTGAAAGGGTCTGGAGAAGCTGTGGAGAACGTTATGCTGCCTGTAACATAGTTCAGCATGGCCGGATTGGTGGTGGGTCAGTGATGGTCTGGGGAGGCATATCCATGGAGGGACACACAGACCTCTACAGGCTAGACAATGGCACCCTCACTGCCATTAGGTATTGGGATGGACCCATTGTCAGACCCTACACTGGTGCAGTGGGTCCTGGGTTCCTCCTGGTGCGCGATAATGCCTGGCCTTATGTGGTGAGAGTATGCAGCCAGTTCCTGGAGGATGAAGGAATTGACGCCACTGAATGGCCCCCACGCTTGCCTGACCAAATTCCAATAGAAAACCCCTTGGAAATTATGTTTTGGTCCATCTGACTCCACCAGGTTGCTCCTCAATCTGTTCAGGAGCTCAGTGATGCTCTAGTTCAGATCTGGGAGGAAATATCCCAGGACACCATCTGTCGTCTCGAAAGGAACATGTGCTGACGTTGTCAGGCATGCATACAAGCACGTGAAGCCATACAAACTATTGAGTATCATTTTGAGTTGCTGCAATTAAATTTCAGCAAATTGGACTAGCCTGCTGCATAATTTTTTCACTTTGATTTTCGGGGTGTTTTTGAATTCAGCCCTCTCTAGGTTGATAATTTTCATTTCTATTAAACAACATGGCATCCTTTAGTTCCTAACACATTACCCAGTCCATATCAGTATAGATTTCCAGCATGATATTTTTCCCCATTGAGATCTGATGTGTTTTCAAAGTTTTCCTTTAATTTTTTTTAACAGGATATATTGCATCACACAGACCAACTTTAGCACTAGCTTTCAATAAAGAGTTCTTATTTTTAACGGCTCATTTTTAACCTCTTTAAGACCGGAAGATTTGACCCCCTTCCTGACCAGGTCCTATTTTGCGATTCGGCACTGCGTTACTTTAACGGACAATTGCGTGGTCGTGCGATGCTGTACCCAAATAAAATTGACGTCTTTTTTTTCCCACAAATAGAGCTTTCTTTTGTTGGTATTTGATCACCTGTGCGATTTTTTATTTTTGTGCTATAAACAAAAAAAGCGATAATTTTGAAAATAATTCTGCTATATAACATTCCCCCAAAAAAATTAAAAAAATCAAAATTTTTTTAACATTTTAGGCCAATTTGTTTTCTGCTACATATTTTTGATAAAAAAAATCACAATAAGCGTATTTTGATTTTTTTTTTTTTTTTACTAGTAATGGCGGCGATCTGCAATTTTATTTTGCGGGACTGCGACATTGCGGCGGACAGATCGGACCCCTAACTGACATTTTTTACACTTTTGGGGGGACCAGTGACATTACTACAGTAATCAGTGCTATAAATATGCACTGTTACTGTAATAATGACACTGGCAGGGAAGGGGTTAACCCTACGGGTGATCAAAGGGTTAAATGTATGCCTCATGCTTACTGACGTGTGGGGGAGGGGGGGTTTCTGTGACACAGAGATCACAGGTTCAGCTATGCTGCATCCTGTGATCTCTCCCTGTCTGTCACTGAAAAGATACGCCTGCTTTGTTTACATAAGTAGTCTTCTCACACTTTTCCCGACGATCGGGGAAGAGAGGCGACCATCGCCGCCTCTCCTCCTCCGGCCCGACTCCCGCTGTGACTAAATACAGCGGGAGCGAGCGTCCGGCGGCGCGTGCACCGTCGATACCACTAGGAGTCCAGCGACGTAGGTCTACGCCGATGGACCCAGGGGAGCCGCACTGCCACAGTAGGATTACTGTCAACAGTCGGCAAGTGGTTAAACACTCGTCAGGAGGGCAAGTGTTTTAAAATGAGCCACAGAAAGCGCCAAAGTATCAGCATTGCAGCCAGGCTACTAACATTTTCAGAAGTTTAGCAGTGACAGCCCACATATTTCTTTTATGACAGCTGTATGTTTAAATGTAGGTAAACTCAATCACTAAAATTTCATATATAAGTGCAGCTTTCCTTAAAGGGTAACTCCACTTTTGTGGGGGGGAAAAAAATAGCAAATAACTGTATTTTTGTAAGAACTTACTTCTCTGAAGTCCATTGACAGACGCAGCTCTTATGCTTCTTAACCATTGGGTTATGCGCCATCTACAGGAGTAGTTCTAGGTAGTGAAAAAAATTCACTGACATGCCTACAGGGGGCTGTCCCTTCCAGCATAACCCCCACACACACGCCAAAAGCCAGTTTCATAGCAAGCAGTGGACTGTCAATGGACTTCAGAGAAAAGGATTTTACGGTAAGTTCTTACAAAAATCCAGTTTTCTCTATCGTCCATTGAGAGACGCAGCTCTTAACCATTTGGACATCCCAAAGCAGTGTAGGCATGAGGGGTGGGAAGAATGCAACCAAAAAACAGTTAACGTATTTGCAAAAAGGCTAAAACGTAGCGAACGCAACCAAAAAACAGTTAACGTATTTGCAAAAAGGCTAAAACGTAGCCAACTGGGTAACAAGCTCAACCAGGAACAATAGGACCTAACCAAAAAAAGAAAAAATGAACCCCTGAAAGAGAAAACAAGTCTCTTTAAACTGCAGCCTGCAAAACTTTGCGGCCAAAGGAGGCATCCAAAGATGCCAATAAATCTGCCTTGCAGAATTTTGTAAACGTATGCACGGATGACCAGGTCGCCGCCTTACAAACTTGAGTAACAGAGGCCTGATGGCGAAAAGCCCAAGAGGCACTCAGCACCCTAGTAGAATGCGCTTTTACAGAGAAAGGAGGAACCTGACCCTTCAATGAATAAGCCTGAATGACCGTCTGCCTAATCCATCTGGATATAGTCGCAGCAGACGCAGCCAAACCTTTACGAGATCCCTCAGTAAGGACAAAAAGAGAATCTGATTTCTGAAAGAACTCCGTGACCGACAGGTAAACCCTGATCGCCAGAACTACATCCAGAGAATGCAATGCAATTTCCTTGCGATGCTTCAGCTGAGGACAGAGTGAAGGCAAAACAATGTCTTCATTCAAAATGGAAATCCGACACCACCTTAGGAAGACGGATTAGGCCGGAGAACCACTTTATTTCTTTGGACAACCAACTAGGGCGAATGACAAGAAAGCGCTGCCAACTCAGACACTCTGCGAGCAGAAGTAATAGCTACCAAAAAGGCAACCTTCTGAGACAACGAAAGCAGAGAAATGTCTCTAATATTCTCAAAAGGAGGCTTTTGAAGAACAGACAAAACCAAATTCAGATCCCACAGAGGCAATGGGGATCTTCTTGGAGGAGCCAGATGACGCAATCCTTGAATACAGGTGTAAATTAAGGTATTAACAGCCAACGGACATTGGAAATATATCGCCAAGGCCAACACCTGGCCCTTTATCGTGCCCAAGGCCAACCGCTGCTCAACTTTTTTCGGAAAGAAAGCCAAGACCCTTGCAACTGAAAACAAGAGAGGGTGCAAAGATTGCGATTCATACCACGTACGATGATAAATCTTCCTGGAAGTCGCTTTTCTAGCCCTCAACAGGGTTGGAATCACAGACTCAGAGAGATCTCTGTCTCTCAGCTCCTGGCTTTCAACAGCAATGCCGTTAAAGCCAGCGACAGTAAAGCAGGATGGAAGACCGGCCCCTGGGACAGCAGGTCCTCCCTTAGAGGCAGCTGCCAGGGAGGCTCGACGACCAACTTTACCAGGTCTGCGTACCAAGGCTGACAAGGCCAGTCTGGGGCCACCAGAATCACTGGAACGTTTTCCACCACCAGCCTGCGGAGAAACCTCGACAACAGCTGTATCGGAGGAAAGACATAAATTAGCCAATACTGGCTCCAGGGAGCCACCAACGCATCTGTGGCATCGGCCAGAGGGTCCTGAGCCCTGGCCACGAATCTTTGCACCTTCTTGTTGAGACGAGATACAAACAGGTCGACCTCCGGGATGCTCCAACGGACACACAGGAGACGAAATACCTCCAGAACCTGACTACTCAGGTAATCCGCCTGCCAATTCTCCACTCCCCGAATGTGAACTGCGGAGAGAGCCGGAACATGATCCTCGGCCTATGTCAAAATCTCGGCCACCTCCTGGGCCGTCCGGGCACTCTTGGTGCCTCCTTGATGATTGATGTAGCCCACAGCCGTGGCATTGTCCAATTGGATCTGAACCGGGGAACCTCATAGCCGATTCGTCCATTGGAGCAGGCAAAGCCTGATCACTCTGAGTTCCAGAACATTGATTGGTAAGGAAGACTCCTCTTTCGACCAGAGTCCCTGGGCACAGAGATTGTTCAGCACTCCACCCCAGCCCAACAGGCTGGCATCCGTGGTGACCACAGTCCACGAGAGCGGTAGAAAGAAACATATCATACTGTCTAAGGGCCGTGTATCCTTGTTTCACTTGACAAGAATCTCTTTCTGCAGAGGCCTGAAATGAAACTGAGCGAATGTGACCACCTCGAAAGTTGACACCATCAGACCCAAGGCTCTCATGCATGTCCGTAAAGAGGAGAGATTGTTGTCCCTCAGTGACCAGAGCTCTCCCTGCAACTTCTGAAGTTTATCCCCGGGAAGAAAGGAAGAGTCCAGAGTCAGTCCCAGGTTATCCAGACGCACCGATGGGGTCAGTGCAGATTTCTTGAAGTTGATGGTCCATCCGAACTCCTGAAGGGTCTGAACCGTGAATTCCAGGTTGCCTAATAAGGCTGGTTTAGAGTGCGCTCTCAGCAGAAGATCATCCAGGTATCCCAGGATCGCGATCCCTCGTTTCGCAGCAACACCAACACCGGGGCCAAAACCTTGGTGAAGACTTTGGGAGCTGAGACGAGACCAAAGGGTAACGCCACAAATTGAAAGTGCTCCTCCGCCACTGCAAAACTGAGATACCTCTGATGTCCCTCGTATATAGGGATGTGTAGGTATGCATCTTTGGTGTTGATGGAGGCTAGAAAATCCCCGATTTAAAGACGCTACCACTTACTGAATGGATTCCATCAAAGCGGTTCAGAGACTTGAGGTCCAATATTGGACGCACCTACATTGTTACATAGTTAGTGAGGTTGAAAAAAGACATCAGTCCATCCAGTTCAACCTATAATGTGTGTGTGTGTGTGTGTGTGTGTGTGTTTGCTGTTATCCGTACATTGTATACCCCTGTATGTTGTGGTCTTTAAGGTGCCCATCTAATAGTTTTTTGAAACTATCAATGCTCCCTGCTGATACGACTGCTTGCGGAAGAGAACCTTGCCCTCTTTTCTTGGCACAGTGAACAGGTTTAAATAGAAACCTCGAAATCGTTCCTGCGGAGGAACTGGCACAATCACTCCTAGTAGGTAGGAAGAGGTCCTGCACCTCCTCCCAGAGATCCCGCAAGTGATCAAGAGACAGACAAAGATTTGAGGAAAAGAATATGTCTGCTGGACGAGACCGAAATTCGATCTTGTACCCTGAACGAATCAGTTCACGGATCCATCCGCCTTGAATCAAGGATGTCCAGGATCCCTGAAAGCAACGCAGGCGTCCCCCCACCCCAGAAATGGGTGAGGGCGCCCCTTCCCGCAGAGGAGGACTTGTCCGCAGAACCGCACTGACTAGTCTTGGGCTTACCCGACCAAGCCTTTTTGCTCCCTCCAGAGGCCCTGAACGGTTTGCCTTTTTCTTGTGCCGCTGAGGCACAAAAAAAAAACACCTATGAGCCGTGAAAGAGGGCCCCCGCCTACCACGGGGCACCTTACCTTTGGAGGATTGTTGGAGAATAGTGCTCTTACCCCCGTTAACCCTTTAATCAACTCATCCAAGGAATCTCTAAACAGACGTTCTCCCAGAAAAGGGAGATCTGTCAAGGCCTTCTTCGAAGCCTGGTCCGCCGACCAGAACTTCAGCCACACCATGCAGCGTATGGCAATCCCTACCGCTGACACTCTGGCATCTAGAGGGGCTGCGTCCAAGGCCGCATCGCACAGGAACACCAGGGCCAGGGCCATCTGGTAAGTGAGCTCATTCAAGGTCCTCCTGTGTTTCTGGGGTCAGAACCCTCCCCCCCCCCCCCCATCATCATTAGGGCTTTAGTTAATATAAGTACATTGAATAGACTCAAAATAGAGCTTTTCTATGTGAATCTGTGTAAGGAAGCTATCTGATGCATCAGGAGAGTGACTGGCCAGCAGTATCTGTGTGAGCGATCAATATCTTGAAACCCTAATGAAAGTTTTTTCTGACCCATGAAAAGTTTTGGCTTTTTCTTAGTGTTAACCAATAAATTAATTTTAAGTATTTTATTGTTTTGCCTGGCACTCCTTCAATTACTACATATTTTTTTCTGGCAAGCTTCTAGAGTACCCAATGGTGGGTAGCCTTGTCTGTTGTGAGCAGCCTAACATAATCCAGTGAGCTCTTTAAATGTTTTTGTCCTTTTACTACTTTGTATGAACTCACTTTAAAATCCCAATGCCACTTGGATGTGTTTTTCTTCATGAAACCTCTGTCCCTGTCTCCCAACCTTTCTCCAGCATGGTCACCTTTTCACATTAGCTTCTAATGGAGACTACAAGTAACTGTTTGCAATGCAGTCTGCACAGAAACAATTTTTGTTACATTTCTTCAGTTGCTTTCAGGTTTCTGGCCTAGGCCAAAATTATGCCATACATCCCAGGAGTCTTCATTGGCATTTTTCTTCCAATTGGAGGCGGTGCTTTCTCAGCTATGCACACCATCCTGCCTGCATGCCTAAACTAATGGATTCCAAAAAGTAAATTCTACATTAATCATCTGCCCTTGCTCAAGATGACCACAGCTAGAATTGCTAGGGAGGTGTTTTTAAAATGATTTCTCAATAAAAAAATTGAGGGATGGGTGAGTTTGCTGTGAATATTGAAAATTAATTAACCACTTGCCGACCGCCGCAAGTACATATACTGCGGCGGTCAGCCCCTCCTGGGCAAAGTGACGTATTGGTACGTCACTCGCCCACGAGCCAATAGGGGGCTAGCGCGCGCCGCCGGAGGCGCGCTCCCAACCCCGCTCGTTAACAGGGATCCCCATGCGAGTGACCGGCGGCTCCGATGTCCGCCGGCCACTCGCGATTTCCTGCTGGAGAGGGAGAAAGGCAGGCGGCTGATGTAAACAAAGCCGTCTGTCATTCTCCCTGATGTAACTGCAGAGATCATACGATCCTGCTATGTAGGATCGTATGTCTCTGTGCTTGCATCAAAAGCCACTCCCCTTGACAGTTAGAAGCACGCCCCTAGGGACACACTTAACCCCTGGATCTCTAATAAAGTTAACCCCTTCCTTGCCGGGTGTCATTTTTACAGTAACAGTGCATATGTATAGCACTGAATACTGTAGTAATGTCACTGGTACCCCCAAAAGTGTCAAAAATGTTAGTGAGGGGTCCGATCTGTCCGCCGCAATGTCGCAGTACCGCAAAAAAAAATCTTTCCCTTAGTTAGTAAACGCAATAACTTTTGCGTAAACCAATCAAAATATGCTTATTGCGATTTTTTTTACCAAAAATATGTGGCAGAAAACAAATTGGCCTAAAATGTTAAAAAAAATAGATTTTTACATTTTTGGGGGGGGGAATTTCATATAAAAAAATGTGAAAAATATTGTTATTTTTTCAAAATTGACGCTATTTTTTTGTTTATAGTGCAAAAAATAAAAATAGCACAGGTGATCAAATACCACCAAAAGAAAGCCCTGTTTGTGGGAAAAAAAGGACGTCAATTTCATTTGGGTACAGCGTCGCACGACCGCGTAATTGTCCGTTAAAGTCACGCAGTGCCGAATCGCAAAATAGGCCCTGGTCTTTGAGCAGCCAAATCCTCCGGGGCTTAAGTGGTTAAATATAGTTTTCAGTTTCTGGTGCTTAGATACAGTTAAGTTCTGTTTTCAGTCTGTTTCCAACTTCCTAGGCCCCCCTCAAATGGGTGGCAAAGGGGCTTTAAAAATAGGAGACTGTTCTGTATTTTTAGCCCACCCCAACCACCCACCAAAAGCCTGCCATGACAGCCAGGGTGGCTGCAGCAAATTTAAAGTGGTTGTAAAGTCAGAAGGATTGTCCCATACTGTATATGGCTTCTTGTCCACCTAGAATTGCACATACCTATTGCTGCAAAATGTCTGACATCAGATCCACCCAAATTGTCCTGACATTAGTAAGCAAATAGCAACCTCCTTTAAAATTGTGATTTGTATGTGAATGGGCACCCTCAACCACATGAAGATGTTTGAGCCTGCTCATAGGTAGTTTGGGCATCAACTATTGTTCTCTAGGATGAGAAGCTGTATTTGACTCTAAACAGCTCTGAGTTGGAACTTTGTGCAGGAGTAAGTATGTGCAGATCCTTGTTATTTGGATGTGACTACAGGTTTGTTGTAAAGTGACTCTGCCTTAAATGAAGTTTAGGGGCTGCCATTGCTGAATTCTCAACAGTCTGGTGCTCTGTGTTCAATGCTTTCTAAGACCCCTTTCACATTTGTGTGACTTGTCATGCGCCTTTGGACCCCAAAAGTCCCCATGCCCCAAAGCATCCCCCATGTTGAGGGCATGTGGCCTGGTACGGTTTAGGTTCTTGACCTGCCAGGGCTGCATGTTTGGATAAGGGTCTGGTAAGGATTTTGGGGGGGGGGCCCACAGCGTTTTCTTTTATTTTTTTATTTATTGGTGTGGGGTTCCCCTTAAAATCCATACCAGACCCAAAGGGAGAAACCTGTTGACAGCTGATGAGTCGTTGGTAAGGGTGCGGCAGCCAGATTCCTGGTCCGCTATAACCAGCTAGTTTTCACACAGAATTCGAATTGGTCGATCATTTTTCAACTGATCCAAATTCGAATTGTTCTGAAAGTTTGGAATTTATTAGAAAATAAAGAAACATAAAAAAACTAAACACATTTTTCTGTTCTGCACATGCCTAGCGAATTTGTAGAGCATAAATAAAACTATCACATTGGTCAATGCCAAATTCACAACAAAGTTGCACTCATCCAAAGTCACATCAAAATCACAATAAGGTCGCACCAAACGAAAATCATATCATCTGGTATTGTATGAGAAACATTTTTGTGATTGTCCCTTTGAAAGCGGTGTATTAACAACCAGATTATCGTACAATCACTTCAAACTTGGTATTTTTTGTACAATATTCTGATCGTGTGTACGGGGCTTAAAGTGGAGTTCCACTCGAAAGTGAAATCTCCGCTTATCTGCCTCCTGGTTTTTGACAGGTACCCGTCCCCATTTTCTGGGAGACCTTGCCGCGGCGAGATCACACAGATGTTTGCCCCCTCTCCTCCTTGCCCCCATTCAGAAAGCGCAGCGTGCTTCGCCTATGCACAGTAGGAAACCGGCTGTTAAGCCACGAGGCTTCACTGCTGGTTTCCCTTAGAGGCAATGGTGGTAGCAGCACCCGAGAGCTGATAGATTTTAATTTTTTCGTGGGGGGGTTGGGCCTTCGTCTTTAAGTGTCAGACCTGGACACATATACAGAGGAATTTTGACACTTTTCTAGCACTGTATTACAGCATGCTTGTTCTGGGTCTTTAACATTAACCACACAGCCAGCGACTAGTCCCCTTTTCTCTTCCTTGTTGGAAATCTGAGCTGTACAATTTTGGGGAATATACAATAGATATGCTGAAAGTGAATCACTCCTTCTGAGTTCTCTTTAAGTATCTATGAAATTTATAAATCCATTAGATGACATGAAGATTTATACAAAATCTTTTCAACTATATAGCTGGGTACTTTATTCTGAAAGTCAGCTTGCTACCAGATTTTATCTCATTATGTGGCTGGAATTTATCTGGTATTTAAGGATGGTACTACATGGTAGGTGTTGAGATAATAACTCAAATCCTATTTATTACTATTAGTAGCAATAGCACATTACTGAACAGGGTAGAAGAGATGACTTAAGGATACCAAAATGTAGAAATATAGAGAATTTTCAAGTAAAAAGAAACTACAAACTCCCACTGGCTTTTACCCTGCTTTTATTCGGATTACATCTAAAAGCTTATGATTCCTAAATAAATCAATTCCCTAAAGATAAAACAACTTTATGCCAGGTTACCCGAGCAGTACTCCGTAATTCTACCACCCCCTCATCTCTTGTCAGATAAAACACTTTTAATTGTACTTTGTGCAACATCTTACAAGCCACCTGCAACAAGCTATTATTCACAGGCAGAATTGAAAGGTATTTAAAAATTACAGCATTGAGACAATTTCCTTTTATTCTCATCAGAGGAACTTGTGATGCAATAAGTCAGCAGATCTGTTACTAAGGCAGAAGGAAATCTGTCTATCCTTGCTTGGAATACGTATGACTCACTTCACTCGTACCCACCTTGGCCTAATAGATGTGACACATGAAAGGTGTGATGTTCGAAGTCTGTTTGCATGGGCAAGAGAACAACACAAATAAAAAAGTGCAGCGCAATCATATAAAATTACACATGATAAAACATAATAAGTGTATTACAATGACAATAAATAAGTTGTGGAATCCAAGTCCACTAATAAGGAGGCAAAACATCCAATTTATAAAGTTGCAAGATGACACATAAGAAGGTAAGTGCAAAATCTCCAACACATAAACTTCAGTCTGTACAGTGCAGGGATAGATGTAAGAAGAGTCCTTCCGGTAAGTTAAAAAGCAGAAACCAAGGTGCTGATGAACAATTCATGCAATTAATCTTTTAGGTGCTCATATCATCCCACCACCAAGGCATTATCTGCCTCTCACCTTCAGACACAGACCCTACAAGGTCAGACAGCATTGGATCAGGTATCCTGATAGCTTAGCTCTTCATCCTCTAGGGATAACTATCCTGGACCTCTTCCACAGTAAACACAGGTTCCACTGTGAGCATATGCAGAGGAAAAGAGAAGATCTAATGCTCTCCGTAAAACAAGCAGGGTGTGCATCTGCGTGTTCCTGGTGTATTCCTGGTGTACCAAGATGGCCACGGGTCACGTGACTTCCACATACGTGTTATATTATTTTGTGGGCGGGACTTCATCAGCAGATGCACACCCTGCTTCTTTTATGCCTGTATTCATTGTCCTTATGTAAGTTCAATCTTTTTACTTTAATAAAAGTCTTTTACTGTAGATCTTCTCTTTTCCTCTGCATATGCTCACTGTGGAAGCTGTGTTTACTGTGGAAGAGGTCCAGGATAGTTATCCCTAGTGGATGAAGAGCTAAGCTATCAGGATATCTGGTTCAATGCTGTCTGACTCTGTAGGGTCTGTGTCTGAAGGTGAGAGGCAGATAATGCCTTGGTGGTGGGATGATAAGATTCATTGAATGAATTGTTCATCAGCACCTTGGTTTCTGCTTTTTAACTTATGGAAGGACTCTTCTTACATCTATCCCTGCACTGTAAAGACTGAAGTTTATGTGTTGGAGATTTTGCACTTACCTTCTTATGTGTCATCTTGCAACTTTATAAATTGGATGTTTTGCCTCCTTATTAGTGGACTTGGATGCCACAGCTTATTTATTGTCATTGTAATACACTTATTATGTTTTATCATGTGTAATTTTATATGATTGCGCTGCACTTTTTTATTTATGTTTATCAGAGGTTTTATGTGATTGCCCTTTAGTGTTCAGCTGCTGATCCTTATTCAGGTACTCTTTAGTGTAAGTTCAGCGCTGAATATTTATTCATCTAGTTGTAAGAGAACAACATGCAAAGATTCTCAAATAAACTGATACATTTCTGAATGAGACAACAAGCCTTTCCTAAGCTCAGGAGAATTTACTCTCATTTGAATACTGACCTATAGTATGTACACTAGAATACAAAAGAAAACTCTGACCTGTCATATGTTTGCTTTTACTGGGTTATGGAAAAGATTAGGTGGTAAATGTATCTAATAATACTGCTTCTCACTTTACCAATTTTGTTCCCATTTTCCATTCTGAAAATCTCCTGAATTGCTTATTATTCAGAAAAGTTCATATTCCCATCGCACACCTTTCTGGATATAGGCACATCTGTTGTGGGTGCTGCAGTGATCATGCCTGACGAAGGGGTACTGCGTGACTCTGAAACGTTGCACTTTTCCTGATGTGATCCTTTTGCAATAAAATGTTTCTTCGGACTGCTTAGCAAGATCCATGGTGTGCTGGCGAATATGTATGTATTTGTTTACTATTCATTCATGGATGTCACTAACATCCAACCCAGGACAAAACTTGTAATTTTAAACAGAACGGCGAAGGCTTATGGTCCATACACACATTCTAAAAAAAGGACGAAAAATACCGCTTTTGAAGCGATTCTACGATAATCGGATCGTTAATACAGGGCTTTCGAGAGCTGATCACGACAGTTCACCCAATATTATCTGATCGGACAAGCACAAAAATATTTCTCGTAGAATACCAGATCGTATGATTTTTGTTCAATCAGTACAGTTGTTGTCCGAAAATACAATACAAATACAATACAACACATCACATCATTTCGGATTTTTTAATTTTGTCCTAGACAAATTTTTGTAACTTTAGTAACCTCTTCATTTTCGCTAAGGGGACTAGCATGCAAAAAACATTTCAAGCTGAACTAGTGCCCGCAAATACTCATCTCTGCTCAGCTAATTTTTCCCGCAGGGTCTTTGGCTGCCCTGGGAAATACATTTATCAAGTACAAGTTCTAGCAAAAGACTATATAGCATGAGATTAATGTTTGTGATGAGATCCATGCTTTTTACAAACAATATTTTCAAAAGAATGTCCAGAATTTCACAGCATGCTGGAAGATTGTGTCAATCAACACTACAGGCTGCTATATTTTTCCCAAATATTCATAAACGTTTTTGCAGGTGATGGTAGAATGCGTAAAAAATAAATCACACGGAGAATGATTTAGTAAAACTGGAGAAAGAGAAATCTGGTGCAGCTCTGCATAGAAACCAATCAGCTTACCATTTTTTTGCCTAAGCTTAATTGAACAAGCTGAAGTTAGAAACGGATTTGCTGCCATGCACATCTACACCAAATTTTGCACTCCTAAGTTTGAGTTTACCACTTAATGACTGCCCAACTGCCCACAATGTATTGCGGACAGGCGACTGGTAGGTTGCGGCCTACTTCTGGGTTTCGGGGGCGCACATGCACAATCACAGCGGGAGCCTTTCAGAAAGTCCCAGCCAATGATACACGGCCAGGACGTGCTGATCAGCTTTGTACATTCACAGCAGAGAGCTTTATGCTGAAATTCAAAACAGAGCTCTGTACACAGGGTTAAGAAACTGAGAAATCATTAGTAAAAAGCAACACACTGTACACACATTACACATTGTTAGGCACATATTTAACCCCTTGATCTTCCTAAATGTTAACCCCTTTGGAGCCAGTGTAATTAGTACAGTGACAGTGTCACTGGTGATGTCAGTGGAAGTTAGTCAGTTCCCCCCCAGCGTCAGAGATTGTATGACGCAATATCGCAGTCCCTTTATCATTGATCGCTGGCATTAGTAGTATAATAAAACAAAAATGTATTTCAGTATATATACACCATAGTTTGTAGGCGCTATAACTTTCACGCAAACCAATCACAAAACACTTATTGGGATACACTTTTTAAAAACATGTAGCAGAATACATTTTGGCCAAAATGTATAAAGAAATTAGATTTTTTTTTAATTTTTTTGAATGTTTTATAACAGAAAGTAAAAAATATAGGGTTTTTTTCAAACTTTTTGGTCAAAAGAACCAAAAATTTAGAAAAAAAAAAAAACTATATTGTTAACTTTCCGCTATAAAACATATCAAGTAAAAAATCAAATTTTCTTCATAAATTTTGACCGAAGTGTATTTAATTTATATGGCAAAAAAAAAAAAAAAAGAAAAGACAGTTGTATTTAAAAGAAAGCTTTATTTTAAGAAACAAATGATATACATTTCATTTGAGTACAGCTTTGCACAACTGTGCAAATAGTGAAAAATGGCCTGGTCATGAAGGGGGATAAAGTCTTCCAGAGCTGAAATGGTAATGAATCACACGGTGTCAAACATCCCAAGTCTCCCGCGAGGTGCGGGAGTCTCCAGCATTTGGCCTGCGGCTCCCTGACACCAGCAAGTGCCATGCAATATCCCCGCTGCAGTGTCACCTGTGTCAGTGAAGAATGGAACGGATGCTTCCTGTATAGTTCCGGCTCCTGTAACAGGCGGAGTGATATCAAATGCAATCCGCCTGTGACAGGAGGGATACAGGAAGCATCGGTTCTGCTCTCTACTGCAGCCGCATGCTTCCTCCAGCGCCGCTCCCGTCACACTCTCCGTCTCAGAGGAGCCAGCATTACCCACCAGCAGTACCTGCCAGCATTACCTGCCAGCAGTACCCACCAGCAACACCAGCCAGGCTGTACCTGCCAGCAGTACCCACCAGCAGTACCCGCCAACAGTACCTGCCAGCAGTCTGAAAAATAAGTAGAAAAGGTATGTGCCTTAGCATGTGTAAATTGGTGCAATATGTTTTTTAATAGCTAGTTGTGTTCTGTCATAATAAAATGTCATGTCCTTGTTCATACAAGTATGAACAAGGACATGACATTTTCTGGATGCCTAAGTCACATGTACTAAGGGTGCAACTAGCACCCAGCAAATAATTGTAAAAATCCCAACATGTGCAGTGTTTCTGGCTCCTACCACCATGACTACTTCAAATCACTGAAGTGGTCATGGTGGTTAGAGTGTTCTGTTAATATCTCTCAGAAGAAGTAAACCTTTGTATACTGATTGCATTTTATTCGACCATCCTCTAGTTGTGTTAAATTACTGGGGGGGGGGGGGGGCAGAGTTGAGTGCCACCTCTGTGAAATTAGTTTTTTGCAGGTCTTCGGTGTCCACAAAACAAGTCCGCTTTTTACAATTCTTTTTTTTGCAATATTTTTCACTTTTTGTCTCTCCCATCTCTTTATCATTCTGAAGTTTTCTTCTTACTAAGGGTGACCCAATTTAGGGAAAGGGCCACTGTATGCAGTTAGGCACATGGCGCTCAAGAAGAAAAAACTTTAGAAACACATGGGTGAAACAAAACTAAAAAGTACAGATTTGTTATAAAAAGATCTTTGCTTTCAATTAATAATTCAAACATTTTTTTAATGGAGACAAAGTACAGCTTTCTGTTCTTTCCTAAGGCCCTTTCACACAGGTGTACATCCGCCTACATCCGTGTCTGCTTGGGTTCGTTTTTTTTCTTTTTAACCGGAACAAGGATGATTACTTTTCCATTTAGACAGATCTTCACAGGTGTGAACAGATGATGTCTTTTTACATCCATTCCGTTCATGTCCATTTTTAGTCAAGAAAATTTTTTTGTTAAATCTTTTGTCACCTATGATTTTCTCCTTCAACAACTAAAAAATCAGATGCAAAAACTGATATAAGCTGATGTAATCTGAGCTGAACTGAGCTGAAGTGCAAACTGATGAAAAATTGAAGGCCTTGTGGCCTCATTCACACGGTCATAAAAAACTGCAGCTGCATTGTTTTCAATGGAGACATTCACATAGATGCCTCTCGAAAAATCTACTTGAAAACACCTTTTTACTGAATACGCACCTCTGCTGACCACACACTGGTTTCATTTTGGGGTCCTATACTTTCTACCAAACATCCTGGGTGACATCATTGCCCAAATATGGTCATATGTTTATAAACAGAAGCCTGCTGGGGATATGTCATTTACCTGGGTAGTGTGGCTGGATGACATTGTGGGGCAGCCAGATATTTGTAGAAGAAGGGAACATTGTCAATGTGACAGTGGGTGTGGTCCCCCTTAAAATCCATACCAGACACTTATCCATGCAAGCAACTTGTTTTGAAAGGAAAGGGAGGGCAATGAGGGTGCAATCTCCCTCTTCCCATACCATTCAAGGCCACACATGTCTTTTAACTATGGGAGGATACTTTGCAAGGGGGACTGCGATAAATAAATAGATACCAAATATGTCAAGCCTCAAAACTATAAAAAAAAATTGATTCAGCTTCCAAAGATTTCATTAAGGTTCAGCGGACTACCGATTGGGTTTGCCTCCTGTAGACCAAACTTTGCCTGGTTTGCTCGTCCTTATTTGTGAGTGATTGAAGAAATAAAATTTTTATGCTAAGTAAAAAAAAAAAAAAAAATGCAATAAATAATCTAAAACACATCTAAAAAAATTGTAATAGGCAAGAATTTACCACATAAACACTGCACATAAAACACATGCCTTTTAAAGAACTCATTAGTGTGAACATGCTGACATTTACAGCACAAACTGACACCCACAAAACCAACATTTCTCAATGTGAGGTTAATCTAAAAACTGAACATGATGGATCAAGATATTACACTGGTCATGTAATAGACAAAATTACTGCTGTTTTGAGAATTGCTTAGCATCTGGATCTGATATTTACAGATGACATGCTGTTCTTCTTAATAAGAATGAAACATTGTCTCAGTCAGGTAAGCAAAAGGAACAATTTAGATGTTGGGAATTTTGCTGTACAGCTCCTGGCAGCTGTGCCTGATCTAGAGATTGAGATTGTGAGTCAGCATCAGACGGTCCGTAAATAAAAAAGTATACAGCAAAGCATTTCGGGACCTAGTTAAAAAAATATAGAAATATGAGTAGAATAGGAAAGAGACATAAAAGAGAGGGAGAAGGGCGGAAGAAAAAGTACCTGACCAACGGATACTTTGGTCCCTAGAACCACATTAAACTTTGTAAATGGAATTTGAAAAATGAAAACCAAGTTCCAGGTATAATCTAAAGGTCCATGTCTTATGAATAAAAGGGTAAAAAAAACTAACAGTATTAAAGCCCAAAAAGAGTCAAGACGTTTAATTTAATTCTGGATAAAACCTAGAGCCTCTGTCAGTTTTTTTTTTTACTCTGTGTCCATATTGGGGAGATTATTGAGAAATCAAAAACAATTTTAGGAGAGCAGGGAATGGTTAGAACTTCTGATTATGTTTCCTGTCCTGATAACAACTTCTACCCTTAATTTCTTGTATTTGTGTTACAGGGACAGGTAGTAAAGATAAATCTCCCCTTTATGGATAGATAGGAATAAAAACCGGTCAGAAAATTTGACGCTTCCTGAATCTAACCAAAGCAAAAAAAAAAAAGAAAATGGCTGGGGATACAGCTTGATTTTTTTCCAATGTGAACTTATCATGGTAGAGGGATTTACAGCTCTTCTTTTCTTTAGCTCTGCTTCACCAGCCAGTGAAATAGAGAGTAATTTTAACATTAACTCCACACTTCCACCCTGGGATGCAATTGCTAAATTATCTTTCTTGAGGGCACTGATCAAAGGTAGAAAAACAAAAGCACACTGCTCAGCACTGCGAAGTTAAGCACATGCAATTCATCATTCTTGTAAAAGATATGCCACACAAAATAAATAGTGTGCAGACAGCACAAACAACAAGAAAACAATAAAAAGAAAAACAACTTTATACAACTACAGTAAACATCACTGAAAACTGCTTCTGTGTTTGCTATAAAGAGAAGCGCGCTGACATGTAGAGGGTAACTCACATATTTTGGAAGTCTGTCAATGGTGGCAGTAGTGTCACAGTGGAAAAGCAAATGCATGGGGGTAGTAACAATTTTGAATATTTACCAATATAGTGCGGGTAGAGTTTGGAATTATATGCAAAACTATGTTTAAAGAGTAAGAAAAATGTCCTTAAAATGTATTCACCCTTTTTTCTAACCCCCCTTCAATTTGCCATACTTACCTAGCTCTTGCTCCAAGACCCACAGCATCATTTTCATCTCTGTGCAGTAAGGCTACATAAGCTTTTCTGGGGCTGGTGGATAGACAGAAAACAATCCATATACTAACCCCCTAAAAGCCTGAGAGGCTGAACTGCAAAGAAGTCGATGTCTGCTCAAGAAGCAAGAGGAGGGATTTAAATAATGCCATTGGACTTGGAGTGAGGTCTAGGTAAATATAGTTATTTGGGGGTGGGGGTGTTCCAGACCTACTTAACTGGGTGGAGTAAAAAGGTATGCAAATTTTGTGAGAAAGTATTCTTACCTTTTAACTGATATACACCACCAATAGAAAAGAAAGATGATTTTAGGTTTTGTGAACCATAAAGTATCTTATGACTCCTTTTAACATCCCCTGAACCCCTTTATTCTACAGTTTTCCCACTGAATTTAGCCATATACAGTATGTCCTCAGGTAGCCAGAAAGTAAAACATTATCACAATCTGTAAATGTCAGTTCTGTACTATATACATTACAGTACACGGTAGGATTATTTTTATTTTTTTCCTTCCTGAAGAAATGCCTAAAATAAATAAAAGTCCATCTTAATATCAGTCCAACTTTTAACATTGCAAAACCCTCAAAAAAACTAGTATCTTTCAATATCTTACATCTTGTGTTTATTCTTCAGCAATACACCCAAATGCAACCTTTACATGACTCACAAACTTTTCTTTTCCTACTCAATTCCCACTTCTGGATTACGTGTTCAGAACACCTCCCGTAGTACTCTGACCCAGGTGTCACCAGACACTCACCAAATCTTTACTCACACCCACAAAAACATCAATTCAGAAAATCATACAACACAGAACATCTCTATTCTAACACATCATCTCTCTGGATATCTCCTATAGTGATTCCACCTGCAATACAAGCACCGATGTCAAATCTCTTACTATTTGTATACTTGATCTCATTCCTATTTTTTAATGCAGAATTTCCTGCTCACAAAAACTGGTTGTGTTATGTTAAGTAGTACCAAAGTTATACATACGGGTGAGTGTTTTCCGAAATCATAGCCCATTAGCTGAAAGTAGATGGAACTCTAACTTTTTGCATCTCGGTACTGATGATCTCTTCCAATCACCTCCTGTCTCTTTGCATAAAATAATGACAAATTAATGTGTAGAGGTCAAGATATTTCCAGCCAATAAGACATACCTTAAGAAAGAAGTACCTGCCTTCACAACACAGGAACTATACAAAGCATATACCAATAGATGACCCCTCTGCGTAAAGCATATGCCCTGAGACACCACATATAGGACATTATTTAGGTAATTTTATTTTTTATACAAAAACATCTCTATATAAAAAATAAGGCACTGCTAACAACTAAAACTGTATATCATAAGCCAAATTCAATGAGTTACAGCAAAGCTTTAATTTGCTAAAAGTACTGGCAAATTTGATGATATGGTCCTTAGCACACATTTTACTGGACCACCACAAAACTGGATTTACAGCCTTTTTACCGCAGTTGTTAATCAGTTATATATAGCAGAGTGGCAGAAAGTGTCTGGTCCCTGTGATGATCATTTAATTAGTATATAAATTATTGCCCTTCAGGGTATATTTTTAGAATAGTAGAATGTGTTATGCTACATTATCATGATGAAGCATGAACAAACAACATTATCTGTGAAGCCCCCAGGTTCCATATGGAGCACACACATATCGTACATGTGGCTTATGTCAAAGAACTTTATGGCCACAATAATAAATTGCCCTGGTTGCAACTGCATAGCTTTGAATAGGTAAGAGCAGTGGAATCTCTAAAACCACTCAGCCATGCCAAGTGTGTGCCGATTATTATTTTAGGAAATGTATCTTCTTCTGATCTCTCTCCACTCTCCTGAACACCTAGTTTCCCCTTTGTTCTTGTCTCTTATTGGAGATCGCTGTGATCTGTTGTCAAGCGACAGGTTTATAGGTTAGCTGACACCTTTGCTCCCAGGAATTTTAATTAACTTCTCTCATCATCAATATGGTAAAGAGCAGTTTCCATTATCTGAGGTCAGTAGTGTGTTGCAGTGCCGGCTATGCCAGCCATCAAATTGAAGAATTAATGACGTGGATAATTGTCTCTAATGCAAGAAGAATTTGCATGGAGTACAGACTGGAGTGATAATTGGGGTGGAAGGAGAACCTCATGGTCTTGGTGACTGATTCAAACCTGGCCAATGGAGATGGTTATCCCTTCACCAATACTTTTACAAAGGAATCCATCATTTGAGCTTACAAAGAAAACACTCCAGGTAAATATTGTGACATCAAGAGAGGGCAAGTCTGTGTCCTGCTGAAAAGTGGAGCACAGAGAAAAGTGACAAGGCCCAACAAGAGATCAAGAGGTCATCACTTAAACTACATCGCATGCTGCTGTGCAATAATTACATTCAATTCCAACCTGTTGAACACTAAGTAATACAGATAAAATATTGTTACTGCAGCTTAAAATTTGAACCCCCTTTAGAATCTAAAATTCACAAAAACACAATCATTTAAATATTTGGTTAGGAATACAGGATGATTGTATATCCATCAACAATGGCCTCTTCAATCAATGGCTTCTTTAATCAATGGATTTTTTCCACGAAAGTGGAGCTGCACTTTAAACAGCTCTCCCAGTCCTGGCACTTGGACCCTGCTCGAACAGCACACGCTTACGCTGGGAGTAGTGACAGATGTTTCCGTAATTGAGGAAAACAGGGGGACGTCCTGTATACCTGGTGGTCCTGCCCAAGAATAGTGGGGTTCTGGTCTAGGGTTTTGGGCTTACTCCAGACCCTTTTCCATATAACAATATGTAGGGACTCAAGGCTGGCCTGATTACACTGCCCAATTCCTGGCCTATACGCATCACAGCAGAAATTGGCTACATATCTCTTTATCTCAGCCAAATGGGCCATAGCCCATGCATGGAAGACCCAAGGGGTGAAGATGCACCTGACCGCAATGATGCATCATGAACGATTGCTTAGTATTGTGAATGATTCACCTGCCAAATTTCTCAAGAGCTGGGAACCATGGATCTCTTAGGAGTTCCCTTCACTCCAACCAGCCTGTTAAGGGCTTGTTTCACCACTCCCCTCAGGTCCTCCGAATCCGAACCACCCCCCCTCCCTCTTGTCTGTACTCTTTTTTTCTTCTCCTTACTTATTCTTTCTAATTTTTCTTGGTCTTGCTCATGTAGTCCACACCCGGCAGCGTTGGTTGCAGAAGAGCCTCTCCCCAGGTTACTGCGAGTAGACTTGGCATTTTTGCATTTTCTGTGTGTGTGTTTTTTGTAATAATTGACCACGTTTTAGCCCCTGCGTGGTCGATTCCTAAGCTTACTTGAATTTTTATGCTCATTTTACAACAATGAACATACTGAAACAGAAACAGCTCTCCTGGTCCAAAGTCTTCTCCTTCACCTCAATGCCAGTCCTACACATTTAAGGGTCAACAGCTACTAAGCCATGCAATAGAAAAATTAACATGCAAGCAAACTGAAACCTGTTAGATCACTTGAAAGTTGTTTCAAATAAGTCAATAACTGCTAGCTTAAAACACTGTATTTATTGCCAAATTTGTATCTAAAGAAAAGCTTAGTAAGCTTGGCAAGTAAATTGTATATATGGATTATATACATATATATGTAGGTCTTTTTACCTACAGTTTTCTTTTTTGCAAAGACAGGACATGACAAAAAATCTAAAACATGTAAATATCTATTCCCTTTTTCCTATAGACTACTCCCCTGCAAGTAAGAAGCATTTTTCTATTTGAAGCAGGGTACTCTTAAAGTCTTAAAATTTTTCACATGAAGCCATCCAAGGATTTTTTGCATTCTATTCATTAAGGGAAAAAACCTTTTGTGCTGCAGCTCGCCCCCCCCCCCTTTTCTTTCCTGAGCCCGATCTGATCCAGCGTTGTGTACAATGCAGCGGCCCCCACTGCTGTCTTCCTCCTCATTGGACAGACGGTTAGCTGCTGTCAATCAAAAGCTATGACACAGGAGCGGGGGGCAGGGCTAAGTCCCACTGTCTGTGTCAATGGACGCAGCAGCGGGACTCGGGAACGAACACGCATGGGTGCCCCCATGGAAAGCGGCTTTTGGTGGGGGCACCCTCCAAAGAGGAGGGGCCTGGGGTGCCAGCAGGGGACCCCAGAAAAGGAGGATTGGGGCTGCTCTGTGCAAAACCATTCCACAGAGAAGGTAAGTATAGACATGTTTGTTATTTTAATTTTTAAAAAAATTAGGTTTTAGTATCACTTTAAGCATATATTCTACATACTGTATATTCCCACTTCTCTGATTGAAGTCTACTACCATAAACCTCTAAGACCAATAGGAAAATATATATATATAAAAAAAAAAAAAGATAGTGGTTTAGATGAAGAAAAGATCTGTGGAACACTGGTGCAACAAAAATTGTGCTTTATCATATAATTGTACTTTAACATAAAACAGTAATTTTTCCTTCCTCCCAGAAAATGCCCTATGTGCTCATTAAAGTAGCCATCATTTGCACAGTTGCTCTGACAGCCTGGACTTTAGGTAAAAAGAGCACCCCAATGATCAAAGGGAATTGTGTACTGAAGTTAACCTCAGCCATTGCGTGATTCCTCCCTCTGTCCCAATAGTGATTTCAAAGGAGATACACATGCAGAAAATATATTGCCTAATTTCTCCTGTGCTGGTGTTTAGGGAATACAGTTTTTTTTTTTTCAAATACGTTTTGGAAAAAGCAGTGCAGAAAATTGTTTTTCCATAAATTCCTTAGTCTGGTGAAGAAATAAATCCTAAATAAGGTAAAATAACACAAAAAATATACTCCGAGCTCGACAAGGATGATGTAAAAAAAAGATAAAAGAAAAATGATGGGAAAAAGAAAGTGAAGGCAGTGCCAGGACAAGGTCCAAGGCCAAAGTGTGTATCCCCCAAAATTAGCTCTATAATTCAGCATCATAAAAATTTAACACAGATTAAAAATGGTAAAAAAAGTTAGGGGAAGGGGTGAAGGAGTTAATAAAATATAATGATGGTTAACAAAAATATTTTACCCACAAATTTTACAGTTAAAAAATGAATTAGGGTTAACTGTCTCTTTTACAAAGATACTAGAATCATGTTTCTGGTACAAAGCATGTGGCGCTACAAACATGAATGAACACAAAATCAAACAGTTTACAGGATAGTAATTAACAAACAAAATCTGCAAAAAAAAAATGACGTCATATGACGTCGGCCCGTTCTAGCTGCTACTGCGCGCCCCCGGCGGCGCGCAGCGGCGCGATCAGGGATGAGGCTCGTCCCTCGGACATAGCCCATCCCTGATCAAGGTAAACAGCCAATAGAAATTGGCTGTTTACCATGTGATCGGCTGTGTCAATCACAGCCGATCACATGAGCGGCTCCAGCACGAGCCGCTCGTTCTCTCTGCAATGCGCGCTCCCGGGGGCGCGCAGAGCAGCGAACGGGGACGAGGCTCGTCCCTCGGACAGAGTCGATCCCCGATCTAGGTAAAGAGCCAATGAAATTGGCTCTTTACCACGTGACCGGCTGTGTCCAATCACAGCCGGTCACAAATGTCAACAGAGAACACGGTAACTAGCTGTCACCGTGTTCTCCTCCTCACACACTGATCCTGTGTGAGGAGGAGATTGTGGTAACAGCTAGTTACCAACTACAGTGCACCCTAAACACACTGATTGCCCCCCCCCCCCAATAAAGAGCACCTGTCACTAGCCCATCAAAGTACCCGAGTACCTGTCACCAGCCCATCAGGTACTCAGATGACAGGTACTCTGATGAGCTGGTGACAGGTATTCGGGTACTCTGATGACAGGTACTCGGGTACTCTGATGACAGGTACTCTGATGACAGGTACTCGGGTACTCTGATGACAGGTACTCGGGTACTCTGATGACGGGTACTCGGGTACTCTGATGACGGGTACTCGGGTACTCTGATGACGGGTACTCGGGTACTCTGATGACGGGTACTCGGGTACTCTGATGACGGGTACTCGGGTACTCTGAAGATGGGTACTCGGGTACTCTGACAGGTACTCGGGTACTCTGATGACAGGTACTCGGGTACTCTGATGACGGGTACTCGGGTACTCTGATGACGGGTACTCGGGTACTCTGATGACAGGTACTCGGGTACTCTGATGACAGGTACTCGGGTACTTTGAGTACCTGTCAACGGAGTACCCGTCATCAGAGTACCTGAGTACCTGTCAC
This sequence comes from Pelophylax lessonae, assembly GCF_965119305.1. Taxonomy (NCBI): domain Eukaryota; kingdom Metazoa; phylum Chordata; class Amphibia; order Anura; family Ranidae; genus Pelophylax; species Pelophylax lessonae. The sequence continues at coordinate 102,260,762 of NC_138776.1, forward strand.
CTACCCATCAGAGTACCCGAGTACCTTCCACCTGCTCATCAGAGTACCTGACGCCTGAAGTACCCGAGTACTTGCCGCCTGCTCATCAGTACCCATCACTACTCATCAGTACTCATCAGTACCTATTACGTATCAGTACTGATCATCAGTACCCATCAGTACAGTATCACCTATCACCTATCAGTCAGTGAGTACTACTCATCAGTACCTATCACCTGCCCATCAGAGTACCCGAGTACCTGTCACCTGCCTATCGGAGTACCCGAGTACCTGCCACCTGCTCATCAGTACCAGAGTACCTGTCACCTGCCCAACAAAGTACCCGAGTACCTGTCACCCTTCATACAGCCACCATGTCCAAGTCCAAAAAGGTTTATATACGTCCTCCGTTTAAACCTAAATACCGGTGTTATGGCAGCAGATAGCTGCCATAACCCTGGTATTTTTTTAAACGGTGGACGGTTGGCTTTCCGATAAGGGTGGTCCCAGCGGCGGATTCGCCGTGGGATCACCCTTCCGGGATGGCGGAAGAGGCGCCCCCCCCCCCTCCCGACGCGTTCCGGTCCTTTTCCCCGCTTACCGGACCCGCCGGCAGCGGGGAAAACGATTCGGTCCCGAATCCTCACAGACAGGATGTCGAGTGAGGGCAAGCTTGCCCTCACTTGACTCTATGGTCTTGGAGGACCGGAGCTACGGAAAATGTTGTTGCCTAGCAACCGGTTTAAAGGTCCTTTTTTTTTTTTTTTTTCATTTTATATTATAATTATTATTTTTTTTTTTTTTTTCTATCTTTTAGTGTACTTGTGAGATCTGAGGACTTTTTGACCCCAGATCTCACAAAAAAGAGGTCCTGTCGTGCCTATTTCTATTACGAGGAATATTTACATTTCTTTTAATAGAAATAAAAATGATCAATTTTTTTTTTTTTTTAAACGGTGGAAAAATAAAAAATAATAAATAAAATAAATAGTAAAAAAAAAAAAAAAAAAAAAATTAAAGCGCCCTGTCCTCGTTAGCTCGCGCGCAGAAGCGAATGCATACAGAAACCCCGCCCACATATGTAAACGGTGTTCAAACCACACATGTGAGGTATCGCCGCGATCGTTAGAGCAAGGGGAATAATTTGAGCCCTAGACCTCCTCTGTAACTCAAAGATGGCAACCTGTAGAAATTTTTAAATTGTCGCCTATGGGGATTTTTAAGTACCAAAGTTTGTCACCATTCCGTGAGCGTGCGCAATTTTGAAACATGGCATGTTGGGTATCTATTTACTCGGCGTAACATTATCTTTCACATTATGGAAAAAAATTGGGCTAACTTTACTGGTTTCTTATTTTTTAATTAAAAAAAGTGAATTTTTTCCAAAAAAATTGCGTTTAGAAGACCGCTACGCAAATACGGTGTGATAAAAAATATTGCAATAATCTCCATTTTATTCTCTAGGGTCTCTGCTAAAAAAAATATATATAATGTTTGGGGGTTCTAAGCAGTTTTCTAGCAAAACAACTGATTTTAGCTTGTAAACACCAAATGTCAAAAATAGGCCTAGGCAAGTGGCTAGGATGCATGATGATGCTCCTTGGATGTTAGGCCCCTCTATATGGCTAGGCTGTGAAAAAGTCTCACACATGTGGTATTGCCATACTCAGGAGGAGTGGCAGAATGTATTTTGGGGTGTCATTTTTGCTGTGTACATGCTATGTGTTAGGAATATCCTATAAATTGACAACTTTGTGTAAAAAAAAAAAGTTTTCATTTTTTTCCCACATTTTCCAAAAACCTGTGGAAAAAAATGATATGTTCAAACGACCCATAATGCCTCATAGAATATACGTTGGAGTGTTTGCTTTCCAAAATGGGGTCATTTTGTGGACTTTTCCATTGTATTGGTGCTCTAGGGCCTTGAAAAGTGTGATAGGTAGTAAGAAAGTTTTATGTGTATTTATGCTCCTAGAACGCCTGAATGTGCTTCTTGGACGCGGAGTCTCTTTTTGTGGCCAGGCTGTGTAAAAGTCTCACACGTGTGGTATCGCCATACTCGGAAGGAGTAGCAGAATGTATTTTTGGGTGTAATTTTTGCTGTGTACATGCTATGTGTTAGAAATAGCTTATAAATTGACAACTTTGTGGGGAAAAAAAGAAAAAAAAATTTTTTTCTTCATTTTCCCAAGAATTGTGGGAAAAAATTACAACTTCAAAAAACTCACCATGCCTCTTACTAAATACCTTGGACTGTCTACTTTACAAAAAGGGGTAATTTGGTTGGTATTTGTACTGTCCTGACATTTCAGGGCCTCAAGAAAGGAGATAGGCAGTCAGTACATCTGGTGTGATCAATTTTCAGTAATTGGTACCATAGCTTCTAGACTCAATAACTTTCACACAGACTAAATAATATACACTAATTTGGGTTAATTTTACCAGAGACATGTAGCAGTATACATTTTGGCCCAAATGTATGAAGAAAAATTTATTTTTTGCAAAATTTCATAATTGAAACTAAAAAAAAGTGTTTTTTTTTCAAAATTTTTGCTCTTTTTTTGCATATATCACGAAAAAAAAAAACCCCAGTTGTGATCAAATACCACCAAAAGAAAGCTCTATTTGTGTGAAAAAAAATGATAAAAATTTTGTTTGGTTACAGTGTAGCATGACTGAGCAATTGTCATTCAAATTGTGAGAGTGCTGAAAGCTGAAAATTGGTCTGGGCAGGAAGGGTGTCAAACTGCTCTGTATGGAAGCGGTTAAGAGCCGGTCCACACTAGCGCGACTTGTCAGGCGACTTGTCAGCCTGACAAGTCGCGCTCCCTCGCGGTCCATTGACCGCTATAGGACCCGTTCTAATAGGAGCGACACAAGTCTGCTTCGGGGCGACCTCGGAGCGACTTGCATAGACTTCCATTATGTGAAGTCCCTGCAAGTCGCTCCGAAGTCGTGGTGCATGGTAATGCACAAGTCGCCCCGAAGTAGTAAGGAGTCGTGTCGCCTTAGTGTGAACCGACTCTTAGAGCCCATTCACACTAGCACGACTTGTGAGGCGACTTGTGTAGCCCCAGGTCGCTTGACATAACAAAAGCAATGTTAATCAATCAGTGCCGTCTTAATTGGCACTACTGAAGTTGCTCCGACTTCAGAAAAGGGTCCTGTACTACTTTGAGATGACCTGTGATCCGACTGTCCCATATACTTCAATGGGAGTCGCCTCCTTATCTTAATTGACACGACTTGTTATCAGACTTTCCAGCAAGAAAGAGATTAGCCAGGCATTCCCCACAGACAAAGTCGCCTGTCTCTTCAAAGTAGTGCACAAGTCTCTTCCAAGTCTCTAAACAAGTCTCTTCAAGTCACGGGGCAACTTTCTGGTCGTGGTAGTGTGAACCGGCTCTTAGAGTTAATATGTGCTAAAATGTTTGAAAAAAAAAAATCACCATAATATTTATTTGTGAAAGGAAGTTACAATAGTAGTTTTTATTCATAAAGGAATACAGAGCAGGACCCGCACTGTCACATTGATAGCTCAGTCCTGCATGTGACACAGAAAGAACGCCGCTCTCCCAAAATAACAATCAGGGTTCCATGACAGTGGGGCACTGTGCACTGTTTATCAGGGGCACCTGTTTATCAGGAGCTGTCACACTGATAGCGGAGTGGAGTGCCACTATTTACACTGGGAGAGTCCTGATTTTCCAGTGTAATCTGCAAGATTGAACAGTCAGTTTGACAGCTCAGTCCTACACAATGCAGGACATGGCTGGGTAAGACAGGATGGGCTCCCACCTCAGTTGTACCCTCCACAGTATGTCTGCCTTGGCCTGCTCCTGAGCAAAGCTTATAAAATAGAAAAATGTCCTAGGCATCATTTTATTTTGTGCTGTAACCTTGAAGCACTAGCACTTTGGGTCCAATTCTCATATTGGACTATCTGCATTGAATTTTGTACTTGCTTTTAAACCAATGCTCCAATTTACTTTCACTTTCGCTTTTGACCTTATTGACCCTGAATCTTCTATGTAAGGCCATCCCTTACTACAATCAGATTATACACTTTTTAATCAGAGTATAGCATCAAGTCAGTTAAACTCCTGGGATATTTATCTGGTCAGTAAAGTAGCAGAGGGGGTTGTTAATCAGTTTCAGCTAATTTGGTGTTAATGAAATTAACAACAGGTGCACTAGATGGGCAAAAATAAGACAACCTCCAAAACAGAATGGTTTAACAGGTGGAGGCCGCTGACATTTTTTTCCCTACTCATCTGACTGTTTTTTTACTAGTTTTGCATTTGGCTAGGGTCAGTGTCACTACTGGTAGCATGAGGCAATATCTGGATCCTATAGAGGTTGCACAGGCAGTCCAACTCCTCCAGGATGGCACATCAATATGTGCAATTAGCAGAAGAGTTGCTGCGTCTCCCAGCACAGTCTCAAGATCATGAAGGAGATATCAGGAGACAGGCAGTTACTCTAGGAGAGCTGGACAGGGCAGTAAAGGGTCCTTAACCCATCAGCAGGACCGGTATCTGCTCCTTTGTGCAAGGAGGAAGAGGATGAACACTGTCAGAGCCCTACAAAATGACCTCCAGCAGCCCACTGGTGTGAGTATCTCTGACCAAATAATCAGAAACAGACTTCATGAGGGTGGCCTGTGGGCCCAATGTTCTCTAGTGGGCCCTGTGCTCACTGCCCAGCACCATGGAGCCTAATTGGCATTTGCCATTGAACACCAGAATTGGCAGGTCTGCCACTGGCACCCTGTGCTTTTCACAGATGAGAGCAGGTTCACCCTGAGCACATGTGACGGATGTGAAAGGGTCTGGAGAAGCCGTGGAGAACGTTATGCATCCTGTAACATCGTTTAGCATGACCGGTTTGGTGGTGGGTCATTGATGGTCTGGGGAGGCATTTCCATGGAGGGTTGCCCAGACCACAGGCTACACAATGGCACCCTGACTGCCATTAGGTATCGGGACGAAATCCTTGGATGGCTTCATGTGGCGATAGTATGCAGCCAGTTCCTGGAGGATGAAGGAATTGATACCATTAAATGAGCCCCCACGCTCGGCTGACCTAAATACAGTAGTACACCTCTGGGACATTAGGTTTCGGTCCATCCGACGCCACCAGGTTGCCCCTTAGTCTGTTCAGGAGCTCAGTAATGCCCTGGTCCAGATCTGGGAGGAAATACCCCAGTACACCATGCGTCGTCTCAAAACGAGTAAGCCCTGACATTGTCAGGCATGCATATTAGCACGTGGGGGGGCATATAAACTACTGAGTACCATTTTGAGTCGCTGCAATGAAATGCCTGCTGCATAATTTTTTCACTACGATTTTCGGGGTGTCTTTGAATTCAGCCCTCTGTAGGTTGATAATTTTAATCTCCATCAAACGATGTGGCATCCTTTCATTCGTAACATTACCCAGTCCATATCAGTATATATATCCAGCATGATATTTTTCCCCATTGAGATCTGATGTGTTTTCAAAGTGTTCCTTTAATTTTTTTGAGCAGTGTATATTCTTAGATTTACTAGCCACTATGTAGTGCTAGGGCCTACTATTTGGATATAAATTGAATTCATTGTGTAGGTAAGTTCTGCACTTAATGGTTGTTTGTAAACCTAAAGGAGATTGTACAATCAGTACTATGGTACTAGCTTTAAACAATTCAGTAGCCACCTACTGTACATAAATTTCAGGGATCATTCCATAGGTATTTAATTCCTACAGACTATGGTAGTATTTCTTTGCTCCAGGCTTTAAACAGAAAAACAAACTTATTTTAAACAAAGAAATACTGTTCTTACCCTAACAGGGGGTTTATGGCAATAGACCACACTCTGTCATCCGTCTGAATAGTATGAAGGCATTGAGCATCTGTACCAGATGAGAGGGTCCAAACCTAAACAATTACAATTAAGACAAAAATTACAATAATGCACAATGGTTAAGGGTTCATCTTCTTATCTAGTTTCAATATTTTAGTTAGAAAAATATTTTTAAATGTTTAATATAGAGAGCATTATATATATATTTTTTTCAGTTTTGGCTAGAGTAAGGAAGAGTTCAAACCCCTGCCAGGTTATTTTTTTGTTGTCTGATGAAGGGCACACTCACTTCCTGTCATAGAGAAGCAACAGATTATGGGTTGATTTACTACAGGCAAATAGACTGTGCACTTTTGAAAGTGCAGTTGCACTCATTTTCCCCAGAGATAAGGGAATGTGGTGAAGTATCTTTTTGTAAAGAATACCCAATCAGGTAAAAAAAATAAATAAATTAAACAGCACTTTTACTTGCACATTCTTCAAGTGGAGTCAACTGTAATATTTCAGATTTCCCATTATTTTCGGTTTAGGTGACAACAGCTCACAGCACAAATATAAAGGTATGAACCTCCACTGTGGGACACATGCAACAATAACATTTTGAAAGGCTGTTCAACTTTTTCCCCCACTGTACCCAAAGCTAAAAAAATAGTTGGAGCTATACATACATTCACTATATCTGGAGATTTATTTTCTTTCTAATTGATGAAATATATTGATAAATGTCTTGTATATCTAAACCCCAAAACAAAAATATAATACTTTGCAGCTTATTACTCTTTAGATGTGGTGGCTGCATTTGTTTTCTTTTTACAGGATTTGTTAGGTTTTTTTTTTTTACATAGTGATCCGGGCCTAAAACACACCTTAAGAGTTACCCAGGGCTGCTCACTAAATGTGGGCTACAAATCCTTTCCCAATGTGTTCTTTAGTTCACTGAAGATAGCTGGAATATCTGCCGAAGATAGCTGGAATATCTGCCGATGATGAGTTTAAAGCAATGGCAGTTACAAGGACACTAGAGGTTTGACCAACAGGCAATTTTTTGTACTTGCATCAAAATTACTTAGCTTGGTAAAAGAGCCTAATGCAGCAAGCAGATCAAAGGACTGGTAAGCTGCAGTAGACTAAATTTTTGTTCTTGGGTTACAATATCTTTTAAGATGGTTTTTTGTTGCGTACATAAAAAAACATAGATCTTCAAAAATCCTTGTACAAACGTGTTTGTTAATTAAAAAACTGGGACTGTGTGTTACTTATGTCAACAGGAATTTAGTATCGCACCAAGAATAACCAAATGAAGGTGCTGAGCTTAACTAGCCTAAGCTTCCATATCTCCCACAGGTTAAAAATATTGCTGGGAGCAGCCTATCGCCTGACTATCACTAAGGAATGTACATTAGCAGCTTCTCTAGGCTTAACTGTAATCAACACTCTGCAGGGTCCTCAAAACTGGCCACACGTTACACATTCAGCACTCCCATTAACTTGTGACTCCTCTCTTGTGACCAAGGAAACACTTCAAGTATAAATGAATAATAAATACAGAGCAGCACGAATGCTAGGTCTGGTTAGAATTATTTACCTGTACTAAATTATACCAGAGCAGGCTTTTATATGGCTTCGCAAAATCGGGTCATGGTTTAAATACTATAAGGTATGTTATAACAGAGCTCATACAGAGCAAATAGAAGGTATACTACAACAACATAATCGATCAATGCTAACCAAACACAGTTATATTTATTTCTCTTGTTCAGCCTGCAAGCTGAACATCAGAAAATCAGATGATTTCCCCATCTAGACCAAGCAGCGTGGATGGAGGAATCTCCACTGTTGGCCATTGTATTCAGGCAGTCCTGGCACCTGCAGCTGCCTGAATACCTGCACAGTGACCGCAGTCAATTTTAAAATTTACTTTAGTGCAGGCAGGTGATACCAACAGGGTCACACATGGATATTATAATTTTTGCAGATTCAGCAGGAATTTGCAACATTTAAGTCATTCATGGCCAACATAAGAGTACAAGGCCCATTAAAATCATAACAGCTGAAACAAAACCAGTTATGGAATAGCAACTCCATTAGGAATAATTTCGATCTACAACATTATCTTCCCACACTACATACCATTATTATAATATTAGAATAGAGTGGTGCCACCATGTCTTTAAAGTCTCCACACATTTACCTCCTTGAATTCTATAACACCTATTCATAATGTCTTGTGAGTAGGCACTGCTGTGTTACACATTTCACAGAGCCTGATGGTTATCCTGATCTAAGGGGGATTCTGCTAGTGGCCCAGTCATACAGGGCCCTGAGGGGAATTTTTGTCAGCCCGCGATTATTTTTAAAATATACAATGCACCCCCCATACTAAAACATTTGGAAACCCCTGTCTTAGGACATCATGAAAAGCATTTAAAAAACAAAAGACATTGCCAGGGTTCTGATTTTACGGTCACTGCCAACCTGGAGGGTAACAGTTTAAGCAGAGCACTGATTGACCATCAATAACATATAAGGGTTGCACGCCCCTTTACCAGAGATTATGTGACTCACATTAAGTTAAAAAAAAGGGTCTGCAAGATTTAAGACAAAAGGAAAATATTTAACATCCTCACTAAGGTTTTTATGATGTCCTAGAAGTGATTTTACTTTATATGTCCACTTTACTTGGCTGTATCCTCTTTTCACAGATAAACTTAATGATATCTTTCTCCTTATTTTCAATGTAACTCAAATACTTGTTCTAAAGACACCAAGCTAAATTATAAAAAAAGTGAGCCAATAAATTTGATCTCTTGCCAAAAGCATCAGCTTTTATCTTCACGTTTAGATCTATTACCATATTTAGATCTTTACGTTTTCTGGGCAAAAGCCGACTTTGCTACGCACTTCACACATCAGCCACATAGTGGTTAATAAAACAACAAAATGTATTTATGGTGTATTTATAAAATAAAAAAAAAAATACTATTAACCCTTCTGAAAAGCAAGTTTAAATCAAGAGCAAATTTTCCCACGAGAGTAACAGTAGCATGTACCAGCTGGAAACAAGATTTCTGCATGGAATAAAGAGCGGGACATGAAATTGTTCTGGAGAAGCCAGTTTGAGCATTTTAACTGCAATCTCATATTGCTCCCAGCAGACAACGCCTGGAAGTGTTTTACTAAGTTGTACAACAGCTTGTAGAAAAAAACGAATGATCTATCCAAGACCGGTGTCTGCTGTAACAATACAAGTCTCATCTTCAAACCATTGTTTCTCCGTGTTATTTCATACACTTCTTTTTTTAAAAATCAAAGCTTAAAGCAGTATTAAACCCAAAAGTAAACATTTATTATATTGCAGCTTACCAAATCTTAGATGTGATGTCTGTTATTAGTTTCCTTTTTTTTAGGTTTTCTTTCTTTTATTTTCATTTTGTGATCTGGCCATTAGGTCTGTTATTCAACAGAAAAGTTCTCTTGCAGTTACTGGGATGAGACAGACCATTTACACTGTCAAGGGTTGCCTAAAATGATCAGCTTTTATTTATTTATTTAAAACCTTTATCCCAAAAGGAAAAAAAGAGTTTGCTGTAACTGATTATAAAGTATTAGCTGGCATGTAGCTTCAGTTTGTTAATGTATTTAAATCTGTTAGTACAAACCCGATTCCAAAAAAGTTGGGACACTGTACAAATTGTACAAAATTTACAAATTGAGTAAAAGAGGAATGGGCTAATTTACAAATCTCATAAACTTATATTTTATTCACAATATAATAAAGATAACATATCAAATGTTGAAAGTGAGACATTTTGAAATGTCATGCCAAATATTGGCTCATTTTGGATTTCATGAGAGCTACGCATTGCAAAAAAGTTGGGACAGGTAGCAATAAGAGGCCAGAAAAGTTAAATGTACATATAAGGAACAGCTGGAGGACTAATTTTCAACTTACTAGGTCAACTGGCAACATAATTGGATATAAAAAGAGCCTCTCAGAGTGACAGTGTCTCTCAGATGCCAAGATGGGCAGAGGATCACAAATTCCCCCAATGCTGCGGCGAAAATTAGTGGAGCAATATCAGAAAGGAGTTTCTCAGAGAAAAATTGCAAAGAGTTTGAAGTTATCATCATCTACAGTGCATAATATCATCCAAAGATTCAGAGTATCTGGAACAATCTCTGTGCGTAAGGGTCAAGGCCAGAAAACCATACTGGATGCCCGTGATCTTCAGGCCCTTAGACGGCACTGCATCACATACAGGAATGCTACTGTAATGGAAATCACAAAACGGGCTCAGGAATACTTCCAAAAAACATTGTCGGTGAACACAATCCATTGTGCCATTCGCTGTTGCCGGCTAAAACTCCAAAGCCATATCTAAACATGATCCAGAAGCGTAGGTGTTTTCTCTGGGCCAAGGCTCATTTAAAATGGACTGTGGCAAAGTGGAAAACTGTTCTATGGTCAGACGAATCAAAATTTGAAGTTATTTTTGGAAAAACTGGGATGCCATGTCATCCGGACTAAAGAGGACAAGGACAACCCAAGTTGTTATCAGCGCTCAGTTAAGAAGCCTGTATCTCTGATGGTATGGGGTTGCAAAAGTGCGTGTGGCAGCTTACACATCTGGAAAGGCACCATCAATGCTGAAAGCTATATCCAAGTTCTAGAACAACATATGCTCCCATCCGTCTCTTTCAGGGAAGACCTTGCATTTTCCAACATGACAATGCCAGACCACATACTGCATCAATTACAACATCATGGCTGCGTAGAGGAAGGATCTGGGTACTGAAATGGCCAGCCTGCAGTCCATATCTTTCACCCATAGAAAACTTTTGGCGCATCATAAAGAGGAAGATGCGACAAAGAAGACCTAAGACAGTTGAGCAACTGGAAGCCTGTATTAGACAAGAATGGGACAACATTCCTATTCCTAAACTTGAGCAACTTGTCTCCTCAGTCCCCAGACGTTTGCAGACTGTTATAAAGAGAAGAGGGGATGCCACACAGTGGTAAACATGGCCTTGTACCAACTTTTTTGAGATGTGTTGATGCCATTAAATTTAAAATCAACTTATTTTTCCCTTAAAAGTATACATTTTCTCAGTTTAAACATGTGATATGTCATCTATGTTGTATTCTGAACAAAATATTGAAATTTGAAACTTCCACATCATTGCATTCTGTTTTTATTCACAATTTGTACAGTGTCCCAACTTTTTTGGAATCGGGTTTGTATATCTTAGGCCCCTTTCACACTTGTGAATGGGGAGCAGGTGTGTTAAATTTGGTGTTATCACTCTCACACTGGTCACTGGAAGTTCAACATGGCACCTCATGGCAAAGAACTCTCTGAGGATCTGAAAATATATATATGTGTGTGTGTGTGTGTGTGTGTGTGTGTATAGATACACTATATATACAGTATTTCACAAGAATGAGTACACCCCTCACATTTTTGTAAATATTTTATTATATCTTTTAATGTGACAACACTGAAGAAATGACACTTTGTTACAATGTAAAGTGGTGAGTGTACAGCTTGTATAACAGTGTAAATTTGCTGTCCTCTCAAAATAACTCAACACACAGCCATTAATGTCTAATCCACTGGCAACAAAAGTGAGTACACCCCTAAGCAAAAATGTCCAAATTGGGCCCAATTAGCCATTTTCCCTCCCTGGTGTCATGTGACTCATTAGTGTTACAAGGTCTCAGGTGTAAAAAGGGGGGGGGGGCAGGTGTGCTAAATTTGGTGTTATCGCTCTTACTCTGTCATACTGATCAGTACTGATGAGTGCACCTGCTCAGCCTCTTATCTAGAGGTTGTCTTTGGGAAATAGACGTATGAGTGCTGCCAGCATTGCTGTAGAGGCTGAAGGGGTGGGGGGGGGTCAGCCTGTCAGTGCTCAGACAATACGTTACACACTGCATCAAATTGGTCTGCATGAATGTCATCCCAGAAGAAAGCCTCTTCTAAAGATGATGCACAAGAAAGCCTGCAAACGGTTTGCTGAAGACAAGTAGACTAAGAACATGGATTACTGGAATCATGTCCTGTGGTCTGATGAGACCAAGATAAACTTATTTGGTTCAGATGGTGTCAAGCGTGTGTGGCGGCAACCAGGTTAAGTAGTACAAAGACAAGTGTGTCTTGCTTACAGTCAAGCATGGTGGTTGGAGTGTCATGGTCTGGGGCTGCATGAGTGCTGCCAGCACTGGGGAGCTAGAGTTCATTGAGGGAAACATGAATGCCAACGTGTACTGTGACATACTGAAGCAGAGCGTAATCCCCTCCCTGGGCCGCAGGGCAGTATTCCAACATGATAACGACCCCAAACACACCTCCAAGACGACCACTGCCTTGCTAAGGAAGCTAAGGGTAAGAGTGATGGACTGGTCAAGCATGTCTCCAGACCTAAACCCTATCGAGCATCTGTGGGGCACCCTCAAACGGAAGGTGGAGGAGCTGAAGGTCTCTAACATCCACCAGCTCTGTTATGTCGTCATGGAAGACTGGAAGAGGACTCCAGTAGCAACCTGTGAAGCTCTGGTGAACGTCATGCCCAAGATGGTTAAGGCAGTGCTGGAAAATAATGGTGGCCACACAAAACACTTTGAGCCCGGTTTGGACATTATCGCTTCGGGTTGTACTCACGTTTGTTGCCAGTGGTTTAGACATTAATGGCTGTGTGCTCATTTTTTTTGAGGCGACAGCAAATTTACACTGTTATACAAGCTGTACACTCACTACTTTACATTGCAGCAAAGTGTAATTTCTTCAGTGTTGTCACATGAAAAGATATAATAACATTTTTACAAAAATGTGAGGGGTGACTCATATATGTACACACTGAACATAATTATAAACACAACACTTTTGTTTTTGCCCCCATTTTTCATGAGCTGAACTCAAAGATCTAAGACTTTTTCTATGTAAGTAAAAGGCCTATTTCTCCCAAAAATTGTTCACAGATCTGTCTAAATCTGTGTTAGTGAGATAATCCATCCACCTAACAGGTGTGGCATATCAAGATGCTGATTAGACAGCATGATTATTGCACAGGTGTGCCTTAGGCTGGCCACAGTAAAGGCCACTCTAAAATGTGCAGTTTTACTGTATTGGGGGGGGGGGGGGGGGGGGTTCGGAAACCAGTCAGTATCTGGGGTGACCACCATTTGCCTCACGCAGTGCAACACATCTCCTATGCAAAGAGTTGATCAGGTTGTTGGTTATGGCCTGTAGAATGTTGGTCCACTCTTCTTCAATGGCTGTGCTAAGTTGCTGGATATTGACAGGACCTGGAACACACTGTCGTAAACGCCTATCCTGAGAATCCCAAACATGCTCAATGGGTGACATGTCCGGTGAGTAAGCTGGCCATGCAAGAACTGGGATGTTTTCAGATTCCAGAAATTGTGTACAGATCCTTGCAACATGGGGCCGTGCATTATCATGCTGCAACATGAGGTGATAGTTGTGGACGAATTGAACAACAACGGGCCTCAGGATCTCATCACGGTATCTCTGTGCATATAAAATGCATCTGTGTTCGTTGTCCATAACATACGCCTGCCCATACCAAAACCCCACCACCACCTTGGGCCAGTCGATCCACAACGTTGACATCAGCAAACCGCTCACCCACACAACGCCATACACGCTGTCTGCCATCTGCCCTGTAGAGTGATAACCGGGATTCATCCGTGAAGAGAATTGCTCTCCAAAGTGCCAGACGCCTTTGAATGTGAGCATTTGCCTACTTAAGTCGGTTACGACATCAAACTGCAGTCAGGTCGAGACCCCAATGAAGACGACGAGCATGCAGATGAGCTTCCCTGAGACGGTTTCAGACAGTTTGTGCAGAAATTCTTTGGTTATGCAAACCGATTGTTGCAGCAGCTGTTCAGGTGGCTGTCTCAGACGATCTTGGAGGTGAAGAGGTGGAGGTCCAGGGCTGGTGTGGTTACACGTGGTCTGCGGTTGTAAGGCTGGTTGGATCTACTGTAAAATTCTCTGAAACGCCTTTGGAGACGGCTTATGGTAGAAAAATGAATGGCAGAACTCATGGAACCCCAAAACATGACACTCCCACCACCATGCTTGACTTTAGGCAAGACACACTTGTCTTTGTACTCCTCATCTGGTTGCTGCCACACACGCTTGACACCATCTGAACCAAATAAGTTTATCTTGGTCTCAATAGACCACAGGACATGGTTCCAGTAATCCATGTCCTTAGTCTGGTTGTCTTCAGTTAACTGTTTGCGGACTTTCTTGTACATCATCTTTAGAAGATGCTTTCTTCTGGGATGACATGCCATGCAGACCAATTTGATGCAGTGTGCGGCGAACGGTCTGAGCACTGACAGGCTGTCCCTCCACCCCTTCAACCTTTGCAGCAAGGCTGGCAGCACTCATACGTCTTTTTCCCAAACACAACCTCTGGATATGATGCTGAGCATGTGCACTCAACTTCTTTAGTCGACCATGGCGAGGCCAGTTCTGAGTGGAACCTATCCTGTTAAACCACAGCTCGGTTTTAGGGTCTTGGCAATCTTCTTATAGCTTAGGCCATCTTTATGTAGAGCAACAATTATTTTATATATATATATATATATATATATATATATATATATATATATATATACACACACACACACACACATACATCTACATACATATACTGTATTGCTATATTTGAACTGATATTAAAAATTATTTCTCTACAACTTCACTCTAGCCATGAGATTGGTTTACCCACTTAGAAAAGTGAGCTATTCTGTATCACTCTATTAAAGTAGGCACACAGCCCAAATTTAGGCCTGGATCAGAGAAAAGGTCATATAAGCCAAGTTTCATCCCCTTTACTCTTTATTTTAACACAGTTGTAATTATAAAATATAAAACGGGCGGTGTTTTTTTTTTTTTTTTTTCGTTTTTTTAACTTCAAACATATGTACCATATATTTACTATACATTTAGTAGAGTTATAAACTGAAGTCACAAATATTTGAGGTTAAAGCAAAGTTACTTTGAAAGTAACATAGGGGTGCACTTCTCTTAAATCTGACTGTGCCATACACACATGCCATGTCAAGTACAAACAGTACAAGCAGCACATCAGCAGCTGGTCGGGGCAGAGTGCCTTGTAAATGTGCATATGCTGTCAGCAGAACACCGTTACACATGCTGTGGTGGCATATGCAAAGTTGTGCTGTAACGCTTCCCAGGTCACAGACAAGGGGAGGAGAAGGAAGAGACAGGGCCTAGTAGAGAAAAAAAAAATAATAAGAGTATAATACCTTTCTAAAAGACGGCCTGGTAAGACCACGTAAAACCTTTTTTTTTTTTTTCTTGTCTATGCTATACTTGTGCAGCAAAAATAGAGCTTTTACTTGGTCCTTCAATTAAGTGACAACTTTGCTCTAGCTTTCATCAAGCAGTGTATTTGGGCATTTAATTAGAGATGTATGTGTATGTTAATCTAGCGTTGTGTAATAAGGATAGAGTCTGTATTTAATGAATGTCACAGTGTACTACAGTGTATCATCTTTTTAACATGCTACTTTATGACATTGTTATTAATAAATCTGCACCACACTGCAAAGATTTAGAAGAATCTGCTGTAGAAAGTGGTGATCTGTAATACTTCTCCTGTATATTGTACTGTAATATGAACTGACACAGACAATGATCATTTTTAAACATTGGTATTAGAAAAAACTATATATAAAAGGGTTATGCTTTTGTATGTGTTGAAGATTCGAATGCAGTCCTCCTTGCATTTAGTATTATAATTGATTTAAAGCGGAGCAGCAGAAAACTACAAAATTGTTCCCCACACCAACCAACCAGGTGGTAGATGTCACTTTCTAGGATGCAACAGAAGATTTAAAGATTAAACCTGATTAGGTAATATAGGCAACTAAACTTTGATCCATTTTTTTCATAAAGTAGCTATCAATTTACAGGCTGTATCTGTATTATTCCCCAGCAGGTTTGGATGTACAGTTGGCTTTTGGAGCAAAAAGGGATAATTTGCTTGTCTCTGCCCAATGTCCTGCTATGAGGAATAATCTTCTTATTTGTGAGAAATGTAATTGAATGAGACATGTGAATGACGTCTGGTAAAAGAATACATATTGGTTAAGCGAAGAGCTTTTTGGTTCAGTTTATCCCTTTTCACCATTACCTTTGTGGTTTTACTTTTTACATTTTCTTACTGTAACACATTTATTGTGTATTCTTAATTTCATTAATTATATTTAAAGTGGAACTTTATTCAGAAAGTTAAGTCCTGCTAGATCCCTGCAGGGATAAGTGCCTATACTGTTTAAAGTCCGGTAATATGCTGTCTAACCCTGAGCAAATGCTCTTTTATTACCCATTTTCGGCACTGTGCCACAAATTAGAGCCACTAGAGGCCAATCTGCTGACAGCCTAAAGATTTACTGCTACTGGGGGGCTCTGGGCTACAGGGGCTCTGGGCAAAATGGCAGCCTCTGGCAAGAAGAAACAGGAAAAACACTGGAGCCAATTTACAGCACACACTAATGTTGGTAACATAATGAATTTATGTTCCTTGCTAAGAACATTATTTTTTTTATCAAATTGTTATGGGTAAAGTTCCACTTTAAATACTTTCCTCTCCATGTTTTCCTAATTCACTTGTTGCTTTTAGTCATCCTTTTGTTATGGGTGATCTGCACACAAAAGAAAGCTCCTATGTGTAGTTAAAAAAGACATCCCCTGTAATTATGCCTATCATACTGTAGCCACCATCCATGTAATGATATTATATTTAATATTGTAGCCACCGGTCAGCAATGCATGGAGCAAGATGTGGCTTTGTATGTTTAGGGTAAATATGTAACTGCGCTAACCCTCTAATATATGTGGATACTAGGGATGACCCCTGTATCCAAAATAAAGTGCATTTAGTGAATTTCAAGATAGTGCATATACAAAACCAACCACAAACCATATATTATATGAAATGTATAAGACCTTTTGCAAATAAAAACTTAGGCAAATAAAAACTTTGGCAAATAAACCTTGGCAATATATATCAGACAGTCCTTGATCTCCACAAAAACTTGTAGATAGAGAAAAGTGCCGTAGTGCAAAAAGTCCTTCTTATATTATTCGTGTTCCAATCTCAGTGTTATACCCTTCACCGATCACCTTGCTGTGATGTTTGTGGTAAGAAAACTCACTTACCAGATGTTGTTGATTACTAGTGGCATACGCCAGTGGGAATCAAACTGTGCTTAATATTTTTGTGGTGTCCCGGTTCCTTCGTGCCTCAACGGGTTTGCCGGATATCACTCGCGGTCCACGGTGGGGTGGGAACTCTCTCTTTAATATGCTTTATGGCTCAATGTAAAAAAACAAAGTGCACCTCATAGTGTAGAGTGTTAAAACAACTCCTTTATTTAAAACATAGTTTAAAATACTCTCCAGGCTTTAAAACCACTCCAAGTTTAAAACCACTCCAAGCATAAAAACCAACATGAGCCAAAAAACGGCCATAAACCGTACACTCTTGGTGAGGGAAAAACACTCCAAAAATAGTGATGAAACTTCAAGCACAAAATACAGTCTCTGCAATAGTAACAAGTAGAGCCGCTCTTACCCCTTTTTCCAAACACTCTGCAGCCTCGCGGCATATTGCCGTGTTTGTGTATGACAGCGCCGTACCCGGCGTATTTTGCCTAAGTTTTTATTTGCAAAAGGTCTTATGCATTTTATATGATATATGGTTTGTGGCCAGTTTTTTGTATGCACTTTATATGCACAGTATATGCACTATCTTGAAATTCACTAAATGCACTTTATTTTGGATACAGGGGTCATTCCTAGTATCCACATATATTAGAGGGTTAGCGCAGTTACATATTTACCATATATAAAAAATACCTTTTTGGAGTTTTTTTTGACTTGCAGCTTTCCCAGAAATATACGAGAACACACAATAGACACACCAGAGGCGCGAGTGAAACCACATACACTTTGTATGTTTAGCCTTGACCATGTAACACTTGATAAAGCAAAATGTACACAGAGAATTGGGTAAGGAAATAGAACAAAAAGTCTTAAACTAAGCTATACCGTATAATAAAAAGTGATCTTTCACTTTACTACAATTCACTTTTGGCTGCTGACAAAAAGTGCTCACTTCTTGCCAATAATATCCAGATCACAGTAGCTTGACCTCTGTAAAGGAGAAAAAAAGAATAGCCAGGAGAATTGCAGCAGCAGTCATGTCCGGCAGCTCTCCCCACCATGCATACCTTTTGAACTAATCAACTTTCAACATAAGTTGTGAGTAATGTACTTTACAGTAGAGGCATCTCTCTCGTGCACTGGAAATGTGGAACTCTGCAGTCACATGGAATGATGGAGTGACAGCTTCAAGAGGACTTACCCTTGCAGTCCTGTCTCTGGAGCCGCTGACAATAATTCCTCCATGACAATCCACGCAGTTCACATCCTGCTCATGTGCACTGAACTGTATACTGACAGAGCTGTGAACTTTATGAAGGGCGATCTTTCCATCCCTGCAGTAAGATCAGAGTCAGAGATTTATTAACTGAATAAAAGGCAGAATTGTCTTGACTTTCTTTGTTATTCACAAAGAAAGATTGAATGAAAAGTCTTTCCTACCTAAAAATAACCAAAACATTTTCTGACAACAAAATATCTATTAATTCAAACACACAGTACATACAATAAATACCACATTAGGTTTATCCAACTATTATTTATAATACAGTA
Organism: Pelophylax lessonae; assembly: GCF_965119305.1. Classification (NCBI taxonomy): domain Eukaryota; kingdom Metazoa; phylum Chordata; class Amphibia; order Anura; family Ranidae; genus Pelophylax; species Pelophylax lessonae. The sequence continues at coordinate 102,279,372 of NC_138776.1, forward strand.
TTTGAAGTTTTTTTTTCTGATCTACTTTTCTAGAGTTGCTAATGGCGGAGCTGTTCTGACCTCTAAATGTAACCTACTAATTTTGTTTCAGTTTCTAAAGCTGGGATGGCTGCCAATATGCAAATGGCTTGATCTACTAAACCAGACACCCAGAATAATGTATTGTCTGTGCCCGCCCTGCTCCAAGATGACTGGGGTTCGAAGGAAGCCATGTTGTGTCTGGGCCCTTCCCAACTGTTGCATCACTATGACTGAGATACAAGACACTGAATGTTCTGATTCAGGTCTGTATATATATGGCATGCTAAAGAGTATGTTGGAGGAGTGTCTCAGGAGGCATAGAGGATACATGCCCTATTTTTCCCTCTTCTACATGTGTGTAATTGCACAAGGGTTATTTTATATGGTCAGTTTAGGTAAAAGTAAAATTGAATTGAAACCGGTCATGAGGAAAAAAGGTAGGCTGCCTTTTCTTGCCTCCCCTTGTAAAAAAGCTGGTTGTTTGTTTGTTGTACTGATTCAATGGCTTCAGTACTTTTGCATCATTGACCCAGAACAGGCATGCAGGTCAAGTGTGCTCACTTCATTTGCTCGATAATTGATCCAGGTCAGTGACTCAGAATCTACTGAAGCCACAGACAGCCAGGAAACTAGCATTTTCAAAATATGATTAGCAATGGATAGGCCACGTATTTCTATCAGGTGCACTTTAACAATTAGCCTCTATAAATACCCTTTAATTGAATAAGGATGATAAAATTATAAAATGTTCTCATATAATAAACTTTTTCTACAGTTTCCAGGTCAACAGCCCATACATCTCTTTTAGTACAGGCTTCCTTTAGGTTATCTATACACATGACATTTTTGTCTTCTGCCACTTCCATCCTACCCTCGGCTTAGCACATACTTAAATGATTAGCCAGATCAAATATTACGATTTATGGAAGGGCTGCCAGTTATATTACAGTGCCTGACTATCCTACCTATTTCTTATGGCTATGGCTGCCCTTAGCAAATGTTTGCATTTTGAAAATGCTAGTTGCCTGCCTATGTCTGACATCAGTACTCACCAAATCACAGACATGGCATTAGCATAATGTAGGAGTCAAAAACCTCCCAAAGCAATGTGAAATCGCAACTTTGTTAGTTAACACCAGGACTGTTGTCATCATTTGGAGATTTTCCCTTACTTCCTATTCTGGTGATAATTATTAATGTTGATATATATACCTATATTTTCTGTCACAGTGACAACTGGCATCAGAACAGAAAGTGAGAATAAATCACCAGAACTGGGACACAGCAATAAAACCTGACATCAATTTAAATTCTTCCATAAGTTAGTTATCTATGTTTGCCAAGGTCGACTGAAATATCAAATGGTCAACCTATTACATGATGGGATGTGTATTCAGAGTTGAAAATATGTATAGACTGAAAAACTAAAAGGCTATAGGTCTTCTATTTTCTATGAAACTGGAGGTAAGAAAAAGATTCCAGCTTTTGTTCTTCCATTGCAAGTGTGAAATTAAAAGAAACATTTGATGTTTACAGTAGGTTGCCTCCATCTGGATATCAAAGCACAGCCCATACGGGAGTTGAAGCAGTCCTCCCTCCCACAATTTTTCGGGTCAGATGAACTTTACCAGCAGTGCTTCCAAAGCCTACACTGAACTGCTTTGCTAAGTACAATGTTGTGTAAGCACCTAAAGAGTATCGATATGCCTACACCTAACCTTGCCTACCCCTATACCAATCAACTGTTTTAAAACAATTTTGTAGAACACTTGAGTGTTTTTTTTAAAACTTTAAATTAGAAGACCAGGGTGCTTAAAGCTTGTTGGCTCTTTGGCACAATGGAACGAACTCCAGCTTCAGATACCATATGCATGACATTTGAAAAATAAGGAAATATATTCAAAGGGCTAGAAATTTAAATTAAAAGGATTAAAGATAATCACTTTTATGTCTTCAACAATGTTTCCAAGAATTTTGTTTAAGATGTGATTGATCTAATTCTCAATCTCTAGCATGCCTAAGAACACGTCTTTCAAATAGAGACAATTAAGAATCCAATAAAGAATTCAGAAAAGTCCAAATCATGTTCATGCCATTTTGAGGATAGCAAAAGATTCAAAGGCCAAAGTCTCAACGTTTTTTCTATGCAGCTGACATTAAAAGCGCAAGTGGATGCGGCATTGCTGCACTTCTTACCTGCCTCGGCAAGCTCAATCACTGAACTCTCCTTTAAGCACTGCAACAGAGCTTGGCATTACAAAGAGTCAAACCATTTATTTCCTTTATGAAGAGGATTATCTCCTAACTCTCCTGTGCTCACCCTGACATTTTAGTGTGGATCTTCAAAAAGCCATGACCTCAGCCTAGGTTTAGGCTTTGGATACACTGTACCTTTGAAGAACTACATTGTCTTATTTCTACGTGTCAGGGCAAAAGTGCTAACCTTCCATGACGAATGGAAACTACACAGAAAAGATCAAAAAACCTTTAAAAATGCTATGACAGAAGAATGACAAACAATAGCAGCTTGGATGCTATTAATGGGAGAATTTTATCAGCCATAGCCATGTACTGCTAAACTACAGACCTATTTTTCTCTTTTTTTTTTTTTTTTTTTTTAAACAATTAATAGGGTCTACAAGCTATATTGCAAATCTCAAACATATTCGGATGCGTAGTCTATAAAAACTAGAATAATTGTACAGAACTGCAACTTTCTAGACAGAGACCAGAAGCATTAAATTCATGATTGCCATGTACAATTTTGTTGTAAGCACCAGTGGGTAAGCTTTTCAATAGTAAGCCTTCTATACTTTTCAGATGCATGCACAATTTATTGGAAGAACTGGCACAGTATTAGGGCATATATACAGTATGTGCCATATAACAGGACCAAGGACTCTGCTATCTAAGCTCGCATATTCTTGTGAGTATTATATGCCTTTGTTTTTATGTCCTTTATTTCTACAAAATGTCTATGGGGAAGACAGTGGGGAAATGGTAAATAATATTGTTCAGTGTAACACCAAATGAGACCGAATCAATTCTGTATTAGCATGGGATGCATGTGGGAGTCATGACAATCACCTTTTGGACAAAAACAAAACATGTCACTGCCTGAAAGAGCAAAGATATACTCTTGCCAATAATGTTTTTCATTTAAGGTAGAAAACAGGAACATGCATAAGAAAACCTGGAGAATTATGATCCACAAACTAATGCCAACTCCGTGCACACCTGTAGAGGTATCCAAAGTGGGGTGTACAATATCATTTAAAATTATACCTTTACCAGGCCTACAAGCTGGGAAACTTGCAGTGGGGAAAAAAATTTCAGTACATCCCATTATGTCTCATGTACAAGTTATGTCAACCTACCCTCCTCCACTGATTATGTGAGAATTGGTGACTACAAAGCGACATACATCCTCCTGATGACCCAGAAACACAGCATAGGGTCGTCTGTGAAGTCCACTGCCATTGGCACGCAACTGGTAAGCTCGGATTTCTTCAGCCTGAGTAATATATAACAAATTGCCATCTACTTGCAACCAGGGCATTAAACTGAAAGAATGAAAAGAAGGAGCTTTAATTAAATGCCAAGAAGAATGAGTAAGAGCAAAACAATGTTAAAGTCATAAAAGAAAGACAACAGGAAAATATTGGTTCCAAGACAAGCACGCATTACATCATTGAGGCTTGGGAGATTTTGGATAAAGCTGGTTTTTGATCTAAAATAAAATAGGAAGGGTGTGGTCACTTCTGTATAAGAGGATTGCAAAGTATACTTGGAATTGCTTGATAGGGCAAGCAAATTTCATTTAACTTGTTATCCCATGGATGATTTAATTGGCATGTCTAACAAATAATGGTATATTAACTTTATACAAAGCTGTTCGAAATTGTGGGGTATTATTGTTCATAAAATGAACTTAATAGAATCAACGATAATTTTTTCCACTTGTGAAGTCTTTTCCCTTGTATCTGTCGTGTCTAGAAGACTTGATATTATTCAGCAATATTACTACAAAACAAAATGTCACTTTAGCGACTACACTTCTTTCTGAAACCCCGTGTGACTCCTTTAAAGGGAATGCACATTTTTTCAATTAATCTTTAGATAAACTGATTGAAAAAAAAATAGCTTCCATGTCATTATTTATGTTAATTGGGTCAGCCATATTTCTGCATTACTCACCTGGCTCTTCTCCCTGCGTAACAGTTCTACACAATGTAATAAAGCAAAGATCCCCACACTAATTAATTAAATTAAGTGAACAAATCCTAATATAAAAACGTGTTTTTTTTTTTTTTTTAAACATGCAAATTGCTGCCACCTCAAATCAAAATGCAAATAATCTCAAAGTATTTAAAGTGAAAGTACTTCAAACAGTAGTGTGTTACATAGTTACATAGTTACATAGTTAGTAAGGTTGAAAAAAGACATCAGTCCATCCAGTTCAACCTATGATGTGTTGCTCAATTACTGATAAACATACAATTAATAATGTGTTATTCAAACCAAAACCATAACAATATCAAACATAAAATTCCTCATATCACAGCAAGGGATAAAAAGGAAAAGAAAAAATGTGTATCAGTGTAAAATAGTCCACCACAGAGTGAAAGAAAGAGTGTCTAAATCTTCAATTATGTAGTTGAATTCCATCACACACCTCCTCACGTGTGTTACTGATTCCACTCCCCAGCAAAGTACACACTCTCCAAAATCAATTGCCTTCCACTCTTGTGGTTGGCACAAATAGCATAAACCGATGTCCTGTTGTTAAGATCAGGAAATGTTCTCATGTAGCTCCATATTAATAAACACCGGCGAATACCTCCAAAGGTACAGTAACCAAAATAATCCACACTTTTATTAAAACCATGATTCCAAATTACTCACATGATACAAAAAAAAACCTCCCAAATAGTGTAAAATCACGCTGTGGCATCAGGTGTATAGTGATAGGCTAGATGTCTCACCACCTCCAGGAGTTAAAAGCTATGCTCGAACTAGGTGAACATGAAGACGTGCGAGCATATGTCCAGGTCAGTGACTCCTCACTAGAAAGGAAAGCCCAGATGGCCTCAGAAAACTGTCAGTGATGATGTTGTCCATTTCTTTTTACTAACAAATTCCATTTAAAGTTATTTGATTCTCAGAAATTTAAATACCAGATTTTATTTTGATATTTCAACTTAAAGCAACTTCTTTTGACATGAAGAAGCTTTGATAGTAAGGGAAAAATTTTTTTTTTTTGTTTTTTTTTGTACTATCTGTAAAATCTTTTCTTTGAATACTATTGAGAGACACATGAACTTTGTAATTACTAGACATTGGGTTATACTTGGACACTGGCAAATAGAAAAAACTTAAAAGTTCAGGATAAAAAAAAACATTCATACTCTCCTAGGTGAATGCAGCATTGATTCAGTGCTGCATCTTCCCTATGTCCCTCCACACCAAGAACTGAGCAATCAAAACTGCTGATTGCTCAGTTCTCAGTCTTCAGTGAACAGAGCACCGGTGAGTCACTGGCTCTCTGCTTTGCCCCTCCAGTGCTCACTGGAACGCCGGGCTGTGCAAGGAGTAGGAGTGGCTGGCTCTGGCCCTCGATGTTGGATGAATATGAGTCACAGTAGAGCAGGACAAAGTGCACTCCTGTGATCCCCAAGAGAAGTAGGGCCAAAAGAGCATCATGCTTTGGGGCTGTTTTTCTTCAGCTGGAACAGGGGCTGAAGTAGAGGGAGTTATCAACAGTTGCAAACACCAGTCAATATTGGCACAAAACCTTCAAGCTTCCACTGGAAAAGTAAAAATAAGGAGGAAATTCATCTTTCAGCATGACAACGAACCAAAGCATACATCCAAATCAACAAAGGAATGGCTTCACCAGAAGAAGACTAAAGTTTTGGAATGGCCCAGCAAGAGCCCAGAACTGAATCCGATTGAAAATCTGTGAGGTGATCTGAAGAGGGATGTGCACAGGAAATGCCCTTGCAATCTGAGAGATTTGTAAAGAAGAGTAGGCAAATATTGGCAAGTCAAGATGTGCCATGCTGATAGACTCATACCCAAAAAGACTGAGTGCTGTAAAAAAAAAAAGGTGCTTCAACAAAGTATTATTATTTATTATTATTATGCAGGATTTATATAGCGCCAACAGTTTGCGCAGCGCTTTACAATGTTGGGCCAGACACTACAGTTACAATACAATTCAAGACAGGAGGAATCAGAGGGCCCTGCTCGTTAGAGCCTACAATCTAAGAGGGAGGGTCAAGTGATACAAAAGGTAATAACTGTGAGGGGATGAGCTGAAGAAGAGAAGAAAATAAAAGAACAGTTATTAGGTGGGGGCAGGATAGGCTTCTTTGAAGAGAAAAGTTTTCAGGGATCGCCTAAAAGTGGATAGCGTTGGAGATAGTCAGATAGATTGGGGTAGGGAGTTCCAAAGGATGGGAGAGGCTCAGGAGAAGTCCTGGAGGCGAATATGGGAGGAGGTGACGAGGGAGCTAGAGAGCAGGAGGTCTTGGGAGGAATGGAGAGGACGATTTGGTTGGAATTTTGAGACTAGGCTAGTGATGTAGCTGGAGGCGATTTGTGGATAGCTTTGTAAGTGATTGTTAGTATTTTGAATTAAATTTGTTGGGTGAGTGGGAGCCCATAGAGGGATTGGCAGAGAGGGGTAGCAGACGCTGAGCGGTTTGTAAGGTGGATGAGTCTGGCAGCAGCATTCATGATGGACTGAAGGGGGGATAGCGTGTTTAAAGGTAAGTCAATGAGAAGGGAGTTGCAGTAGTCAAGAAGAGAGATAAGCAGGGAGTGAAATCAGCAGCTTTGTGGTTTCATTGGTTAGGAAGGGACGTATTTTAGATGTTGTGGAGCTTGAGGTGGCAAGCCTTGGAAAGTGACTCGATGTGGGGCTAAAAGGAGAGTTCAGAGTCCAGGATAACACCTAGAACCCTGGCATGCAGGGATGGGTGGATGGTTGTGCCATGGCTCTTGACAGAGAAGTCAGGGGAAGAGGCACGTTGGGGAGGAAATATTATGACCTCGGTTTTGGACAAGTTGAGTTTGAGGAAGTAGTGTGACATCCAGACAGATATGTCTGTTAGTAAGTTAGTGTGAGGAGACCGATGGAGTGAGCTGAGGGGTGGAGAGATTAATTTGGGTGTCATCAGCTTAGAAATGATATTGAAAGCCATGGGAGGCTATCAGCTGACCCAGGGAGGAGGTATAGATTGAAAATAGAAGGGATACAAGAACAGAACCTTGGGGAACCCCGACAGAGAAAGGAAGAGGAGAGGAGGAAGTAGAACAGCTAGTTAAGAGCACAGTCACGGAGACCAAGGGAGTGCAGTTTTTTTAAGGAGGGGGTAGCCAACCGTACCAAAGGCAGCTGAAAGATCCAGAAGTAGGAGTACAGAATAGTGTCCATTGCATTTTGCTGTTAGTAAGTCATTTGTGAGTTTTAAAAGAGCAGTTTCTGTGGAGTGTGGAGGGCGAAATCCAGACTAAAGGGGATTAAGAAGGTTATTCTTAATGAGGTGGTCACTCAGTTGGTTGTAGACCAGGTCTTCGAGGAGTTCAGAGGAAAAGGGGGGCAAGGAGATGAGTCATAGATTGTTAAAATTGGTAGGGTCCAAGGACGGCTTTTTAAGTATGGGGAAGACAAGTGCCTGTTTTAGAGCATTGGGGAAGATGCCGGTAGAGAGGGATAGATTGAAGATGGGGGTTAGAGAGTGTAGGATAGAGTCAGAGGGTGACCGTAGTATTTGAGAGGGAATAGGTAGCGTCCAGGGGACAGGTGGTTAGGTGGGCGTTAAAAAGAAGATTAGTATTTTGTCTATGGTAGCAGGTTTGAATAGGGAGAGTGTTGATTTTACCTGTTGATGTGGGGTGTTAAGAGGGGGAGATAACTGTAGAGTGGAGATTTCATCACAAATTTAATCAATCTTATTTTTGAAGTATATTTTTAAGGGTGTGCACACTTATGCAACCATATGTTTTTATTTATTTATTTTTACTTCCCTCCACCTAAAAGATTTCAGTTTGTTGTTCAACTGAGTTGTACAGTTTATCGGTCACATTAAAGGTGGAAAAAGTTCTAAAATAATTTATCTTTGCCTCATTTTTTTACATCACAGAAACCTGAAATTTTAACAGGGGTGTGTAGACTTTTTATATCCACTGTACACTATCCACTTAGGGGAGTTCTGCAGCTGGTTAACAGAGTGTTCTTCCTTTCAAGAACTCCCAGAATGAGAGAAAGGAAAAAAGTCTAATTCCCACCCTGACCAGAATCGGGCCTTTAGTTAAGAGGATCTGTTGGTCCCACAGATCAGTTTTGTGCATTACCCAAATTCCAGATTCTCTAACTCTGGAGAATCAAAAAGTACTGCCACCATTTAAAATTGATGTGGCTGTGTGGTGCTCTGCCTTGCAGATGGCCTTGTAGTTATCAATGGACCACAAGTGTGGTAATCAGCGCATTCATAGTAAATTGACATTTCCTCCAGCTCAGTAACATAAAGCCCATACAGAGGTACAGGCAGAAATTGAGGGGAAGTGTCTGCAGGGGCCTGACGTTGCATGCACGATCAACTGACCGTGGGTGTAGTGCTTTGAAAGGTCCTGTGAAAAAAAATAAAAGAACTGGATTTTTAGACTTACAGGTTCATTGACAGACGCAGCTCCATATCTTCTTGATCATTGGGTTATGCTGCCCCCTACAGGAGTAGGACACTAGGCAGGAAAAAGCTTTACCGCGCCTATGGGGCAGTCCCTACAGGCATACACCCACACGCTCTGCTGTAAACCTCAGTTTTGTTGCAAGCAGTGTTTTGAAGGAAAAAAAACCTCCATCCCACTCATAGTTACGGGGCGGGTGCTGCGTCTGTCTATGAACTTCAGAGAAAAGGATTTTACGGTAAGTCAAAAAATCCAGTTTTCGCTATCGTTCATTGACAGACGCATTTCCATATCTTCTTGACCATTGGGATGTCCAAAAGCAGTATTTGCATGAGGGGTAGGAAAAAACAAAGCAAGAAAGAACGTAATTCCCCAAGGGCTAAATTTAGCCAACCAGATGACATGGAGCTCAACCAGAAACAACTGGAGCTCACCTAGAAAAACATACACCCTCAAGAGAAAAAAGTTCTCTTTTAGACAGCAGCCTGCAAAACCTTGCGGCCAAAAGGAGGTACCTGAAGATGCCAACACATCTACTTTGTAGAATTTTGTGAACGTGTGCACCAACGACCAAGTTGCCGCCTTGCAAACTTGCAATCACTGACACCTGATGGCAAAAAACCCAAGAGGCACTCAGCGCCCCAGTAGAATGCGCCTTCACAGGGAAAGGAGGAACCTGACCCTAAAGTGAATAAGCCTGAACTACCGTCTACCCGATCCATCTGGATTTGGTCGCAGCAGATGCAGCTAATCCTTTACGAGGTCCCTCGGTAAAGACAAATAGAGCGTCTGATTTTCTGAAAGATTCAGTAGTCACAAAATGAACAGGTTCCCAAAAATAAACAGCTAAGACTGAAGTCCCAGCAGGGAACTAGGTCCTACTCCTAAACTAGGCAGAAACAAACTGAGGACTATAGCAGAGTGTGTAGGTGTATGCCTGCAGGGACTGCCCTATAGGCGTGGTAAAGTTTTTTCCTGCCTAGTGTCTTACTCCTGTAGGGGGCAGCATAACCCAATTGTCAAGAAGATATGGAGCTGAGTCTGTCAATGAACGATAAAGAAAATTAACATTTTTTCCAGGGATTTTTAACATGGTACACAGCAGTACCAGCTGTGAGGTAGCTTCGAGAGTTTCAGCCCAGTTGGCCTTAATATGTAGGTTCTTAAGGAAAAAATGTTAAACCTCCTAGGACACTCCTGGCCCAGATGGCCCACGGGTCCCCTAAAATAATTGAGCTCTGTAATTTCAAAGTCACTGTTTCTAATTTTTAGGGACACTTTAATGACTGCATTAGTACAATAGATTGGTGTAGGGCCAATGTGGTGCCTAGATTTAAAAAGGGTCAAAGTCTTTTCCAAGTAACTATAGTCCTGTTAGTTTAACTTCTATAGTCGGGAAAATACTGAAGAGCTTATTAAAAGACAACTTAGAGGAGTTTTTGCTGACAAAAAAACATTTTAAGCAACAGACAGCATAGATTCATGAAAGACAGAAGTTGCTAAACAAATCTGATTTATTTTTATGAGGAGGTAAAACCTTGGACAGGTAGGTGGCTGTGGATGTGGTACACTTGGATTTTGCAAAAGCGTTTGACAAAGATCCCCACACATGGCTAATTTGTACGGTAAAGTCTACAGGCTTGGAAAAATTATTTTGTAAATGGATAGAAAACTGGCTAAAAGACCATATTCAGAGAATAGTGGTTAACAATTCATAATCTGTATGGTCTAAGGTTATCAGTGGTGTACACCAAGGTTCAGTGTTGGGACCCTTACTTTTTAATATATTAAAAAAAATTATATAGGGTCTGGGATTAAAAGTACAATTTCAGTCTTTGCAGATGACACCAAGCTATGCAGTGGAACAACGTCCTTAGTCTCCAACTTATAAGCCGACCTCAATGCACTGTTTAATTGGGCAACTAATTGGCAAATGAGGTTTAATGTTGAAAAATGTAAGGTTATGCAATTGGGGGCCTAAGAATATGCATGCATCATACATACTAGGGGGAGTACAACTGGGGGAATCATTGGTGGAGAAGGATCTGGGTGTTTTGGTAGATCATATGCCTAATAATAGCATGTGATGCCAAGCAGCGGTTTCCAAAGCAAGCAAAATCCCTTCTTATATTAGGAGAGGTATGGACTCCAGAGAGAGAGATATCATTTTGCCCCTGTACAAACCATTAGTAAGACCTCATCTGTTTGACCAGTTCAGTTTTGGGCACCAGTTCACAAAAAAGGTATCGGGGAACTGGAGAAAGTGCAGAGGAGCTCAGCTATGAGGAATTTATTCTCACTTGAGAAGAGGAGATTAGGGGGGATATGATCAACATGTATAAATACATGAGTGGTCCAAATAGTGAACTTGGTGTTCGAGTTATTCACTTTAAGGTCATCACAAAGGACAAGGGGGCACTCTTTATGTCTAGAGGAAAAGAGATTAAATCTCCGATTACGGAAAGGTTTTTTCACAGTAAGAGCTGTGAAAACGTGGAATAGACTCCCTCAAGAGCTGGTTCTGGCCAGCTCCATGGATTGCTTTAAAAAAGACCTTGATTCTTTCCTAAATGTACATAATATACCTGGATACTAACATTTATAAGTAAAGTTAATCCAGGGAATATCCAATTACCTCTTGGGGGATCAGGAAGGATTTTTTCCCCCTGCTGGAGCAAATTGGTTCATGCTTTGCTGGGGTCTTTTGCCTTCCTCTGGATCAATTGCGGGTATAGGACTGCATGTATACAATTGAATAATTTTTTGTTTTGATTTTTTAAGGATATCCCCCCCCCCCCCCTTATTGGTTGAACTAGATGGACTTTGTCTTTTTTCAACCAGACTAACTATGTAGCTACAGTATGTAACACTAACAAAAACATGAAGGCATGACGATCGGTGGCAGGTTTATATGAGTATGAGAGCTGGCTTAACATTTTTTATTTGCTAGTGTCCAAACTTCCCAGAGGCAGCACTATTGCCCAAATGTCTAAAAATTACAACATTCTTGCACCCCTCAATCGGCGATAAAGAAAACAACCAGCCAACGGAAGAAATCATATATAAAACAAATAATTTGTTTTACATATAATATCTGAAGTGACAATTGTCCTCCATTTCCTGTTGATACATTGCCTAAAGCCACATTTAATGAATATGACAAATGCTTTTTTTAGTGGTTCTCTAAATCATCTGAACAGGAAAAGCAATGTCATAGAGGGAACTACAAAAGCCAGAAGCTTATCTAAGTGAACTTATTTAGCTAACGTAGTGTGCCAAAAACTAGCCCGTTTTCTTTGGGTAAAAAGAAAAACAATGGGGTTGATTTACTAAAACTGGAGAGTGCAAAATCTGGTGCAGTCATGCATGGTAGCCTATCAGCTTCTAACTTCAGCTTGTTCAATTAAGTTCTGACAAAAAAAACCTAGAAGCTGATTGGTTTCTATGCAGAGCTGCTTCCGATTTTCAACTCTCCGGTTTTAGTAAATCAACCCCGATGTCTGTGCAGAACTTAAAAGCCACCAACATTTTTTTTAAAAAAGGGCTTGCTGCATTTTTTGCAGTGCACATTGAAGCACATTGTGGTGATCTGCGCTGTGTTGTAGTGCAGGAGCATTGTGAAGGTTTGTGGGAGTACCATTCAAAAAATAATAGCACTGCAATGTTTTAATGCACATACCATGTCAATAGGCCCTACAAGCGGTAGTATGTGTTTTTTTTTATAAATTGTACCTACAGGTAAGCCTATAATAAGGGTTACCTGTAGGTACAGTGAATATCTCCAAAACTTGTGGTGTTTAGGAGATATTCACACTGGATGCAGCCAGTGACATCACCTGTGCATTCGCTCTAAAGGTCCGGCATACCATACTGGATCTTTGGAGCTTTGTGTTGGAGCCGAGGGCTCCCGCACATGCACGGGAGTGACGTAATTGTGCTGCTGGCCACTCATACAGCCGGAACTCACGAACCCAGAAAGGAAGCCCGGGGGAAGATGGAAGCCCTGTCAGCAGTGGCAACGCACTGCTGGAGGGCTTCATTCCAGGGTAAGTATTTCAGAATGTGGTAGTATGCGATGCATACTAGCACATTATGCCATTGCCTTGCAGGGGATTTTTTTATTTTTTTTTAACCTGGCACAGTTTGGAAATGTTATACATAATTACATTGGTCCATCTTTGATCAATGTAACTATGCATAAAGCACACCTGACGATTCCCCTTATTGGATGAGGTGGAGTGGTGGGTCATGAAGAATAGCATCGTACCAGGTGGCCGACCTCCTGTGTTCAGAATGCAGCAGAGCAGCCACTCAGCACGGGACCCAGAAGCAATGTCTACTTTAGTGATTTTCAACTGCCCGGGCATCAGGCAGGTATGGTATATGCATAAAAAGTGTAAGTAAAAACATCCACACTCGAGTGACTTTTTCCTATCTAAGATATATGTCTTAATGGGACCAGCTGCTGCTTGACAATGTATCCCCTGTACGTTAAAATAGCAATGTTATAAGAAGTGAACATCAGCTCTACTATTAGGTGCTCAGAAATGTAAAGTGTGGTTAAAAATGAAATGACGTTACTCGCAGAAATCCTCGCTTTTTAAGTGTTTAGTCACATCTGGACATTGTCAGGACGCAGTACTGCTCCCTGATGATGTCTGGATGTGACAAAATCCAATATAAAACTCATAGTAAAATTGGATCTGTAAACCAATAGATATTTTTTCAGGCACTTTATGTGGCATGTAACACTTTTAATCAGGTAATTTCACTTTTCACTTTGCTCATATTAGGCTTTATTTTTTTTAATTTTTTTTTAAACAAACATTTCATACTCACCAGTGGTTTTGAACAGAGCAGCCCTGATCCTCCTCTTTTTAGGTCCATCGCCGGAGCTCTTGGCCCCTCCCTCCTAGCAATAGGGGCACCCAAGCAAGCTAATTTCCGAGCCGTAGCTCTGCGTGTCCATTTACACTGAGTTGCGAGCCCTGCCCCCTCTCTCTCCTCTTTGGCTCACTGTCTGTGATTGACAGAAGTGGGGGGGGGGGCTGCTGCAAAGAGAAGGCTTTTTACCTTCATGCATTCTAAAAACCTTGAGCCTTTAGAACCACTATAACTTTTTATAACATAGCATATGTATAGTTACACACTGGTCTAAGCTGGACCAATGTAACTGAGTAAAATATCCATACCTGGAATTCTTCTTTAAGGGTGTCATTACACATGGATGAAACAAATGCGTGCACATACAGTCTAAAGCGGTTGCCTTGTGTGTCATCACCTAAGATTTCAACCAGGTTGACTGCGGGCTTGAAATGTGTCTTGAATCCCAAGATTTGTAAAACCACCATTCTGATTTCTATCATGCAGGACAATGAGTGGGGTACCTAAACACAGGTGGAAAAATACCACAAACCACAGGGATGGTTTAATCCTGAAGTTTATTGCTTCCCTAAATTTTCAAGATACTAATTTATGCTTCCAGGCACAACAAAACAGAAGAAAGACAGTAAAATAAAGCAAATTAAAGTACACAAATTTATGTCAAACAACAACTGACAAATTTTTAACATACAAATACAGAAGTATAATTCATGCGCCTAAATTCGAACATTCTGGCTGCCAAATCTATAGCTACTGTCCTGTCAGCCAGCTGGTGAGGTACAACTTGAGACTTTTAGTTCCCAACAAACTTAAAGTGTATCTAAACCTAAAAGCAAACATTTCATATATTGCATATTTCCAGTTCTTAGATTTGGTGGCTGTATTAGTTTTAACTTTTCAGAACATTTTTAGAAATTAAAAAGAGGTACCAGCAAGTACCTGTTGAGCTTGCTAGAAATGCGGTGTCCTTGTCAGTTTCTGTAAGCTAAGAAAGCTAAAAAAGAACCCACAAACCTTTTTATATTTAGTGTGTAAACTACTAGTCCCATCAATCAAATACAGTGCCTTGAAAAATGGGATTTTTGACTTACCATAAAATCCATTTCTCTGATGTTCATTGACGGACACAGCTCCTGATATTCATAACCATTGGGTTATATTGCCCCCTACAGGAGTAAGACACTAGGCAGAAAATAATTCTGGCTACACCCATGGGCAGTCCCAGGGGGTATACTCCCTCTCTCTGCTATAGCCACTCAGTTTTGTTAAAAGCAGTGTTAGGAGAATTATAACTCCGCAGAGGGGTGGGTGCTGTGTCTGTCAATGAACATCAGAGAAATGGATTTTATGGTAAGTCAAAAATCATATTTTCTCTTTCGTTCATTGACATAGCTCCTGATATTCATAACCATTGGGACGTTCCAAAGCAGTGTTAAACAGGAGGGGTGGGAACAACAAAAAAAAATCACAAGGCTAAACAGTAGCCAACCAGGCAACAGGAGCTCAACCAAACAACTGGAGCCCACCTCAAAAAAACAATACACGTTCAAAGAGGATCAAGTTCTCTTAAACAGCAGCCTGCAAAACCTTGCAGCCAAAAGAAGCATCAGCAGATGCCAACACATCCACTTTATAGAACTTTGTAAAAGTGTGCACTGACGACCAGGTGGCCGCCTTGCAAACCTGCATTGCTGACGCCTGATGACAGAAAGCCCAGGAGGCACTAAGCGCCCTAGTGAAGTGCGCCTTGACAGGGAAAGGAGGAACCTGACCCCTGATGGAATAGGTCTGAACCACTGTCTAATCCATCTGGAAATGGTCGCAGAGGAAGCGTACAACCCCTTTCGAGGTTCATCCATGAGCACATAGAGAAGGTCTGACTTCCTGAAAGACTACCAAGCTGCCAGGGAGTGCCATCTTATGAGCATTATAGGCCCCCGGGCAATCCAGTGAACTGGGGCCCTACCTACACAATCACCCCCCCGAGAATAAAAATTCAAATTATCGATAAGGCTATATTTATTGGTACCTCCAACAAAATCAGTGTTTAAACATTAACACAACGTTTGGACAATATAACACGAGCTTGAAACACAAGAAATTAAAAAACAAGAGATTACAGACTGAAATGGCGCAGTATCAAAGCACTATGAATTATTTATTATATTTGCGATACTTCTTTGTAGAGAATTATTTTATAATTGGCTTGAATTAAATGGTCTTCAGGATGTCATTTTCTATACACACGAGTGAAAGCCAGTTCAAACACTGCTGCCCCATTGTGCTACAAAACTAATTTTTTATTACATAGCCCTCCCCCCCATGGACCCCTTTACATTATACAGCCCTCATGGAACCCTTTATAATACACATCGCCCCCATGAACCCCTTTACATTGCACAGCTCCCCACCCCAAACCTCTGGACCCTTTACATTACACAGCCTCTCCCATGGACCCCTTTACATTACACAGCTCCCTATGGACCACTTTACATTACACAGCTCCCCACCCCACACCTCTGGACCCCTTTACATTACACAGCCACTCCCAGGGCCCCTTTTACATTACACAGCCCCCCCCATGGATCCCTTTAGATTACGTAGCCCCCCCATGAACCCCTTTAGATTACACAGCCCCTCATGGACCCCTTTACATTGCACAACCCCTCATGGAACCCTTTACATTGCACAGCCCTCCTCCATGGACCTCTTTACATAACACAGTTCTGTCATAGACCCATTTACATTACACAGCCCCCCATGGACCCCTTTACATTACACAGCCTCCAATGGAACCCTTTACATTACACAGCCCCCCCATGGACCCTTTTACATTTCACACCCCCCCCATGGACCCATTTACATTACACAGCCCCCCATGGACCCCTTTACTTTACACAGCCCGTCATGGACCTCTTTACATTACAAAGCCCCCCACCCTACCTATGGACCCCTTTACATTACACAGCTCCTCCCAGCTCTCACCCTTCCTACCTTATTTGGGCATGCTGCATGCAGAGTGGGAGACACAGGAGAGCAGAGCAGGGAGCAGGAGGCACTAAGGCAGAACGAAACCACAGCTCTGAACAGAAAGCAAGCTGCAGGAGTTAACTCTCCAAGTTAACAGCAGGTGATTGGTTGCTAGGAGGTCTTAGCAACCAATCACCTACTCATTAACTTAGTGCAGGTGTTGCTGCTGTTTCCCTTTCTTCCATTCTGCCTAGTGATCTCCTGTGTTAGTGAGCGGCAGCAGCACTCCAGCGGCTGGCCCTGGGTGTCAGCCATTAGGCTGTCGGGACTAATGCTTGGCTTGAGCCAGGGTTACTCGGCAGGTGGGGTCCCCCAGGCCAAGTGGGGCCCCCGGGCAACTGCCCAGCATGCTTATGCGGTAAGACGGCCCTGCTGCCAGGTACACCCTAATTCCCCGGACCACATCCAAGGCATGCAAGGCAATTTCCTTTGGATGTTTAGGCCTGGGACAAAGGGAAGACAACAAAATGTCTTCATTCAAATGAAAGTCAGAGACAACCTTTGGAAGGAACGACGAACAGGGGCGAAGAACCACTTTATCCCTGTGAATCACCAGGTAAATAAAGGGAGGCTTATGTAGAGTTGAAAGCACCAAATTAAGATCCAACGGCGGCAACGGAGCCCGCACTGAAGGAACCAAATGTCGGACACTCTGAAGAAAGGTAGCCCAAAGCCGATACCTGGCCGTTGATGGTACTCAAGGCTAATTTCTATTCAACCCACCATTGAAGGAAGGTTAAGATCCAAGCCACCGAGAAGGAGCGAGGATGAACCCAAGGAGACTCACACCACGCAATGTACATCTTCCATGTACGATGGTAGATCTTCCTAGAAGTAGATTTCCTAGGTTTCAACAGTGTAGGAATCTCTGACTCAGATAAACCCCTATCCTTCAGCACCTGGCATTCAACATCCAAGCCGTCAAAGCCAGCGACTGAAGCAGGATGGAAGATGGGTCTTTGGGACAGCAGATCCTCCCTGAGAGGCTGCCGAGGAACGTCGGCGACCAGCCGCACCAGATCGGCGTACCAAGCCTGGCGAGGCCAGTCAGGAGCCACTAAGATGACCAGAATCCCTTCTGCCTCGATCCTGCGTAGAAGTCTGGGCAGAAGCTTGAGAAGAGGTAAGGCGTAAACCAGACGATACTGACCCCACAAGGTCAGCAGCACGTCTGTGGCATCCGCCAAAGGATCCAGAGACCTCGCCACAAACCTCTGCACCATTCTGTTGAGCCGAGATGCCAACAGATCCATCTCAGGGGGTGCCCCACCGGAGACACAGCTGATGAAACACCTCTGGATGAAGGGATCACTCTCTGTGGTCCAAAGCCTGCTGACTGAGGTAATCCGTTTGCCAATTTTCCACCATGGGAATGTGTACGGCGAAGAGGGCTCGAGTGAACTGTTCTACGCACTTCTTGTGCCCCCCCCCCCCCTGGTGATAGACATAAGTCACGGCCATGGCATTGTCTGTTGAATGTGCACTGGACAACCCTAAAGACAATCCGTCCAATGACATTCGTTCCAAGACATTAATCGCTAATCTGGACCCTTCCAGCATCCAGATCCCCTGAGAAGAATACTTGCCAAGGACACCTCCCCAGCCTGGACAGGCTGGCATCCATGGTGACCACTGTCCAACACAAGAGGAGGAAGGATTTTCTCAGCCGAAGTGCCGGAGAACCAAGCCACCATATCAGGGACTCCTTGGTTCTCTGACTCAGCTGGATCTGATTGTCCAGAGACTGTGGAGTCTTGTCCCATTTGATCAGATTCTTCCTTTGCAGGGACCTTGTATGGAACTGTGCAAACGGAACCGCCTCAAAGGTAGACACCATTAGACCCAGCACCCGCATGTAAAGTCCGGAGGGATAACCATTTGTTGGACAGCAGGAGGCAAATTGCAGCCTGCAATTTCTGGAGTTTGTCCAGAGGAAGGAGCACTCTGGCTAAGGCCGAGTCCAGAATCAGGCCCAAATAGTCCACCTTTGTTTACGGAACCAGGGCAGACTTCTGAAAATTCAAAATCCAGCCGAACTTCTGCAGAGTTTGTATTGTGATCTCCAGGTTCTCCACCAGAGCAGAGGAAGACTCTGCTCGCAGAAGGAGATCATCCGAGTAGCCAAGTACCGCGATAACCCGTTAGTGTAGCAAAGCTAGCACCGGCACTAACACTTTTGTGAAGACCTGAGGAGCAGATGCAAGACCAAAGTGTAATGCCATAAACTGATAATGCTCCTCTCCCACAGCAAAGCAGAGAAAACGTTGGTGACTGGCCCATATTGGAATGTGAAGGTAGGCATCCTTGATATTGATAAAGGCAAGGAAATCCCCTTGACACAGGGATGCCACCACCATTCCAATGGACTCTATTCTGAACTCCTGTATCTGCACAAAGCAGTTTAGTGCCTTGAGGTCCAGGATTGGACGCACTTTGCCTTCCTACCTGGGAACTGTAAACAGGTTTGAGTAAAAACCCTGAAAAATTTCCGAGGTCAATCACTCCTTGAAGGAACAGGTCTTGTACCGCCCCAAACAGGCCCTGTAAGCGGTTTGGGGGACAGGCACAAATTGGAAGAAAAAAACCTTGCCGGGGGACAATAGCGAAACTGGATCTTGTAGCCGGACCAAATGAATTTGTGGACCCACTTGTCTTGCACCCGGAAAGAGGGTGCACCTTCATGTAGAAGGAGCCTTGTCCACTGGTCTGGAGAAGCCTGATCTTGGCTTGCCAGCCCAGATTAGTTTGGATCCTCCAGAAGAGGCCCTGAAAGGCTTTGAGCCCTGTTCAGTCGACCCTGAGGGACAAAAAACTTATGAGCAACTTATGAGCTGAGAAGGAAGGCCCACATCTATGAGGAGGCTCCTTGCTCTTAGTAGCCTGCGGAAGAAAAGTACTCTTCCAGCCGTGAGACATTTAATGATGCCATCCATGGTAGCTCCAAACGGGCAATCTCCTTGAAAAGGAAGATCAGTCAAGGCCTTTTTTGAAGTCTGATCCACATACCAGTACTTGAGCCAAAAGACATACTGAAGGACCACTACCAAAACAGAGAGGCGAGCCATCAGGGAAGCCGCATCCAAAGAGGCATCACAGATAAACTGCAGCTCCGGGACCAGCTGGTCCGCCAGCTGGCCAAAGGCAGCAGGGAGCTGTTCCCCCTCCAGGTCACGGGGTTGGAGCTTAGCCCACGCGGTCAGAGTTTGTGACACTAGGGCAATGGTGAATACTTGCCTTATTTTCGAACCAGCAAGAGTGTACATAGTGCAGTCCACAGCCCCTGCCTTCTGGTCAGCCAGATCCTAAAAGGCCGGGGACTCTTCAACCGGAATCATGGTTGCCTTGTTTAATCTGGAAACAGAAAGGTCCACCGCCGATGGCACAGTCCACTTCTTAAGAAGGGACTTCTCATAGGGGTAATGCCTAGTAAAGCACTTAGGGACCTCACGGGGGTACTTTGGTCATCCCCACTCTTTAGCTACAATTCAATCAAAATAGGCAGGGAATACTTCCGGTTCCGGCGTCACATGTAGAGGAGCGCAGAACAGCAGCTCTGGGACCATCGGCTTACAAAGCCAGCCTTTCACAGCCCGCTCACCGCATCCAACACCGCCATTTACCCAGGGAGTTCCCAGAGACCGGTAGTGATGGACAGATTTGTCCTGCACGGTACACTTAGCATGGCCACGGTCACAAGACCAGAGTCTCTCCTGCCTGCCCTCCAGTCAGCCAATATGGCCGATGCTGGGGAGATCCCTGCCAAGCTGCCCTACTCACAAACACCAGCAGCCGCCGTCACGATTCCAGGCGACCAATATACAGGCATGGCCCAAGCCAGGAGCAGAGCTGCTATCCCCTACTATTACTGCAGTGGTTGATCAGGCCATAGCAGTGGGCATCACATAGTTCAGGAAAGAGCTGGGAGACCACGCCAAGCGCCTGTCAGACATGGAACACAGAATTTCTGATCTAGGAGATGAAATCCACAACTAACATGCCTTTGAACAACAATCAAGGCACACATTTGGCAATATATTCTGGATAAATTAGACGATCTGGAAAACAGGTCTCGCCGAAATAACTTGAGGATCATAGAGCTCCCGGAATCCTTCAATGTCGGATTCTCTTCAAGATGTCTGCGCAGTTCATATCCCTCATGCCCTGGGGACCTCTTCACACTGCACAGTGGAAAGAGCCCACCATTTGGGAGGCCACTCCAATGACCGAGGCACCCCACTACCTGTTATCGCCCGCTACCTGAGCTACTCCGATAGAGTGAACATTCTCAGATCATTCAGCAATTCTAGATCACTTCAACTGAATGGGAACAAACTCCTTCTATTTGCAGACTACTCACAAGAGGTCTCACGTAGACGCAAGACCTTCCAGACAATACGCTAAGCACTCTACCAGAAGGGGATCAAGTTCACTCTGGCATACCCTGCTCACAGATTCCTCCGGCAACTCAAAGTCCTTCTTCCATCCCAGGAAACTACACATTAACTCCAGTCCTACCTTCACATCCCCATGGATGCTTCTGCTTCATCGGTAATCTCACACCCCGCAGACTAAAGTGATCAATGCAGCCCTAGGAAGGATCCGGTTAAGAAGTCCAGATGCTCCAGATCATCTAGCCGCAACAAACCTCACTAGTAACTGACCTCTACCCCCCTCCTATTCTGAATCTTTCAGATATCCTAAGAGTGGTTTTGTTTGATCAGGTTTCATCACTTAAACTAGTTCTTTGTTACTGTCTGACCAGTTGTTAATTTATTTTGTCTCCTTTGTACGCACAACCTTACTGAGGGAGGAGTACCTGGCCCCAGCTGGCTTCTGCACCACTGCTACGAGCCACCTCATCCAACAAGCTCCGCAAGGCTCCCTCTCGGAGACCAATTTAACGCCACAACCTGCGGTCGTTTGCCTCCTCATCCCCGGTAATGCTGTTCGATGGTGAGAATGCTATGTGTAAAAAAGAGAAGTCCAGGCTTCATTGGGTATGTTTTTGTAAGCTTCAAGCTTCCCTAAACCTACTCATCGTCACTAGATTACACCCCAGAGGCATTACATGAGTTTCACACTATATCTCCCATGTCGATAAAAATTCATAAATATAACCCGCTCCTTATGCCTGCGCCAACATGAAAATAGTCTCCTGGAATATTAAAGCATACGCGTCGCCGTTCAAGCACGCAGAGTCGACCAGGAAGTGACACCACGGCCCTCCATCCTACGGACCCACGCTGCCGGATCAACACAGAGAGATCAGCGCGTCCCGCACCAGGAAGCCGCTGCATATCCCTCGCAGCACCAGTTCCAACAGGACTTTTGGAGGACCCCCCGGACGAACTCTGCACACCCACTATTGAGATGCCTGTTTTTAACATACTCCTGTGAGTAGTACTCTTGCTATTGCTATTAAAAGTTTTTATTGCTACACTTAGATCGGCGCCCGGTCTTTTCTCTTCTTGTTTTGGGTCATACAGGGTTACTTCACCCTTTACTGGAGGCAGCCATCGAAGTGTTCAGCAAGCCACACCGGACTTTGTACACTGAAGCCCACCTTGCCATACCTAGCTATATGCATAGAAACTGTTTACAGTTCTGATCATCTGATTGCGCCAATCTCTCCTCTCCTCCTTGCAAACTTTCTGAAGTACATTTTGTGCAGCATCAGAGACTGAACTGCTCCCTCATACAACCCCCCCCCCCCCTTTTTTTGTTTCTCCCCCCTGATTGCCATTATTGATGATATATGTTACATGTATTGCCTGCAGCATACCAGTACTTAGTTTGTTAAATTGTACTGACACAGTTCTAAACCTATAAATTCCAGGAGGTGACCCAGATCATCTACACAATTAATTTATTTACAGTGTTTTACCCCACACAGCAGTGTTTGCCTCTCCCCGTATGCTTTCCTATCCTCCCTAACCACACTGACATCAGCCTCAGACCCCCATCCATCCATCCATCCATCCACCCATATCCACTCACCATCCTCCCCCTGCAAACATGCAATTCCTACAAAAAGTTGAATCCACCAAATACCAAACATTAGAGGAACTATATGCATCCTTCCCCAACAAATTCTTCTATCCACTGTACAACATTCCCCCTGATAAAATGCAAGGCAGTTGCCAGACCTTCAGGAAAATCGAGCGACTGATTTCCACAGCAAACCACCATTGGTGGGACAAGTTTTTTCTGGAACATTACATATCCCAGAACATCACCCCCCGCGGCCTACGCATCCTTAAAACCTGCTCCTTTTTGAACTCGGACCTAGACAAAGAATGGTCCCACATCTCTGAGTTCTGCACACGAAAATGGATGCAGATCATTTCCCAACAAAGAGAACTGAAATATCAGGACACCCTTTCCAACATTTCCAAACAAATATCCAACCTAACCCAATATGTCCCACATGTCCCGACCAGCTGGCTCTCCACCCTAAAACTACATACCAAAAAAGACGAAGACTCACTACTACGCACCAAACTGAACAAAATCAGACGAGATCTGGACGATTACAACAACCACAGAGTATTCAACTGGAAACGGAAAAGAGGTCCCATGTTCCCCAACCATAACTCCCAACTTACC
Source organism: Pelophylax lessonae (assembly GCF_965119305.1). Lineage (NCBI taxonomy): Eukaryota > Metazoa > Chordata > Amphibia > Anura > Ranidae > Pelophylax > Pelophylax lessonae. The sequence continues at coordinate 102,302,607 of NC_138776.1, forward strand.
GAAGTCCCCTTACACCCCACATCCCCCCGCCCTCCCCGTCCCCTACTCCGTCCCCTCCCCCGGCCCTTAATCCCACCCCCCCACCCCATTCCCCACATACCCCCCCTATGTCCCAATTTACCTAGATCTAGGCCCGGTAACACACACCCTACCACTCTTACTCCCAAACCCAAAAGGAACAAGAGACCCAGAACCACACTACCAAAAAGTAAGACTCTCAACAGTTCCCCTACACCTGGGGCCTCCCCTATACCGGGGACCTCCCACACCCTCATGAACGCAGAGGCAGCCACATCAAAGATCACATCAGCCCACCCCATCCCCAGCGGTGGTATCACCAAACGGATAGCGCTTGCCACTGGCCCCACTGCAACACCCCAGTCTACATCCATCAACAGTGACACACGTGGATCATCCATAACACCCAGTCCCACCAACCCACCCCCGCAATCCTCAGATGAGCGCCCTAGTGGCTCCTCCACAGACCATTTTTTAGAAAAAACCCCCCCGCTAGCATCAACCCCTCTAACAAACAAAAGAAAATTAGACGAAGAGGAAAGCGGGGGGGAAGAAACAGAAATAAACAAAAGGGCCAAACTACACACACAATAAAAATCTACAACCTATCCACTCATGCACTATCCCCGGCAGAAACCTCCCTGCTCAACAGAGGTCTGAACTTCGCCCCTGCCACCCCACCCAACCAATTCACATTATTCAAAGACCTCAATAGATTTATTCGGAACCTCACCCTCAAACGATACTACAACATCCAATCATCTAAAGAATTATCCCACCCCGCCCCCCTCCCTTCTCCCTTACCAACGACGGAGCATGACTCCTCGACAGATGCACGAGCCCTTGAAATATTAGAAACATTATACATAGACCATGAGGATTGGGACCCCATACCATCCACCCCATACCTCCCCTCTTCCCCACCAGTACAACACTCATCACTCAGGCCCAAATCAGTGTTCAATCCCACCCAGTCTAAAGGTCCTTACCTGCAGACTTTTTACCAAGTAGTGTATGCGGACATCCTCGAGATGTGCAAACACTCCAAAAATCCCACCCATGCCCAAGCTTCAAACCTCAACCCAGAAGAAAAACAAGCGCTCAAACACCTCATTGACAGCAAAGATCTCATTATTAAAACTGCCGACAAGGGTGGCGGTATAGTCATACAAAATAGGGACGACTACATCCAGGAGGCCCTTCGTCTCCTTTCTGACACCTCCACCTACCACCCCCTCCCACAAGATCCCCTCCCCAAATTCCAAGCTCAAGCACAGGCCCTCGCCAAAGATGCCAAAGCAAATGGCTGTATAAATAAACACGAATTTTCATTCTTCAACAAAGATTTCTTCTCTACCCCGTACTTTTACCACATACCCAAAATCCACAAAAACAGCAGTAACCCCCCAGGTCGCCCCATCGTAGCCGCCATGGACAGCATCACAAGCACATTCTCTCAATACATTGATCAATTTCTTCAACCCTTAGCGCAAAGTCTCCCCTCCTACATCAGAGATGGGGTTTACCTGTTGGACCTCCTCAGCCATTACACGTGGGAACCCACTTACATGTGGGCATCCCTAGACGTCAATTCACTCTACACCTCCATCCCCCATCAGGTCGGACTCAGGGCCGTCTCACACTTTCTGTCTGCTGATCTTAACATCAACCCCACACAAGCACAATTCATCCTAGATGCCACCGAATTCTGCCTCACCCGAAATTATTTCGAATTCAATGAGGAATTCTATCTCCAAACCACTGGCACAGCTATGGGGGCAAATTTTGCCCCCAGCTATGCCAACCTCACCATGGGGTACTGGGAAGCCAACCACATCTGGCAGAACAACCCCTTCTCCCCCAACATCATATTCTATGCCCGTTACATAGATGATATTATCGTGATCTGGGACGGACCCCAATCCACATTCATGCAGTTTGTTGAACATTGTAACCTAAATCCCTACAATCTGTCATTCACCTCAGTATGCGATTCGGCTGAATTAGCATTCTTAGATCTCACACTATTCCACCATGAAGGCAATATCTTAGCCAAAAACTACACAAAACCCACTGCAGGAAACTCCTTTCTACACTATGAGAGCTGCCACCACCCGAGGTGGGTATCCAACATCCCGAAAAGCCAGTTCTGTCGCCTCAAGCGAAACTGCACCACACAATCAGATTACCGCGAGCAGAGCGCTCTACTATCCCAAAAATTTCTGGACAAAGGCTACCCCCCACCCCTGGTCCAGCAAGCACATACACATTACCTCCAACAGTATGACACTACCACCCCCCAAAACTCGTCCAGCCCACGCAGCCCACCGCCCCAACCCCTACGGTTTACCACTCAATTCCACACAAAATTCAGGAAAATGGAAAAAATCTTCCAAAAACATTGGTCCATCCTAATGGAGGACCCGCACCTCAAAACCACCATCACCCCCACGCCAAAAGTTTCCTACCGCAAAACCACCAACATAAAGAACTTGATAGCCCCCAGTAAACTCAAATCCGTTTCCACCCGCCCAGCCAATACCCTCTGCCTCATCCCTCTGGTAGGGATGTTCCAATGCCGGAAAGCTCTGTGCCTTACCTGTTCACACATCCAGCATGGCCAAAAAGAATTCACCAACAAAGGCAAAACATACCCACTAAAACAGTTCCACAACTGCTCATCAGAATATGTCGTCTATTGCCTTTCCTGCCCCTGTGGGCTACTGTACGTGGGACGCACAATCAGACCACTAAGGAAAAGGTTTGGCGAACATCGCCGCCTGGTTGAAAAAGGGAAGGACAAACACAGTGTCCCCAGACACTTTGCAGAAGCCCATGACAAGTCCCCCACAGGTCTCAAGGTATGGGTGATCGAGTCCATCCCCAGCACACTACCCAGGACCGAGCGTTTCAAGCGTCTCTGCCAAAGAGAGACATACTGGATTTATTCCCTTGAAACGCTCTCTCCTGGGGGCCTCAATGAGGAGATTGAGATCAATGTGCTGCTGTAGCCCATCTCCCTCCCCCTACAATGCATTTACCCCCAATTGGTCTTCTCATATTAATGTGAATATTTTCTGCCCAGGTTCATCATCTCTTCTTCCAGCGGTTTCTCTCATCCCATCATCCAACCATCTCCACCGACTACAACTCCCTTCCCAGTGCAACGTCCAGAGTAAGTACCCATATATAGGTCTTTAGAGCTAAGAATACACACACACATATATATATATATATGGTTGTATGTATATGTATATGTATGTGTGTACGTGCATGTACACATATATATATATATGTGTGTATACCACCTGAGACGTCCCAAGTGTTTATCGCTCGAACGTGACCACTTCCCATACCTTAACATCCAACTCCTTGCTGTCTATGCTTCACCATGGTAATTCGCCAATATCCTCAATTACTGTCATGGTTCCCGACAATAATTGCCACCACACCCGACAACTATGGTCACCACCTTTTCGTCCCACATCCAATGCATTACAATCTCATAACACTTTCTCACACTTCTCATAAACCCCCCCCCCCCCCCCCAAAACCCCCCCCCCCCCTCTCTTTACACCTCGCATATTTACTTATAGAATATATGATATGTATGTGTATATGTTACACCATTTTTATAAACATGTGTGTGTATGTATATATATATATATATATATATGTATATATATATATATATATTTCTTATACATACTCTTCATTTACACCATTTTCATATCCTTATGTACATCCCACACAGGAATTTTCAGTATATACAGAATTTTTTTATAAATACAGATTTTTTTATATATACAGATCTTTTTATATATACAGATTTTTTTATATATACAGTTTTTATATGTAGAGATTTTTTTATATACTCTTTTTTTTTTTTTTTTTTTATATACTCATTTTTTTATATATACATTTTCCATACATACATCTTTTACGCGTAAACATGTGAGCATGCGCATATATATGCGCATATATATGCAGCTAGTGCATGTGTATGTGGCTTTACAGGTCCGTACATTCTCTCACACCTGTGACATTTTATATCTCATTTTCCATTTATCTTCATCTTTTAAGTTCCAACCTTTAATTATTTATATTTATTTTTAATCCAAATTTCTAACTTCCACAAGCATTCCTGACCATCACCATCACCCCCAGTCCCATCGGCAATTGGCATCCCCTTTCCCAAATCTAATACAGACCGACACTTATGCCACACACTATCGGGACACTTCACAACATATGTTGCCAATCAAAGTTTTAAGCTACATACACTTTTCTTCATCCTGATTTCTCCACACTGTTCCCTGCCTGTCACACATCCCCGAGGCGCTCCGCTGCAGTGCTAGTACCTTTTTGCCATATTGAGCCACCGTACCCGAGCTCCCCACACTACTGGCATAAAAGCCCACATCCAATATGGCCCCTGCACGGCCTGAAGAAGGAGCGCATGCTCCGCAAACGCGTCGCCGTTCAAGCACGCAGAGTCGACCAGGAAGTGACACCACGGCCCTCCATCCTACGGACCCACGCTGCCGGATCAACACAGAGAGATCAGCGCGTCCCGCACCAGGAAGCCGCTGCATATCCCTCGCAGCACCAGTTCCAACAGGACTTTTGGAGGACCCCCCGGACGAACTCTGCACACCCACTATTGAGATGCCTGTTTTTAACATACTCCTGTGAGTAGTACTCTTGCTATTGCTATTAAAAGTTTTTATTGCTACACTTAGATCGGCGCCCGGTCTTTTCTCTTCTTGTTTTGGGTCATACAGGGTTACTTCACCCTTTACTGGAGGCAGCCATCGAAGTGTTCAGCAAGCCACACCGGACTTTGTACACTGAAGCCCACCTTGCCATACCTAGCTATATGCATAGAAACTGTTTACAGTTCTGATCATCTGATTGCGCCAATCTCTCCTCTCCTCCTTGGAATATTAAAGGGCTGCGCTCTCCCCATAAACGCATAGCGATTCTTCGCCTTCCTAAACACCTACGCACAGACATAGAAATACTCCAGGAAACTAATTTACCAGAGGAAGACTTTCATCGCATGAGAAATCTATGGGTGGGGCAAGTGTTTGACACACTGGGGGTCAAGGGCAATGCAGCTTTCCTTCTCCTCATCAACAAAAATCTTCAGTGTAAGATCATCCCAGTCAATTGTGACGACGAGGGGCGCATCCTCATAGTCAAACTCAAGACCCATACTAGGAAATGGGACCTGGCCAATGTCTATGCCCCTAACTCGTCACCAAAGAAATTCTTTCATTTCCTGATATCCGAATTGGCCGCATTTATTCATCTCCTCTTATTACTGGGCAGTGATTTCAACTTGATCTTTGCCCCTCAAGAGGAAAAATCTTCAGGCTGACAATCCCCCAAAGCCCCCTTCCCCACTCCCCTACCCCCCTACAACAATTTGCGGACAGCCTTTTCCTAACAGATCTGTGGCGCCTACACCAACCGGAGGGCAGTGAATACACCGTCTCCCCCCCCCCCCCACACAATACTACACCTTCTCAAACTCCATCCTTCTACATTCAATACCTGTATACATGACATAGCGATTTCTGACCATGCAACGATTTCAGTGAACTTACACGGATTCTCAGTACCGTCCGCAGCCAAGATCTGGCGCTTCCCATCTAGCAAAAAATCAAGACCTCCCCAAGATCATCCGAGACACTTGGTCTGACTATCTGACAAATAACAGCCCATACAGACGACCCAAACCTCCTCTGGGAATCTGGGAAAGCAATGCTGCGAGGTAAAGAATACAAAGCAGCCAGTGAGGCTCTTTGCACAGCTCAATTACAATTAATGCAGCACAATTCCCCAGGACTCAGAGAAGTTTGGCGAGCTGCTAAAAACCGCTTTGACCTATGGGCCGATGCCCAAGGGAAGATGTACCATTCTCTCCAAGACCTCCAGTACCATAAGAATGGTAACAAAGCGGGCAAACTTCTTGCCCGTTTATGCAAAGGACGACACACTCCCGCTCACATAACTGCCCTAAAAGATGCCACAGGTACACTGACCTACTCCCCCAAGGACATCAACCTAATTCTGGAAAGATTCTACTAACAACTATATGGCCCTGACCCTATTGATGAGCCCTAAGCAAAGTCCTTCCTTAAAGCTGTCTCCCTCCCCAGAATAGATGACTTGTCTGGCCCAACTTAATGCCCCAATTACGCCAGAGGACGTCACGAATGCCATCGCACTCTTAACGCCTGGCAAGGCTCCGGGCCCTGCTGGGGAGGTTTTCTAGCGGTAGGAACTGGGAGACTAGTCAGGATCAAGGGAAAGATGAATTTAGCAATGTACAGAGACATCCTTGATGAAAACCTGCTTCAGAGTGCTCTGAACCTCAGACTGGGGTGAAGGTTCATCTTCCAACAGGACAATGACCCTAAACACACAGCCAAGATAACAAAGGAATGGCTATTGGACAACTCTGTAAATGTCCTTGAGTGGCCTAGCCAGAGCTCAGACTTAAACCCGATTGCACATCTCAGGAGAGATCTGAAAATGGCTGTGCACAGACATTCCCCATCCAACCTCATGGAGCTTGAGAGGTCCTGCAAAGAAGAATGGAAGAAACTGCCCAAAAATAGGTGTGCCAAGACTTGAAGCTGTAATTGGTGACAAAGGTGCTTAAACAAAGTATTGAGCAAAGTCTGCGAATACTTATGTACATGGGATTTTTTTTGTTTTTTTATTTTTAATACATTTGTAAAGATTTCAAACAAACTTTTTTCATGTTGTCATTACGGGGTATTGTTTGTAGAATTTTGAAGAAAACAATGGATTTAATCCATTTTGGAATAAGGCTATAACATAACAAAATGTGGAAAAAGTGAAGTGCTGTGAATACTTTCTGGATGCACTGTAAAATCCCAATAAAACGCATTTACATTTTTGGTTGTAACATGACAAAATGTGGAAAATTTCAAAGGATATGAATACTTTTTCAAGACACTGTATGTAATGGAAGACAAAAGCAGACATGTTTGAAGTTCAGCCTATTTGGCAATCATGGATGCCTCTATAGATACTATTGCAGGATCACCAAGTGAAAATAAAGGAACAAGCCTAGAAAAAAATAAAACTAATGCAGCCATCTCATCTAAGGCCTACTAAGCGGCAATATACTTAAGACTTGGGTTTAGAATTGCCTTAAAGCGGAATACCACTGAAGGTGAAGCACTGCTGATTCTCTCACTTCCTCCAGCCTGTAACTGAGTTGTAGGTTTTAGGGGGGTGGGGGATAGTTTTTTGTCAATACTCGCTCACCTAGGCGAAGATGAGTTTGCTCATATAATAGGACTACAGTAGAGGAGCTCTGCATAACTAGATATGAATAAGTTAATGGCATCTCTGTCTTACGGCCCGTGCACGCGATCAGAAAATCGTACAAAAAAATACTGCTTTCGAATCGTTCGTACGATAATCTGATCGTTAGCAGATCAAGACAATTCATGCAAAATTATTCTAAGGGACAAGCATGAAAATTTTTCTCGCATGATACCAGATCATAAAATTTTTGTTTAATCAGTACAGTTCTCGTTCGAAAATACAATAAAAAATACACTACAACGCATGACCTCACTTCCGAATTTTTATCCTGTCGTATGAGAATTTTCGTAACTTTAGAAACCTCGTCATTTTTGATATTGAGTCTAGCATGCAAAAAAATAAATAAAAAATGGACGATCATTCCTCCGATAATCTTATTGTGTGTACCAGGCATTAGTGGTATCCTAGCACATGAATTCATAAAAAAAATTGTGAAACCGTGCTAATACGAGCAATATAGGGCTGTTTGGAGCAAGGAAGAACAGTCAAGCAAGCTATGACATTTATGTCCACCAGCTAAGGGAAAAAAGAATGATATAGGAAGGATTGAAAGAACAAAAGAATGACGAAAACAGCATGGGTCAAAGCTAAGGTATTTTATGTTAAAAGTTCCAAAAGCTGTCCCTTTCACCCAAAAAAAAAAAAATTGTCATACATATAAGACGATCAAATTGTGTTTTTAAACAGTTAATGCATGTGCCATGTGCTGAAAGTGTACCTGTCATATTGTGGGGAAAATGATAGTGAATAACCAAACTTAAATAAAGCTCACCCAAACAATCTAAAACTTACACAAAATGATCAGCTCGGTTTGTTAGATGGTTGATAGAGACAGACACTATATAGACAAAATAATATTGACATCTGGCCTTCACAACTATATGAACTTTTTTGGATATTCCATTCCAAAACCATAGACATCAATATGGACTTGTACCCTCTTTTTTCATCTATAATAAACTCCATTCTTCTGGCAAGGCATTCCAAAAGATTTTGGAGTGAGTCTGAGGAAATCCATTACTATTAAGTCAAAAACACGGCCTGGCTTGTAACAGGTGTTTCAGTTCATACCTACATGTGTTCAGTAGGGTCAGGGGCACAGTCATTCTGGAATGGAGAAGGGCCTTCCCCAAACTACTGCCACAAGGTTGAAAGCACACAATTATCTAACATATTTTTGAATGTTGTAGCATTAGCAGTATCTATATCTAGAAACACTTGAAATCAGTAATGCGAAGGGGTGTATACAAAATTTTGGCCAAATAGTGGAGCCACCATTGCTTGATCTAGTCAAAAATAGTCTGGTTGGTGCAACAATCTAATCATGGCAACAGGGACCTTAAGCTTTACAAGAACATATCCAATTCAGGACCACAAATGAGCAGTGAGTATCATATTTTTATTCTTTTTATTTAAAGTGTTGCTTTGAATTACTTGCCATCATTTTCTTTGAGTGTTTATACTAATTTCAAATATAATTCTATTTGCTTAAAGATTATTCAATAAAATGTTTCTGCTTGAGAGCAAGAAACAAGTAATTGTAACGTCCCCAGCATGGCAGAGTTAAGGCATTGCTCATCCTGCAAGTATTTATACAGTCAAAGCAAAGCGTAATGATTCTCAATGACAGTGGAGTCATTTCCCGACGAACTCTGTCATCACAAACAGATGATTATGAAGCATCAGTGGCAGAAGCAGAAGATGTTTTATGGGACAAGAGATCCTGCTCTGATCTATTTATCTTAGCGAGTGTGCTGCAGAATGGCAGCTACAAAGAGGTCTGCTCTCTGAACCTTCTTTTTCAGTGCTCTTAATTGGATCATATATCTTAACACTGCATCATATATCTTTAGGAGCGATAAATGAAAGAATAGCATGTAATAAGTGCCGCCTTATACTTTAGTGTTTTCTTTTTTTCCCTGATTTTAATATACATCCTAATGAAGCCCCCACCTCCTCAGCACCTGTGAGTACTTTAAAGAGGTAAAGTACAAAAGCCCCTGTTATTTTCAGTGGAGGTCGGATCATATAAATGGTATAATTTAGCTGTATATCAAAGGAGTGAGCAAATATTTGCTGAGAGAAAATGAATAGCTAAGCCATAACTGTCTCACTTTATCACATACTGTACCTTACAAAAAAAATCTGGTTATAATTCTCACAGTAACACATGGGATCTGACACATAAATTATTTTTAACGTGTAGATGAGTGTTAGATACAGAGACATCACTTCAAGCCCTTTAAACTGACCTTGTCACCACCCTATACATATAAGGCCTAACATATCATGTAATTGTACTCAACATATGCCTTTTTTTTTATAATTTCTATTTTCTGTCATCCTACAAACAGCCCAATATTTTAGGCCACCTCCAACAGAGCTGCTGCCAGGAACATGAGTGATCAAACATGAGAATAAACAGGCAGAGGCGTAACTAGAACCTTCAGGGCCCAAGTGCAAGAAACCATGAAGAGCCAGCCCCCCCCCCCCCCCCTCGATATGGATCAGTGGCAGTGGTGGGGAGAGAGGTGGGATCAGTCCACTGATGGTGGTGGTAGGGATTGGATCAGTGGTAGCGGTGGTGATGGAGATGAGATCAGTCCATTGAGGGTGGTGGGGGGGTTGGATCAGTGGCAGCAATTGTGTTGGTGGGGAGGAAGGTGCGATCAGTCGACTGATAGTGGTGGGGGGGATGGGATCAGTGGAAGCAGTGGTGGTGGGGGGGATAGGATCAGTCCACTGAGGGTGTTGGGGTTGGGATCATTCCACTGATGGTGGTGGGGGAGAATCGGTTCAGTAGCAGCAGTGGTGGTGGGATAGGGATGACATCAGTGGAGGTGGCGGTGGTGAGGATAGGGATAACATCAGTGACAGTGGTGGCAAAAATGGATGACATTAGTCCTCTGCCACTGATATCATTACTATCTCCCCCCCCCCCATCACCTCTGCCTGATGGGAAGGGGGTGGGATCAGGCAGAGGCAGCGGTAGTGATGGGATCAGTAGCAGAGGAATAGTGGTGGAGGGATGGAATAAGTGGCAGAGGAATGGTGGTGGACGGATGGGATTAGTGGCAGAGAGATGTTGGGGGAAGAATGGGATCAGTGGCAGAGGGATGGTGGTGGGAGGAATGGGATCAGTGGCAGAGGGATGGTGGTGGAGGGTTGGGATCAGTGGCAGAGGGATGGTGGTGCAGGGAAGGGATCAGTGGCAGAGGGACTCACCTGCTCTCAGTGTCAGACAAGTTCCCCTCCTCCTTGCCCAGTTTGTCTCTGGCTCTCTTCCGGTGCCTCCAGTAATTCCTCTCCTGACATGGGGTCTCCTCGCAGAGTGGAGAGCTCTTACTCTTCACTCTACTGGCAGTCAGCTCATCAGCTGACTCACTGCTCCAGTCTGCTCTGCCTCCAGACATCATGTCATGCATCTGACTTCAGCAATAGGCAGCGGGCACGCTCTGCACACCCCCACCCCCGCGGGCAACTCCCACAGTGGCAGAACGGGCAGGCCCTCCCCACAGACACACAAACTTCAGAGCCCGGTCGTGACTCCTGCGACCCAGGTAGTTCCGCCACTGCAAACAGGGCAATGGATTCTGAATTTCAAAGAGTCACCGAAATTGTCACAAAATGGGGATCACCCCCAGGAACAGGGAAAAGATACAGAGTTGAGATCATTAAAAGTGTATGTAGGAGCATGACTGATGTCAGAGCTGGGCAGGAAGAACAGCTGCATCTCCTAGTTCTTGGTCAGCGACTTCAGTTAGGGCTCATTCACATCTGTGGTGACTATGAAGAGCAAAGCAGTGCTCACCAACACGCCTATAGCATTTATAATACTGTATGTTTATGATGTGTATTTGATGTATTTATAAAGCGTGGAAAAAGGTTCAAGAATGCTTGATAAATGTTCATGAAAGTGTTGATTTTCTTGTGGAAAGTCCTTAACCACTTACCTACAGGGCACTTAAACCCCCCTCCTGCCCAGGCCAATTTTCATCTTTCAACACTGTACCCAAATACTTTTTTTATCATTTTTTAAGATTTTGTAATACATATTGATGTTTTATACTAATGACATCTGGCCAGTACTTTTTTTTTTTTTTTTTTTTTTTTTTGGGGAAACTGTAAAGTCCTACACTATATCTCTTCCCTTTTTTTTTTTTGTGGTAAATTTAGGGATGTGGTACTGTTCTGTAGCCTCTTTATTTTGCTGTTGAAATAGTAAAAATGTTACATTTCTTAAGGGTCTACACCATTAGGGAGATTTTTCTTCACTTCCTGTCCCTGTGACGACTGTACAAGGAATGGGGGATGCAGGTGTCACGTTCTAACCCTTCCTCACTGTACTAAAAATGTGTTTATGTTCCTTTTGGAGAGATTTCCCATCACTTCCTGTCCAGACAGGAAGACAGAAAATTTCCACAAGGGAGACAGAGACAAAAATAAGGCTAATGCCCACTCTATCAAAAACAAAAATTAAAAGTGTATGTCTATAGTTGTGTTTAAGTTCTGATTTTTTTTACATGTATAACAAATATAAAGTTAAACTTACCTAAAATAATTAGTAATTATCCAAATACGCACAAGGTCAAGCACAAGTTAAAAAAATTCTTACTCAATAATGAGCTCTTATTTTAGTAACTAAAGTGACAACAACCAATGAGAAACCATCCTGTACTGCTATGAGTTAAGAACAATACATTTTGACTGGTTGCTATGAGTTACAACCCTTAAGAACACTTTTTTAAATATGGCTTGAAATGTTAAAATAAAATAAAAAAAAAAGTAAAAACACTTGCTTGCGTTTCCATTTCAGCATTGTATGGCACTGGCAACGTCCATATTTCCAGTTTTGAGAAATGCGTACTCTTTCCTTCACAGGGATTCCAGAAATCCTGCAGACAAAAAGCTGTATTAATCTTCAAATTATAGCAAAAATCTTAAGGTGCTATACAAATCACAAGTAAAGAAGATTTTAAATCTAGAATATATCTGAATGCTAAATATAGCTTATTCATACCTAAATTGTACAATGGAAATACTGTGCGTGAACATCCACAATAAATAATGTACTAATAACTACAGAAGTGTACAGTTTTTACTGATGGGATTCTGCAATGAATTCCAAAATTCTCTATTTTTGGCTGTGTTGTTTACAAATTATTAAGCATGTTCTCCAGATCTCTTCACAGAATTAATATTGTTACTTCTGTGCTTTTTCACGCAAATAAGGAAAGCAGGATCTGTCATTGGTACTAGAAGCAAAGGAAGCAAGTTTTTAGATTTTACAGGGAAATTTACATTATTCCATAGAAAACATGAAATTTATGCACATAATTTGCAATAACTGCACATGTGTTATTGTAAACTATGCACACCTGAGGTAAATACTAAAATAACAAGAGTAACACATTCCTTGCATGTTTAAGTTTTAGTACAAATTCATTAAAACAAATGTGCTGTTCGTAAATAGATGATCAAATTTAAAAAAAGCCATTGAATTCAACCAAAGGATAAAAATAATTAAATTAAAAACCAGAATGCACAGAAACCTAAACTCACAGTTGACCCGATCAAAAAGGCAAAAAAAACAGTTTTAAAGTATGGCCCAATTGGCTCCAAAGGTTAATAATTCCTTGCTGATCCCCAAGAGCAATTAGATACCCTCTAGACAAACAACTTATGGCGAATACACGATAAGAAAAATCGGCCCGAAAAATTTCCGTTCAGTGAAGGTTCGGCCGATATTCTACTCGTTAATGCCCAGCCATCAGTGACTGATATCGATATTGTGAATGAAAAATCCCGTTTGAAAAAAACCGAAAAATTCTGTTGTCTCGTTTGCAAACGAACGATATTCTATACGTTGGTGTTAAGGTCGTTCATTTAAAATCTGTAGAACATCATCACGCATGCACTGTTTCGATGGTTGGCGGTCAAACGGTCGGGCGATATTCGGCCTGTGTATGTTGGCAACGTTTTCAACCAACGAACACTTTTTCATAAGTCGGTGGTCGAATGATTGGGCGATATTCGGCCTGTGTATTCCAGCCATTAGTGTGTTATTTCTAATAAATATTACCCACTTCTGATTTCGTACCTGTAAACCTCTTATGGACCAGAGCGATTTTTACATTTCTGCCTTTGGGGCAATTCATTTGCCAATAACTTTGCCATTACTAAAAGTAGAAGTATAGGCAAAACGTTTTTTTTTTTTTTTCAATTTGTATAGAGCAAGGGAGGGTTATAATCCGTGTCAGATTTTTCTTCGCTATCTGTGTTCCGTTCCTTTCACTTCCGGTGCCATAGACAAACAGGAAGTGAGAGGAAATCTCCGCAAATTAGGAAATTTCTAGGGGATCCTCAGTTTACCAGAACTAGTGTCCCCACTGGAAGATTTCCCCTCTATTACTTTTCTGGGGACAACCCAAAATTTGGGGTTTTCCTTTTACTTTCACTTTCAATGATAAGGGTAAACAGGACAAATAGAGAGGGTGAATCTACCGAATGGTGGAGCAGACAACAATAAAAAAACTGACAAGCATTCTAACCCCTCTCTACTCTTTTCAAAACAAAAAGAAAAAAGTTCTGCCTTTAGTTATACTTAAAGATAAGTAAGATCTTTATTGGAAAAACTTTCTCTCTGTGATGTAGTCTTGCAAGAACGATTTCATTTTTTTATGCGATCTATAGACAAAAAAGTAACAAAATGAAAAATCCTTCTTTAATCAGCTTAAAGTAGAAGTCAACCCTAATACCTCGTACACACGTACCGATCGTCGGCCGAACGATCGGCCGTCTTTTGTCCAGTGCTGTCCTGTCCGCTGAAAAGTGCAAAAGACTGCACACGAATTTTGTCGGCCAACAACAGCCGACTGCAGAAGTGATGTCATGTGATGGTTTTTCTTCTCTGAGCATGCCCAGTCGTGCAAATCTGCTGATTGTCGGCCGAATTCTGTACTGACTGAGGAACAATCGGCCGTTCTGGTGTTGGCCAACAAAAATTTTAATGCCTGCACAACAGATTCTGTTCGGCCGAAAATGCGCTGTCGGCTGTCGGAAGCATAATACAAACAAGCCTACAATCGGCCGATCGGTCGTCGGCCGAATATTTACGGCCAACAATCGGTACGTGTGTACGGGGCTTAACACTAAAATCTGTATTTCTAAAGGCATCCACGACCTAAGAATAACCTATCTAGCCCTGTGAAGAAGAAATCGCTATACATACCTTTTTTGAAGCCACTTCAGTAAGGTCCCACGCTGAGCTGTCAGCAGTGGCTTCAATGCAGAGGTGGGTGCAGAAGAAGCAGCCAACAATGGAAGCCCCATAGTAAATCTATGGGTGATGTCACTTCCTATTCATTTCCCAGCCATTGTTGGCTGTGTCCTCTGGAGAGCTTCTGCCGCTGGAGACCGTACCTGAGCGGCATCAAAAAAGTTATGTATACTGATTTCTTCTTTACAGGGCTAGATAGGTTAGACTTAGATCGTGCATGTCTGTAGATTTACTGATTTTAGTGTTATGGTGAAAGTCTAATTTAACCACTTCCGCACTGTTTACTAGAGCTGTACTGCGGCAAAGTGGCTCAATAACGTCTGGCGACGTAGTACTACGTCACCAGACATTCCCCTCTCTCAGCGGCGCGCTGCTCTTCCCCGATCGTTGGGGAATCGAGTGTGGAGATCCGCCTACTTGTGTAAACACAAGCGGGTGGATCTCCTAAGTGACAGGCAGGGTCAGATTGCAGGATTCAGCATAGCTGAACCCTCGATCTGACCTTGTGTCACATAGTCCCCTCCCCCCACACACGTCAGTAAGCACCAGGCATACATTAACCCCTTGATCACCAATAAAAATTAACCCCTTCCCTGCCAGTGTCATTTTTACAGTAAAAGTGCATATTTATAGCACTGATTACTGTAGTAATGTCACTGGTACCCCCAAAAGTGTCAAAAATGTCAGTCAGGGGTCGGATCTGTCAGGCGCAATGTCGCAGTCCCGCAAAAAAAAAAAATTGCAGATCGCCGCCATTACTCGTTAAAAAAAAAATACACCAAAAATGACAGAAATCTTTCCCTTAGTTAGTAAACGCAATAACTTTTGCGCAAACCAATCAAAATACGCTTATTGCGATTTTTTTTACCAAACATAGGTAGCAGAAAACAAATTGGCCAAAAATTTAAAAAAATTTTGATTTTTACATTTTTTTGGGGGGGAATTTCATATAAAAAAAATGTGAAAAATATGGTTATTTTTTCAAAATTGTCGCTCTTTTTTTGTTTATAGCACAAAAAGTAAAAATCGCACAGGTGATCAAATACCACCTAAAGAAAGCTCTATTTGTGGGAAAAAAAGGACGTCAATTTCATTTGGGTACGGCGTCGCACGACCGCGCAATTGTCAGTTAAAATCGCAAAAAGTGGCCCAGACGTAAGACAGCAAAATCCTCCGGTGGTAAAGTGGTTAAAAAATGTTGTTACTGTAGATAAAAATTATACAGGTGTTTCATTTATTATTATTACACTAAAATGATGATTCTGGTACAAAGCTTTGCAAAGTTATTTAACCACTTAAGCCCCGGAGGATTTGGCTGCTAAAGGACCAGGGGTTTTTTTGCGATTTTTTACTGCGTGACTTTAACGGACAATTGCGCGGTCATGCAACGCTGTACCTAAACGAATTTGACGTCCTTTTTTTCCCACAAACAGAGCTTTCTTTTGGTGGTATTTGATCACCTGTGCGATTTTTTGATCACGCGCTATAAACAAAAAAAGAGCGTAAATTTTGCAAAAATAACAATATTTTTCACATTTTTTTATATGAAATTCCCCAAAAAAAAAAGTAAAAATCAAAATTTTTTAACATTTTTCGGCCAATTTGTTTTATGCTACCTATGTTTGGTAAAAAAAAATCGCAAAAAGCGTATTTTAATTGGTTTGCGCAAAAGTTATCGCGTTTACTAACAAAGGGAAAGATTTTTGTCATTTTTGGTGTTTTTTTTTTAACGCGTAATGGCGGCGATCTGCGATTTTTTTTTCGGTACTGCGACATTGCGGCGGACAGATCGGACCCTTGACTGACATTTTTGACACTTTTGGGGGTACCAGTGACATTACTGCAGTAATCAGTGCTATACATATGCACTGTTACTGCAAAAATGACACTGGCAGGGAAGGGGTTAACTTTATTGGACAGGGAGGGGTTAAGTGTGTCCTAGGGGCGTGATTCTAACTGTGTAGGGACATTCCTATTGGTGTAAAAGCAAAGATCAACCGTTCTACATAGTAGAACGGACAGATCTTCACTTTTACACAGGGAGAACTGACAGGCAGCTTGTTTACACAAGCTGCTCTGTCTTTCTCCCTTCACAGGAGCGATCGCAGTGTGACTGGCGGACATCGAGTCCGCCGGTCACACGCACTGACTTGTCTGTGAACGAGCCGCGGCGGGCGCGCGCCTCGGCGGGCGCGCGCCCGCCCGCGATAGGCTCGCAAGTCAGTGACAGGCGAGTGACGTACCGATACGTCACTCTGCCTGGCCGGGGCTGACCGCCGCAGTATATATATAGATAGCTTACACACAACCCGGAACCAACACTAGTTTGCAAGCAACCAAGCGCTTAGAGAGGATACCTACCTCTAATATAGTGTGATAACAAATGCTGCTACTTGATAAAATAACATGAAATAAGAGAATATATGTAAATACAAGCAATATGTAAATACAAAAAATTCTAGTAGCGCAAAAAAGAATGATAAGCTCACTCCCCAATCACATTCACTGAAAACTTGTAAAGACTGTAGACATAAATATAAAAAAATTTATATATAAAAAATATAAAAAATAGTCCCAGCATGAATCAGTCCACCAAAGCAGCGTTGAAAAACATATGACAAATAGCGATATTCACACTGATGTATCCCTTGAAAGATCCTAATCGGTGCAGAAATAAAGGATCACCTTGACCACCACCACTGTGCTCTGAAGGGGGGAAGGTAATGCACACTCACCGACTTCACTGGCCCAGTGATTCTCACCACTGAGCAAACAAGCCACAATACAGCCACTACCACTCGGGCTTCCGGATTGGGACCAATCAGACCAATGACAGGCTCTGCTGCATCCACTTGGGGTTCCGGGATGGGGCCGATAATGGGCTCAATCAAGTAAATGGACATGCAAGGGAAGGAAGGAATAGAGCTCCACTAGTGTGATAACGTATAATACTGGCTTTATTCCAAAATACACAATACATCACACTCACATGACATCAGTTGAATATTCGCATGACCGGAGGTGTATACCCATCGGGACCCGTATCCTGACTCCACGCCGCGGATCGCGCCTTCCGGGTGCTCACTCTCCTCGTACACTCTGACTTGGTTACGCCGCCTGGCCACGCCCCGACGCGTTTCGTACTTCCGACTTCCTCACGGGGGCGTGGCCACGGCGGTAAGGCAGCAAACTAAATACCTACGACTCTCCGCCCATCCGGGCGGGGCCGTGGTGTACGCAATTTGTCAATGGCTGAGCACCTCCTGTTCCGGACGGACACCAATAGACGCGGTTGCCTAGCAACCACGGCTCCCGTGAATCTTGGTCAAATCTTTCTCATGCCCGCTCCCAGTACCATATTAAGAGACTACAATGTGCCTCGTAAAGCTATCAAGCTAAAAATCATGGTGCCACGGGTAATGAGGCGTCTCACTATGAACAGGAGAAATGCATACCGCCATAGATTGTGCTGCATTCAATAATTCCTAATTGTGCCATATAGTGAATCATAATAAATGCACACATCATTAAGCAATAATATTAGTACCACTGTTGTCATTGTGCCTCAATCCAACAAGAAATACTAATAAAATTAAAATAAAATAGAATAAAAATACACCTCAAAAGGTGATCAATATAATATATACTAATACATCATATATCACGTGTAAAATAATACAGTGAATACAGTAGAGCCGAGATCATCAAAAACAGTACAGAAATAACTCAGAAAACCTTTCAAAATTATTTAAAAATATTAAAAATATTATTAAAAATAATTTTAAAATATATATAAACCAAAAAATAACTACTTAATAAAATTAGTGAAGAATCACTAATAAAGCAATTTAAGTCCAATTCGATGTTTAGGCCAATCGGGCTGAGAGATTGAGTCATATATATCCATTTAGTTTCACACTTGGATAGCTCTCTCACCCAATTGGCCCCCCTCCAGGATGGCGTGACACGTTCTATGCCCCAGAACTGTAGGCAACTAGGGTCACGTTGGTGGTGTGATCTCAGGCAGGTGTACTGAAGGATAGATTTGTCCAAAAAGGTTATAAAGAAGAGATTTTGGATAGGGAGATAAAGAATATTCTAGAGATCCCCAGGTCCACATGCCTGCAGAATAGTACAGGGTCCCGGGGTGAGTCGGATGACAGGCAATGGAGCTTCTTATCCGATTACTCCGAGGATTACAAAAAAGTAGAGGCCATATTTAAATCACATTGGCACATTCTGCGTATGGACACCACATTGGGCCCTGTTCTGCCGGAGGTCCCTAATTTTATATATCGGAAAGCCCCGAATTTCGGGGATAGGGTTGTAAAAAAGGTGCTTGATGCACCAAATACCTCCTTTTTCCCAGGTCGGCGAGGGTTCCATATGTGTGGGAGGTGCAGGACGTGTTCCTTCACTACCATGAACCTAAGAAGACGGGATTCCTTCTATGTGCAGGCCATTGATAAGGAGTTTGATGTTAAACATCTAATCACATGCGATACCACTCATGTGGTTTACGCATTAATGTGTCCTTGCAAACTAATATATATAGGCCGCACAAAACGCACCCTGAGTATAAGGGTTGGTGAGCATATTTCTAACATCATTAAAGGCAAAAAAGAACACAGTGTGCCGGCTCATTTTCGGTCACACCACCAACGTGACCCTAGTTGCCTACAGTTCTGGGGCATAGAACGTGTCACGCCATCCTGGAGGGGGGCCAATTGGGTGAGAGAGCTATCCAAGTGTGAAACTAAATGGATATATATGACTCAATCTCTCAGCCCGATTGGCCTAAACATCGAATTGGACTTAAATTGCTTTATTAGTGATTCTTAACTAATTTTATTAAGTAGTTATTTTTTGGTTTATATATATTTTAAAATTATTTTTAATAATATTTTTAATATTTTTAAATAATTTTGAAAGGTTTTCTGAGTTATTTCTGTACTGTTTTTGATGATCTCGGCTCTACTGTATTCACTGTATTATTTTACACGTGATATATGATGTATTAGTATATATTATATTGATCACCTTTTGAGGTGTATTTTTATTCTATTTTATTTTAATTTTATTAGTATTTCTTGTTGGATTGAGGCACAATGACAACAGTGGTACTAATATTATTGCTTAATGATGTGTGCATTTATTATGATTCACTATATGGCACAATTAGGAATTATTGAATGCAGCACAATCTATGGCGGTATGCATTTCTCCTGTTCATAGTGAGACGCCTCATTACCCGTGGCACCATGATTTTTAGCTTGATAGCTTTACGAGGCACATTGTAGTCTCTTAATATGGTACTGGGAGCGGGCATGAGAAAGATTTGACCAAGATTCACGGGAGCCGTGGTTGCTAGGCAACCGCGTCTATTGGTGTCCGTCCGGAACAGGAGGTGCTCAGCCATTGACAAATTGCGTACACCACGGCCCCGCCCGGATGGGCGGAGAGTCGTAGGTATTTAGTTTGCTGCCTTACCGCCGTGGCCACGCCCCCGTGAGGAAGTCGGAAGTACGAAACGCGTAGGGGCGTGGCCAGGCGGCGTAACCAAGTCAGAGTGTACGAGGAGAGTGAGCACCCGGAAGGCGCGATCCGCGGCGTGGAGTCAGGATACGGGTCCCGATGGGTATACACCTCCGGTCATGCGAATATTCAACTGATGTCATGTGAGTGTGATGTATTGTGTATTTTGGAATAAAGCCAGTATTATACGTTATCACACTAGTGGAGCTCTATTCCTTCCTTCCCTTGCATGTCCATTTACTTGATTGAGCCCATTATCGGCCCCATCCCGGAACCCCAAGTGGATGCAGCAGAGCCCGCCGCAGTATATAGTCGTGCGGCGGTCGGCAACCGGTTAAAAGTGAGACAAATGCTTTTTTTAATCTTGCGCTTTTTTATTGCAACACTATCAAATATAATTAATGAGCCACCGGTCTGCCACATCCATATACAGTATATATCAAAAACACATTAACCAGGTGACTAACCACCTAGTAGGGAGGGATTTAGTATAATCGCTGACTCACCAATTAGGTGTGGTATCTGCCTATATATGAATAGAAAAAAAAGGGGGGGGGAGATACAGCTGTATAGAACAGACTGTATAAAGTAGGCACAAATTTAACCATGCAGCATGATGTACAGAAATGTATTAATTTTAATAAAATATACAGACGAAACCTTCTATGTGAGCGACTCACACCTTCCAGAAAAGTAACACAAGACACAAAGACTAAATACAAAAACAATCCCGGTAGGTATAACAATGTGTAGGAGCCTTTTAGCAAGAGTGACTCAGCAATATGTGAGTTTAGCCAGGAGTACAGTGACAATATGGGTGTACATCTGTATATACTGTGGGGAGAACAAGTATTTGATACACTGCCGATCTTGCAGGTTTTCTTACTTAAAAAGCATGTAGAGGTCTGTAATTTTTATCATAGGTACTCTTCAACTGTGAGAGACGGAATCTAAGTATAAGTATTTGAGTACCTATGATAAAAATTACAGACCTCTACATGCTTTGTAAGTAGGAAAACCTGCAAAATCACAGTGTATCAAATACTTGTTCGCCCCACTGTATAACTTTGTTTATCAGACTTTTCTAGCAACAAAAGGAAACATGCATTACAACATTTAAAAATATAAGTACAGTTTATTACACAAATTATTTGTTAAAAACACAGAAAGGCCTACTTGTACATATTCCAAATTTAAGAACTAACTGCAATTTATTGACCATAGTATCACATTTTTTCATATTGGTATGCATGCCTGAATGCCTAGCTTAATGTGATAGAACTCTCTGGCCAATGTGTTTCTCATCTCTGCTTCTTCAGGACACATATTAGAAAATGGCAGTGGTAACTCAGATATGCGTATATGGCTCGTATGCAGAAAACTCCCTGGGTGGGCTCTGGGACAACAAGGAGGACCAAGGAATGGGCAGCAACCAGCACCATATATTACTTATTTCTATATGTAGTAATGTGTGTTTTCTTTTGTGCCAGTACAGTCAGATAAATAAAGTATTGCAACACTAAGGCCCCTTTCACACGACCAGACTGAACAGGTCTGCCTGTCTGTTTTTCAGGAGGACCTGATTGGACTACAGATTCTACTCTATGGAGAGGTGGATGTCAGCAGGGATGTGTCCGCTGACACCCATCTGTCATCCGATCCGACAAGATCCGCCTAAAACAGACGGATGGCGATACGTTCACCATCTGTCCAGCGGGTCGGATGGGATCAGCTGAAAACGGACATTCTGTCCCTTTTCATCCGATCTCCCAATAGAGAGCGGGACTCTAACAGGTCCGTCTCTGCACAGTAAGCAGAGGCGGACCTTTCATCCGCCTGCTCAGTGGGGTTCAACAGAGCAATCCTCACTGAGCTAGCAGTGTCCGCCGAGCAGATTCGCCCCCTGTGAAAAGGGGCCTAAATAATGTAATGAACAAAAATGAATAAAAATAAAATAAAGTTTAAATATTGATGGTTAGGAAAATAAATTGAAGCTCATCCCTTTGATTGCAGATTGAAGCTCACCCCCTTCATCTTCAGATAAATGAAATAGAGAAAATACAAAAGTTACAAGGTTGTTACTTTGTATCTCTCCATCCTGCTTCTATGCAGTGTTTACAGCAACTTCCGGCCTATTGTTTGACAGTTGGGAATTGCCAACAACTACAAGGTGGAAGAAAAGCAGCAGGGTAGAAGGACTGGACATACTGTATACCCCCCCCCCCCTGTACTTCCATAGTTTTTTTTGGGGGGGGTGGTACACAGGGCCGGTGCGAGACTATTTTGTGCCCTAGGCAAAACCAGCTAATTGCACCCCCCCATATAATAATATAATATAAATAAAGGGCATCTTTATTAATATAGCTGCAACAACTAATCAATGAAAATGTCAATGGTTGTCAACGATTCTCATTATCGATTAGTTGTTGCATTCCATTGCATTTAGCAACCGTGTGTCTTTAAATTATAGAAACGCAATTCGCATTTCTATCGGCTCCTACAGCTGAATGGCAGGAGTAAAATTGCTAGCAATGTCCCTCTCAGCCACCAAGTTACACATGGGGACCAGTGTGATCCCCAATATTATATTATCAATATCACCAGTAATATAATATATACAAAAGCAGCAGTCTTTTAATATAATATTATATACATATTATTATATTAAAAGACTGCTGCTTTTGTTAATATAATAAATACGACTGCTGCTTTTGTATATATATATATATATATATATATATATATATATATTATATTACTAGTCTGCTGCTGATATACTATTGGGGATCACACTGGTCCCCGACCCATCTCTTTTCTCCTCTTTCGTGTTTACCTTCTTCTCTCTACATGTAGGAAAGGACAGGGATTGACTCACTCTGGCCCGCTCTGTTGTGTGGGTGGGACTGGGGGGAGAAAATGATGTGAGGCGCGCCGCACCTCATTGCCTGGAAGCGCTGCCTGGCAGACACCTGTCCTGGACTCCTGTCACTGCTGGCAGCCTCTGGCTATTCACGATACGGATTGGTGGAGCGAGTCCCGGCAAACATCAACCAATCCGTGTCGCTCTCCAATTCGCACACAGTGACATTCAGCAGGACACGGTCTGCAGCACTATGGGCTGGTAGAGCTGCGGAGTTTAATGTGGTGCTGGCCACGGCCACCGGCAAACAACAAACATGATGTCTATCCAGGCTGGATGATCCAGCAGAGTCTCGGGAGGCTGGGCCGGCAGTGCGCACCTAGGCGGCTGCCTAGTTTGCCTAGTTGGAGTTGGTGGTACACCCAGTGTCCAGAGCTGGTTAATAGCCACTAATATACCACCAAGTTGGAGGGGCTTTTAAACTAGGAGACAGGGAGGAGGGCTCAGAAGTAGAGTCAGTCAGGAGGGAGCAAAAGACAGAAGGTATTATAAGGGTCAGCAGCGACGGTAGATCCAAAACGTTAATTTGGGGGTCTGTGCAGGCTAACCTCAGACCAAACAGGAATAAAAATAATCACCATTCACTATCAACTTCCACAAAGCTAAGAGGGGTATATGCAAATGCCAGGAGCCTAGCCAATAAAATGGATGAGTTGGAAATGTTAGTACATGAGGAGGACATTGACCTTGTGGGAATAACAGAAACTTGGTTCGACCCCTCACATGACTGGCTGGCAAATATCCAAGGGTATTCTGTGTACCGGAAGGACAGGGTAGGAAAAAGAGGGGGAGGGGTATGTCTCTATGTCAAGAATAATGTAAGGGTGATAGAGAGGAATGATATTATGGAAGGGATGATTACGGAGTTAGAATCAGTGTGGGTAGAACTCTGTACGGAAGAAGTTAAGGGAAAAGTTATTGTGGGGGTTTGTTATAGGCCACCCAACCAAAGGGAGGAGGTGGAGCTGGAATTTATATCACTGTTGAGTAAAGCGGCAAAGCTGGGATCAGTCATCATATTAGAGTACTTCAATTATCCCGACATTGACTGGGAAGAGGGGACTACAGACTCACAGAAGGCCGTCTCTTCATGGAAGCCTTACAGGACAACTACATGTCTCGGTGGATTCTCCTACTAGAAATAATGCAGTGCTGGATCTATTGTTCACTAATGACCCAGACCTAATCTCGAAGGGAAGGAGTCCAGGACAACCTGGGCTCTAGCGATCACAGGATCATCAAATTTAATGTAAATAACAATATAACAAGGCAAGAGGGGAACATAAGAACCCTAAACTTCAGAAGGGCAAACTTTCCCAAATTGTGCTCAATGATGGAAAGGGTAAACTGGGACCAAACCCTAGGAACACTGACCACAGAGGAAAAATAGGAATGCTTTAGGAACATATTAAATAAATGCATCGTGCAGTGCATTCCTATGGGAAATAAATTTAGAAGAGACAAATCCAAACCTGGCTGGCTGAACCGTAATGTTAAAAAACGTATTAGGGAAAAAAAAATGGCCTTCAAGAAATATAAATCAGAGGGCACATTATCAGCTTTCCAGCAATACAAGGAGGCAAATAAGTAAATACGAAATCAAAATGGCTAAAAGAGAGACAAATAGTGAAGGATAGTAAAAAGAACTCTAAGAAATTCTTTAAATATATCAACAGCAAAAAAACAAGGGCAGAGCATGTTGCACACATAATTAACGATGAGGGGAGGATGGTTACAGAGGACACTGAAAAGGCAAACATGCCTAATGCTTTTTTCTCCTCAGTCTTTACACAGGAAAATGTACACTGACCATGACTGTATGGTTAGCAGTAATTCACAGGACTTGCCACTATGGCTAGCAGAGGGTGAAATCAGGGAAAGGCTGGATAAAATTAACACAAATAAATCACCAGGCCCGGATGGCGTACATCCGAGAGTACTCAAAGAACTTAGTAAAACTATATCTAGACCACTGTTCCTGATATTTGCTGACAGTATTATGACAGGAAATGTACCAGGGGATTGGAGGAAAGCTAACGTGATACCGATATTCAAAAAAGGGCAGAGGCATGTCCTGGGAAATTATAGGCCAGTCAGTCTGACATCGATAGTATGTAAACTTCTGGAGGGGATGATAAGGGACTATATCGTAGAGTTTGCTAAAGACAACAACATCATCAGCAGTAATCAGCACGGGTTTACTAAAGGGCGTTCTTGTCAAACCAATCTCTTAACATTCTACGAGGAGGTGAGCTGTGAGCTAGGTAGGGGGAGACCCGTGGATGTGGTGTACCTCGATTTCGCTAAGGCCTTTGATACAATTCCCCACAAGCGCTTAATTTATAAAATAAGGTCTGCAGGCATCGACCACAAGGTTTGCTCTTGGATATGGAACTGGCTAAAAGGGCGTGCCCAAAGGGTGGTAATAAATAGTGCATACTCAGACTGGTCTGGTGTGGTAAGTGGGGTCCCCCAAGGCTCAGTCCTGGGACCAACCCTGTTCAATTTATTCATAAACAGCTTTGAGGACGGGATCAGTAGTTCC
This sequence comes from Pelophylax lessonae, assembly GCF_965119305.1. Taxonomy (NCBI): domain Eukaryota; kingdom Metazoa; phylum Chordata; class Amphibia; order Anura; family Ranidae; genus Pelophylax; species Pelophylax lessonae. Next base: position 102,328,275 of record NC_138776.1, read on the forward strand.
ATATCAGTTTTTGCAGATGACACAAAATTAGGCAGGGCAATAACTGCACAGCATGAGGCAGATATCCTACAGAATGACCTGAACAAAATAGCAGAGTGGGCAACGACATGGCAAATGAGGTTTAATGTGGAGAAGTGTAAGGTTTTGCACTTGGGGACTAAAAACATAAAAGCACAATACACTTTAGGGGGGAACCTTTGGGGGAGTCAAGAATGGAGAAAGATCTGGGAGTCTTGGAAGAGGATAGACTAAGCAATAGCATGCAATGTCAAGCGGCAGCTGCCAGAGCCGGCAGAATATTAGCATGCATAAAGAAAGGGATGTATTCCAGAGATAAAACTACAATACTACCACTTTATAAAACTCTGGTTTCGACCGCATCTGGAGTATTCTGTCCAGTTCTGGTCGCTAGTCCTCAGGAGGGATGTGTTGGAGCTGGAGAGAGTCCAGAGAAGAGCAACTAAACTAATTAGGGGATTGGAGGACCTTAATTATGAAGAGCGTCTACAATCACTTAATTTACAGTCAGGTCCATAAATATTGGGACATCGACACAATTCTAATCTTTTTGGCTCTATACACCACCACAATGGATTTGAAATGAAACAAACAAGATGTGCTTTAACTGCAGACTTTCAGCTTTAATTTGAGGGTATTTACATCCAAATCAGGTGAAGGTGTAGGAATTACAACAGTTTGTATATGTGCCTCCCACTTTTTAAGGGACCAAAAGTAATGGGACAATTGGCTGCTCAGCCGTTCCATGGCCAGGTGTGTGTAATTCCCTCATTATCCCATTTACAAGGAGCAGATAAAAGGTCCAGAGTTCATTTCAAGTGTGCTATTTGCATTTGGAATCCGTTGCTGTCAACTCTCAATATGAGATCCAAAGAGCTGTCACTATCAGTGAAGCAGGCCATCATTAGGCTGTAAAAACAAAACAAACCCATCAGAGAGATAGCAAAAACATTAGGTGTGGCCAAATCAACTGTTTGGAACATCCTTAAAAAGAAAGAACGCACCGGTGAGCTCAGCAACACCAAAAGACCCGGAAGACCACGGAAAACAACTGTGGTGGATGACCGAAGAATTCTTTCCCTGGTGAAGAAAACACCCTTCACAACAGTTGGCCAGATCAAGAACACTCTCCAGGAGGTAGGTGTATGTGTATCAAAGTCAACAATCAAGAGAAGACTTCACCAGAGTGAATACAGAGGGTTCACCACAAGATGTAAACCATTGGTGAGCCTCAAAAACAGGAAGGCCAGATTCGAGTTTGCCAAACAACAACTAAAAAAGCCTTCACAGTTCTGGAACAACATCCTATGGACAGATGAGACCAAGATCAACTTGTACCAGAGTGATGGGAAGAGAAGAGTATGGAGAAGGAAAGGAACTGCTCATGATCCAAAGCATACTACCTCATCAGTGAAGCGCGGTGGTGGTAGTGTCATGGCGTGGGCATGTATGGCTGCCAATAGAACTGGTTCTCTTGTATTTATTGATGATGTGACTGCTGACAAAAGCAGCAGGATGAATTCTGAAGTGTTTCGGGCAATATTATCTGCTCATATTCAGCTAAATGCTTCAGAACTCATTGGACGGTGCTTCACAGTGCAGATGGACAATGACCCGAAGCATACTGCGAAAGCAACCAAATAGTTTTTTAACCACTTTACCACCGGAGGATTTTCCTGCTAAAAGACCAGGGGGTTTTTTGCAATTTTTTACTGCGTGACTTTAACGGACAATTGCGCGGTCGTGCGACGCTGTACCTAAACGAATTTCACGTCCTTTTTTTCCCACAAACAGAGCTTTCTTTTGGTGGTATTTGATCACCTGTGCGATTTTTTGATCACGCGCTATAAACAAAAAAAGAGCGTAATTTTTGCAAAAATAACAATATTTTTCACTTTTTTTTATATGAAATTCCCCCCCAAAAAAATGTAAAAATCAAACTTTTTTAACATTTTCGGCCAATTTGTTTTACGCTACCTATGTTTGGTAAAAAAAAAAAAAAATCGCAAAAAGCGTATTTTGATTGATTTGCGCAAAAGTTATTGCGTTTACTAACAAAGGGAAAGATTTTTGTCATTTTTGGTGTTTTTTTTTTAACGAGTAATGGCGGCGATCTGCGATTTTTTTTGCGGTACTGCAACATTGCGGCGGACAGATCGGACCCTTGACTGACATTTTTGACACTTTTGGGGGTACCAGTGACATTACTGCAGTAATCAGTGCTATATATATGCACTGTTACTGCAAAAATGACACTGGCAGGGAAGGGGTTAACAGTATTGGACAGGGAGGGGTTAAGTGTGTCCTAGGGGCGTGCTTCTAACTGTAGTGGGACATTGCTATTGGTGTAAAAACAAAGATCAAAGGTTCTACATAGTAGAACCGTCTGATCTTCATTTTTACACAGGGAGAACAGACAGGCGGCTTGTTTACATAAGCCGCTCTGTCTTTCTCCCGCTGTACCGGCGATCGTAGTGTGACCGGCGGACATCGGGTCCGCCAGTCACACTCCCGCACTCCTCCGTGAACGAGCCGAGGCGGGCGCGCACCTCGGCGGGCGCGCGCTCGCCCGCTATTGGCTCTAGAAGGAGTGACAGGCGAGTGACGTAGATCTACGTCACTCTGCCTGGCCGGGGCCGACTGCCGCAGTAAATATACTGTGCGCAGTCGGCAAGTGGTTAAGGGAAAGAAGTGGAATGTTATGCAATGGCCAAGTCAATCACCTGACCTGAATCCGATTGAGCATGCATTTCACTTGCTGAAGACAAAACGGAAGGGAAAATGCCCCAAGAACAAGCAGGAACTGAAGACAGTTGCAGTAGAGGTCTGGCAGAGCATCACCACGGATGAAACCCAGCGTCTGGTGATGTATATGCGTTCCAGACTTCAGGCTGTAATTCACTGCAAAGGATTTGCAACCAAGTATTAAAAAGTGAAAGTTTGATTTATGATTGATTTATGATTGTTAATCTGTCCCATTACTTTTGGTCCCTTAAAAAGTGGGAGGCACATATACAAATCGTTGTAATTCTTACACCGTTCACCTGATTTGGATGTAAATACCCTCAAATTAAAGCTGAAAGTCTGCAGTTAAAGCACATCTTGTTTGTTTCATTTCAAATCCATTGTGGTGGTGTATAGAGCCCAAAAGATTAGGATTGTGTCGATGTCCCAATATTTATGGACCTGACTGTATTCTCCCTGGAGAAGAGACGCCAGAGAGGGGACATGATAGCAATTTATAAATACCTCAATGGTGATCTCAGCATAGAAAAAAAGCTATTCAGTCGCAAGGATTGCATGAGAACTCGAGGACATACAATGCGATTAGAGGAGAAGCGTTTTGACCTCAGGCAACGCAGGGGTTTTTTTACTGTTAGGGCTACAAGATTGTGAAATTCTATACCACAAGAGGTGGTTTCTGCGGGAAGTATGGCTACTTTCAAAAGACTCTTGGACGTACCTCTCAAGGATCAGAACATTAAGGGGTATGAGAGATGATTATGGCCACATGCGCCTACACAGGTTGAACTGGATGGACTATTGTCTTTATTCAACCTCAACTACTACTACTACTACTACAACCAGCCTGTTTTTTAATCAGACTACAGAGTTGGACAGAACTAGCTCCTGTGGATGTCCATACCACATTTTCCACAGCTCTTACGCCTTTCAGTTTGCAGAGGTTAAATCTTTTTTTCCCTTTTTCTTTATCTCCAGGCCCAAAGAGTGCCCCTTTTTTGTGTCCAATGACCTTTAAGGGTTAAATTCACTTGAAAAAAAAATGCAAACAGTTTTGCAGAAGCCTACAAAGCATTGCAACCAAGATCAGTGGATCACTGGTGAAATGCCAGACTCCTGCAAACATTTCCTCCAGCTCACTACCAATCCCTCTGTACAGGCTCTCTGTACAGGTTATTATTATTATTATACAGGATTTATATAGCACCAACAGTTTATGCAGTGCTTTATAACATAAGGGCAGACAGTACAATTACAATACAGCTTAATACAGTAGGAATTAGAGGGCCACTGCTTAAAATCAAGAGCTTACAATCTAAGGGAGGATCAAGAAATACAAAAAGGTAATAGCTGTAGGAGAAGGGCTGATGGATAAAATAAATGTACAACTGTTAGGTGGGGGCCAGATACAGTAGGCCTATCTGAAGAGATGAGTTTTCAGGAATCGTCTGAAAGTATACAGAGTAGGAGAGAGTCGGGTAGATTGGGGTAGGGAGTTCCAGAGGATAAGAGAGGCTCTAGAGTAGTCCTGGAGGCAAGCATGGAATGAGGTGACAAGGTAGTAGTTTGAGGGCTGGAGGAAATGTCAATGGACTAGAAATGTAGTTATAAATGCACTCATGTTCCACTGAGAATTCCATGTCCGATGGACATGGTGGAATATGGGACTTGTAGTTCATTCATTCACAGATTCACAGATCAATTTCAAAAGTGACAGCTGATGTGGAGGAGAACTCTGGGGGGGGGGGGGGGCTGCTTAGCAAAATGTTATATATTGCACCTTGAATACAGGTGTAACATGTTGTTAAAGCTAGAGTTAGCTTTAAGTCAAACATTTATTTTAGATTTATGAATTCTTAGATCGACAAATGATGTCTTTATACAAGTTAATCATATTTCCTCTTAATTGTCCCTTCTTGAGGGTGAATGAATTCAGTTCAGGTGATATTTCTTCATAGCCAAGGTGTTCTAATACCTCTAATGTCTCATAGTTCTTAGGCAGACAAAGCAATTGTGTACAGTTCTAATGAGGACTGAAGCCAAAAATTCCTGGTTACAAAAACTGAAAAAACACACCCCAAATTGTAAAGCTCGGGGGGGGGGGGGGGAATTGGTGAAGATGTAAACTGTGCAGGTAGAATATTATCTCCCTAAAACCTCAACAGAACAGATCCATTGAGCATACAGGTTTATGTCGGTGGGAAAAAGAAAGTATCAAAAAGGGTCCAGCAAGCACAGCTCTATCAGAGGGTATAGTAGCGATCACTAACTATGCCATGCAGTGCACACAACCCATATCTTTCAAATACAGGCCCGCTGCATTTGGCTGTTTTATTATTTTCATCAATAATGGGTCTTCTTATATTTCTCATCCAACAGTAACAGCTGTGTGGTTCATTGCACCCCAATTTATACATTTGAGAATGTTAAATCTATATTACAATCAAACAATAAACCAGCCAGTTTTAGATCCAATCACATACAGTACATAATAAAATGAAGAACATATCAGTAAATTATTATAATATGAAGAATCTGATGTGGGAAAAAAAGTGAGAAAATGTTAGATCCTTGGGTAAGACTGGCTCTCAGCCCATTAGTTATTGTTTTAAAAGGAGAGGCCACGCAAGAAACGATTAGCCCCGTGTATATAAACATCACACCTAGCTGTTAATACATGTAGGAATCTCTAACCTGGCCTCGGGGCCTGCCTAAATCTCCATTTTCCCAGCCCTCTTTCAAAGCTCAGGGCTCATTTTTCTCTCCTCTCTCTCTCCCTTTACATCTTCCGGCACTTGGAGACCATTATAATTTGACTGCATTCCTGGGCATCTGACCTGTTTTAAACAAAACAAAAAAGCGAGCTTTTCGATCATTTAAATCTTCGTCGGCAGTTGGCCTATGATCAGCAAAGCTAGACCAGAGAATAATTTAGAGGTCTTGCAACTGCTCTACTGAGAAAGGATTCCAGAAATTAAAAAGAAGAAGAAAAAAAAAAGTAATAATTGTGCTGGTTCCCAGCAGAAACAGGCAGACATGTTGTCCCAAAGAATAGTTCAGTTCCCTTGTGACATTAAATACAATATATGTGCAATATGTTCCCTCACCTATATATCAATAACTGCACTTGTGCTGAACTTTATGGCTAGTACTCTGGAAACACAGTGAAAAAACAAAGTCAATGGAGCGTAATGTCCCCAATGGCATATCAATGCCAAAATGTATCAGAAAGTAACAATTGCAGGCTGAAGAAGTAATTGGGGAAAAAATGCTTTCAGCATTCATGCAAATTGGTTACCCAAACAGAACATGCCATAGCACAGAAACAGACCACACATCATGCTAATCTCCTCTTCACAGCCCGACCATGGAGCACTGAAACGTTTATGCTTTTTTTTCTTTTTATAGAAATATCCAAATGACACAAGCCTAGAGTGAACTTATTTTGGCCATACAGGAGCAGAGAACGTATTGCCCATTTCTTGCACAGGACACATGCCACATTTTTTCTTACAGTGCATGGATTGTAAAAGGAAACAATGTAATCGCTGTAAGCCAATTCCATCTTCACCTGTCTTCCTTCTGGGTCCGCAGACTCTGGCTATGTGGCCGGAGCCGCGATGATTTCAATCCCGCGCATGCACGGGGGAGCCATCATTTTCGTCACAGGATTCTGAAGGAACGACCAGGCAGCCGCATATATCTCCTAAATGGGGCATGTTTAGAAGACATTTACAGTACCTATAGGTAAGCCTTATTATTATAGGCTTCTATAGTTGCAAGTACAAGATCGAGGTTTACAACCACTTTGAAGTTACTTACCTGCCTGTCCACATTGTTCACTGAGTTGTGCACGCCAGCTCAGTGGACAATTTCAGAAATGCCGAGATGACTGAGCTCTCGCGCATATGCATGGGAGTGATGTCATCTCGATCCGGCCAATGAAAACAGCCTGAGATCGATATCCAGAAGCCACCAGGCCAGCGGCCAGCAAGAAGCTCCAGGACATCGCGGCGCTGGAGAGAATGTGAGTATAGTTCCGCTTTAGGCTTCACCGCTCATCTATCTTCGGCTTTAACCACTTAAACCCCGGAAGATTTTACCCCCTTCCTGACCAGGGCCTATTTTGCGATTCGGCACTGCGTGAATTTAACGGACAATTGCGCGGTCGTGCGTCGCTGTATCTAAACGAATTTGATGTCCTTTTTTTCCCACAAACAGAGCTTTCTTTTGGTGGTATTTGATCACCTGTGCGATTTTTGATCATGCGCTATAAACAAAAAAAGAGCGTCAATTTTGCAAAAATAACAATATTTTTCACATTTTTTTATATGAAATTCCCCCCAAAAAAAAAGTAAAAATCAACATTTTTTAACAGTTTAGGCCAATTTGTTTTATGCTACATATGTTTGGTAAAAAAAAAAAAAAAAAAAAAAAACCACAAAAAGCATATTTTGATTGGTTTCGCAAAAGTTATTGCGTTTACTAACTAAGGGAAAGATTTAACGAGTAATGGCGGCGATCTGCTATTTTTTTTTGCGGGACTGCGACATTGCGGCGGACAGATCGGACCCTTGACTGACATTTTTGACACTTTTGGGGTTACCAGTGACATTACTACAGTAATCAGTGCTATACATATGCACTGTTACTGTAAAAATGACACTGGCAGTGAAGGGGTTAACTTTTTTTGAGAGGGAGGGGTTAAGTGTGTCCCTAGGGGCGTGCTTCTAACTGTGATTGAATGTGGCTTGTGGTGAAAGAACAGAGATCAACGGTCCTACATAGCAGAACCGTATGATCTCCATTCTTACACAGGGAAGAATGACAGGCGGCTTTGTTTACATTAGCCACCTGCCTTTCTCCCGCTGTAACGGACAATCGCGAGTGCCCGGTGGACATCGGGTCCGCCGGGCACATGCGCGGGGGGGGGGTCCGTGAGCGAGCGGGAACGCGCCTCCGGCGGTGCGCGCTCGCTCCCTAGAGCCTCACAGGCTAGCGATGTAGTCCTACGTCGCTTTGCCTCTGAGGGGCTGACCGCCGCAGTAAATAGTCGTGCGTCGGTCGGCAAGTGGTTAAGGTTATTGAACCAGAACAAGCATGCAGTAAGGGATTTCTAACTATGATTTTCTTTTGGAGTGTTCTATGAAAAACGATCTAGAGAACACTTCATGATTGGAGGAGAGCACTTACTACCCCTGAAATTTTTTTAAATTAATAATTGAAGCACAATAAAGCACCATTGTGCATTGCTATAATTTTTGTCTGTACCAATGGGCTTTTGTTTGCTTAAACAGGATTTGCATTCCTACATAAGTCTATGGGAATGCAAAACTTCCTTGAAGCAGGACAAATGCAGGTCAGAAGTAGATTACCTGCAGGTCAAATGCATCCATTAATGAATTGTGAATGATCTCAGAAGTGTCTCAAACTGATATCAAATTGAAACCATCAACACAAGCCCAAAGCCTGTCGACTAAGTTAATGTGCCTTTTTAAAAAAAAAAAAAAAGCATCGGTATGTCCACAGAAAGTCAATTCCTTTCCTTTTACAATTTCCTTTTACCATTTTTCTTTAGATTTACCAAAACCATATATAATGAGGTCAAACCTGAACACCTTCAATTTGTATGCAATCGGGTAGGCCCTTGCACTACATAGATGAAGGTAAATGTAAAAGGAAATTGAACAAGAAAATTGTATTATGTATTGCCAGCTTTAGTCTTTATCTAATCAAAGTGTGTGTAGTGGGAAGGAAGGGGGGAAGTAAACAATAATCATTCAATGAAGACACGGGTTGATGAATTCTGTATGTGTATGATGTATGGCTAAACGTTTCAGATTCAGCAATAAAAGTTGAAGGCCAAACTAAAGCTGACCTCTAAGTAGCCAGACCTGCTAGTGAACAGACTTTTTAAAGTAAATCTGTCATTAGTAAATGTGGTCTACACAGGAAATGTAAGTTAAACGTAGACAACTAGAGGTGCTCCTCATACCTGCTGATTTCTTCTCCACTTATGCCAAAATCGACTCTCTAGGAAAGTCGAGAGTTTGCTCCTTCTTCCCTCTCTAATGAAGATGTCTATCACTTTGACAAACTATGACCAATAGACAGAGCTGTGGAAAGGTTGAGTCAGGCTTACTTTAATGGAAATCTGTAATAAATAAAACAGGAAACCTTACACTGATGATCTCCTTCCTAAAATGCTAGTTGCCTGGTTGTTTGTGGCTCTAATTTATTACTGACCCAGTATAAGCACATAGACTAAAGTTACTGTCATAGTGCTGCATATTCTTTGGACAGTCTAGGAAAGACTGGAGTCAGCAGCACATAGGACTGGTAAATAATAATATTGTTTTGTTAACAGAAATTATCCCCCTTCCACGGCAATCTTCTGGGACACATCACAGGTCCCAAAAGACTATGGGACCATTCACAAGGTGCCGAAGGCTTCACTTCCCGTTTCCCTTACCTGAGATGCTGGCACCTGTACCAGAAAATGCGTGAAGAATCGGTTCAGGTGAGGGCATCACTGGATTCCTGGACAGGTTAAGTGTCCTTATATTAAAAGTCAGCAGCGACAGTATTTGTAGATGCTGACTTTTAATTTTTTATTTTTTGGGGGGGGGGGGGAGCTTGGAGCTCCTCTTAACCACTTTAATACAGGGCACTTCCCTCCCTTCCTGCCTAGGCCAATTTTCCCCTTTTAGCGCTGTTGCAATTTGAATGACAATTGCGCGGTCATGCAACACTGTATCTACACCAAATTTATGTCATTTTCCCCCCACAAATAGAGCTTTCTTTTGGTGGTATTTGATCACCTGTGCGATTTTTACTTTTTGCTAAACAAATAAAAAAAGACCGAAAAGTTTGAAAAAAAAAAAAAAGTTTTTTTGTTTATGTTATACAATTTTGTAAATAAATAAGTTTTTTCCTGCACTGATGAGCACTGATGAGACTGCACTGACAGGCACTGATGAGGAGGCACTGATGGGGTGGCACTGATAGGCGGCACTGATAGGCGGCACTGATATGTGGCACTGATAGGTAGCACAGATATGCAGCATTGGTGGGCACTGATAGGCGGCACTGCTGGGCACTGATAGGCGGCATTGATGGACACTGATAGGTGGCACTGATGGGCACTGATAGGTGGCACTGATGGGCACTAATGGGCACTGATAGGCGGCACTGGTGGGCACTGATGGGTGGCACTGACGGGCGGCACTGATGGGCACTAATGGGCACTGGTGGGCAATAATGGGCACTGGTAGGCGACACTAAAGGATGGCAATGATGGGCACTTGTGGGCAGCACTGATAGGGAGGACACTGGTGGGCATCACTGATGGGGAGGGCAATGGGGGGCTCTCTGAGCCCTGATTGCCATCCCTGGTGGCCATAGTGGGCATCCCTGGGGTCATAGTGTGCATCCCTGGGGTCATAGTGTGCATCCCTGGGGTCATAGTGTGCATCCCTGGGGTCATAGTGTCCATCCCTGGTGGATCTAGTGGCATCCCCCCCCCCGAGGGTCTGCACTGGTAATCAATGATCTGATTACCAGTGCCGACCCCCCCCCCCCCGTCAGGGGAGCCGCCGATCGGCGCTCCTTTACTCATGCCTGTCAGGCACGAACTAAGGAAAGCCGATCAACGGCTGTTCCTATTTACTATGTGACCAGCCGTGATTGGACACGGCTGATCACATGGTAAAGAGCCTCCGTCAGAGGCTCTTTACCGAGATCGGAGGTGCAGGGTGTCAGACTGACACCTTGCATCACCGATCGCAGCTCTGCGCGCCCCCGGGGGGCGCCCAGAGTTGTGTTATCCTGCCGCCGTCATATGACGTCCGGTCAGGATAACACAACCACATTCCCGCCGTCATTTTGTAATAGGGCGGGCGGGAAGTGGTTAACTCTTTTCCAGCATAGCAGATATGTCAATTCTTAAAAGTAGAACTATAGGCAAAACTTCTTTTTTTCCTTTTGGATGAAGTAAGGCTGGATTATAACCCGTGTCAGAATTTTTTTCGCCATCTGTGTCCCATTGCGGAGATTCCTTTCACTTCCTGTCCCATAGCAAAACAGGAAGTGAGAGCAAATCCCTGTAAATATAAGGGAATTCCTTGGGGACAGCAAGGTCACCAGAACTAATGTCCCTATAGGAAGATTTAATCTCTATTACTTTTCTTCACTTCCGGTCCCATAGACAAACAGGAACTGAGAGGAAATCTCCGCAAAATAGGAAATTTCTAGGGGATCTTCAGTTTACCAGAACTAGTGTCCCCACTGGAAGATTTCCCCTCTATTACTTTTCTGGGGACAACCCAAATAGTGGGATTTTCTTTGACTTTCACTCTCAATGATAAGGGTAAAGAGGACAAATAGAGAGGGTACATCTCCTTAACATGGGCACAGACAGCAATAAAAACCTACAAGCATTCTAATCTCTCACGACTCTATCTAAAACTAAAAAAAAAGTTTTACATTTTGTTATACTTTATAGTAGTTGTAAAGGGAGATGTTTTTTTTTCATCTTAATGCAGCCCCTTAAAAAATATCTGCTAAAATATATAATTATTATATATTTTTGATGGCTGGCTCTTGACTGGAGTTATGCCCTTTAATCAATAAGTGGGTACTTACTGTAAAGCTAAATAAAAAAGACAGCAAATACAACAACACTAGTTAACCACTTGCCGACTGCCTAACGCCGATCTACGTCGGCAGTCAGCCCCTCACAGGCAAAGTGACGTAGGGCTACGTCACTAGCTTGTGAGGGTCTAGGGAGCGAGCGCGCGCCCCCGGAGGCGCGCTCCCGCTCCCGCGTGGTCACGGACCCCCCCGCGCGTGTGACCAGCGGACCCGATGTCCGCCGGTCACTCGGCGATCGGCGGGGGAGAGGGAGAATGTCAGGCAGCTTGTGTAAACAAGCTGCCTGTCATTCTCCTCGCTGTAAAGACACTGATCAAACGGATCTAGTATGTAGATCCGTTGATCAGTGTCCTTACAGCTCAAGCCACAGCCAATCACAGTAGAAAGCACGCCCCTAGGGATACACACAGCCCCTCCCTTCCAAATAAAGTTAACCCCTTCACAACCAGTGTATTTTTACAGTAACAGTGCATATGTATAGCACTGATTACTGTAGAAATGTCACTGGTAACCCCAAAAGTGTCACAAATGTCAGTCAAGGGTCCGATCTGTCCGCCCCAATGTCGCAGTACCGCAAAAAAAAATCGCAGATCGCCGCCATTACGCGTTAAAAAAAAAAAACAACAAAAATGACAAAAATCTTTCCCTTTGTTAGTAAACGCGATAACTTTTGCGCAAACCAATCAAAATACGCTTTTTGCGATTTTTTTTACCAAACATATGTAGCATAAAACAAATTGGCCGAAAATTTTAAAAAATTTTGATTTTTACTTTTTTTTTGGGGGGAATTTCATATAAAAAAATGTGAAAAATATTGTTATTTTTGCAAAATTGACGCTCTTTTTTTGTTTATAGCGCGTGATCAAAAAAATCGCACAGGTGATCAAATACCACCAAAAGAAAGCTCCGTTTGTGGGAAAAAAAGGACGTCAAATTCGTTTAGGTACAGCGTCGCACGACCGCGCAATTGTCCGTTAAAGTCACGCAGTGCCGAATCGCAAAATACCCCCTGGTCAGGAAGGGGGTAAAATCTTCCGGGGCTTAAGTGGTTAAAGCTGTTAGCGATAGTTTCTGCTTTTATTTTTGTTTTGTTTCTGATAGCTAGACGCCAAGTGGTATACTTTTCTCCCTAGGTAGGCAACTTCCTTATATTAAACAAATATTGAACTAAACAAGAGGTGAGGGGAGTCTTCAAATTTAGGATTTCCTGTGCAACTTGGCCGCTGTAGATGAAGAAATGCAATATCCCTTGCGAGATCAGGGTTCCAGCTGCAGGAAGGAACTGTAATGAAGGCTCACAGCTTCAGAAACAGCAACTAAACTGAGTGTCACAGTGACTGAAATCTTATGCAAAGCTATCTTATGCTATGTTGACAGAGGCATTAAAGGAGGGAACCCAGCATACAATATTTATAAATACCAATAGATGGTGGTGGTAAAAGGGTGTACTAAGATGAATGGCTCCCTATGGAAAAGCACATGCTGTGTACTACCCTGAATGTTGCTAGCAAGATCTTGTCCTCACCAGATGCTGTTCCACCAAGCAGGTGCAGGAAAACTTTCATACTAGGTGACCAAGACCTTACCTTGCTAGAGGACTGCAATATTGACTGGATGAACTCCAAATGTCCTCAAAACTGACAAAATGTCAAACCACATCCATACTTTGTATTTTAGGTTCACCTCAATGTTAGACTTACCATAATTATGTAATATGAAGACCTACCTAAACTATCCTATCAATGTGTATCCAATGAGGTGGGCCCCACCATGACTTGTGTGGTAAGCTTTACATTTTAAGGGATGTATCATTTTGTTTAGGTCATATTGTGCTTGAAACATAGTTAGGTAGATGACCCTACACATTTTTAGTTTTAGTTTCCTTTTCCATTTCCAGTTTTCCAGTTACCTGCTCACTCACTACTACACTTTCCCTGTTTGTGGAACTGGATGGACTTGTGTATTTTTTCAACCAGATTAACTATGTAACTACAGTGCCTTGAAAAATTATTCATACCCCTTGAAATGTTTCACATTTTTTCATGTTACAGCCAAAAACGTAAATGTATTTTATTTGGATTTTTATATGCTAGACTAGGGGTCTTCAAACTATGGCCCTCCAATTGTTCAGGAACTACAATTTCCATCATGCCTAGTCATGTCTGTGAATGTCAGAATTGTACAATGCCTCATGGGATGTGTAGTTCCGCAACAGCTGGAGGGCCGTAGTTTGAGGATTCCTGTGCTAGACCAACACAAAGTGGCACATAATTGTGAAGTGGAAGTAAAATTATTAATGGTTTTCAAATTTTTTTACAAATAAATATCTGAAAAGTGTGGGGTGTATTCAGCCTCCCTGAACCAATATTTTGTATAACCACCTTTCGCTGCAATTACAGCTGCAAGTCTTTTTGGATATGTTTCTACCAGCTTTGCACATCTAGAGAGAGAAATTTTTGCCCATTCTTTGCAAAATAGCTCAATCTCTGTCAGATTGGATGGAGAGCATCCGTGAACAGTAATTTTCAAGTCTTGCCACAGATTCTCAATTGGATTTAAGGTCTGGACTTTGACTTTGGCATTCTAACACATGAATATGCTTTGATCTAAACCATTCCATTGTAGCTCTGGCTGTGTGTTTAGGATCGTTGTCCTGCTGGAAGGTGAACCTCTGCCCTAGTCTTTTGCAGATTCTAACAGGTTTTCTTCTAAGATTGCCCTGTATTTGGCTCCATCCATCTTCCCATCAACTCTGACCAGCTTCCTTGTCCCTGCTGAAGAAAAGCATCCCCACAACATGATGCTGCCACCACCATGTTTCACAGTGGGGATGGTGGGTTCAGGGTGATGTGCAGTGTTAGTTTTCCACCACACATACCGTTTTGCTTTTAGACCAAAAAGTTCAATTTTGGTCTTATCTGATCAGAGCACCTTCTTCAACATGTTTGCTGTGTCCCCTACATGGCTTCTTGCAAACTGTAAACAGGAAATCTTATGGCTTTCTTTCAACAATGGCTTTCTTCTTGCCACTCTTCCATAAAGGCCAGATTTGTGGAGTGCACGGCTAATAGTTGTCCTGTGGACAGATTCTCCCACCTGAGCTGTGGATCTCCTCCAGAGTGACCATGGGCCTCTTGACAGCTTTTCTGATTAATGCTCTCCTTGCCCAGCCTGTCAGTTTAGGTGACAGCCATGTCTTGGTAGGTTTGCAGGTGTGCCATACTCTTTCCATTTTCGGATGATGGATTGAACAGTGCTCCGTGAGATGTTGAAAGCTTGGTATTTTTTTATGCCCTAACCCTGCTTTAAACTTCTCCACGACTTTATCCCTAACCTGCCTGGTGTGATCTTTGGCCTTTGTGATGCTGTTTGTTCACTAAGGTTCTCTAACAAACCTCTGAGGGCTTCACAGAACAGTTGTATTTATACTGAGATTAAATTACACACAGGTGGACTCCATTTACTAATAAGGTGACTTCTAAAGGCAATTGGTTCCACTAGATTTTAGTTAGGGGTATCCGAGTAAAGGGGGATGAATACAAATGCACGTCACACGTTTCAGATATTTACTTGTAAAAAAAAAAAAAAAAAATTGAAAAACCATTTATTATTTTCCTTCCACTTTCCAATTATGAGAGCAGTAGCTTTCCTGGGTCTCTCTCTCCTCATTGGCTCACACCGCAGCTGTCAATGATAGCCAGTAAGACAATGAGGAGAGGATGGGGGGCAGGGGCTGAGCCTCACTCTGTGTGTGAATGGAGTGCAGCTCGGGAGCAAGCCTGCTCAAGTACCAATAGAGGCTTGCTATTGAGCGGGGGGGGGGGCAGGACTACAGACAGGGGACCCAAAAAGAAGAGGAAAGAGGATCGGGATTGCTCTGCGCAAAATCATTACACAGAGCACGTAAGTATAACATGTTTTTTTTTTTTAAAAAGCAACCTTTAGAATCACTTTAAGACTGCTAGAATACATTTATGTCCTGTCTCACTGAGAATGTAAAATGTTTTTTGTTTTTTTTTTTTTCAAAATATCTACAATGGCAGCACGTTTACAACTCTTTTGCCATTATCTACAGTATATGATTGTGTATTTCCCTTCCACCTGTGATAAAATGATAGCCACTTTAGCTGTGTAAGATTTACCGCCCTTCATCACTAGGCCATTTTTTGCTATTCAGCACTGTGCTACTTTAACTGACATTTGTGCGACCATACAACACTGTATGTATATACTGCTTACACAAACGCAAACACGGAACCTACACTAATGGTAAGCAACCAAGCGCTTAGTGAGGATATCAATCTGTAATATGGTAACAAATGCTGCTACTTAAATAACAATACATGAAAAAATAAAATATGTATAGATGCAAGATCAAATATATTCTAGTAGCGCAAAAGGAGATGATAACCTCTCTCCCCTACCACACAATCACAGAAAACTTGAATAAAATAATATAAAATGAAATAAAATACAGTCCCAATGCATAAAACAGTCCACCAAAGCAGCGTAGAATAGATCACGTAAATCCACACTGATGTGTCACTTGGGGAGTTCTAATGGTGCAGATATACAGGATCACCTTAACCACCGCCTCTGTGCTCTGAAAGGGGGGGAGGCAATGCACACTCACCGACTCCAGTGGCCCAATGACTCTGAGCTAACCAGCCAAATCTCAATGACATCCACTTATGGCCCGTACACACGATCCGAAAATCGGACGAAAATTAACGCTTGTGAAAGGATCGGACGATAATCGGATCGTTAGTACACAGCTTACGAGAGGCGATCACGACAGTTCACCCGATATTATCCGGTCGTGCAAGCATAAAAATTTTGATCGTATTATAACACATCGTACGATAATCGTATTATCAGTATGTTGTTCGTCCGAAAAAAATGGTGAGCAGTAGACAGCGCATGAGCAGTAGACATCATTTTCCCCTCACACGCTACAGCGTGGTTACGCATACCGGAAGCTAAGAATTATCGTCCGAGAAAATTCGTATTGTGAGTAACCTCTCCCGTTAAGCGAATATTATTGAGAGCTGCTAGAATACGAAAAATAACGGATGGAACGTTGCCCGATTTTCGGATCGTGTGTACTGGGCATTAAGGGCTCCGGAATGGGATCAATGGTATAGGCTCTTATCGAGTGCGACTCCAGTAGCCCAGTGCCTCTCTCTACTGAGCACGCCAGCCAAATCTCAATCACATCCACTCAAGGCTCCGGAATGGGACCAATGATAAAGGCTCAATCAGGTGCAATTACATGTAAGGGAAGGAATAGAGCTCGACTAGTGTATTAACGTTTAACACTCACTTTATTCCATAAACAACATATATTGCACTCACATGACATCAGTTGAATGACCGCATATATGGAGGTGTACACCCATCGGGACCCGTGCCCAGACTCCACGCCGTGGATACCGTACCTTCCGGGTGATCAGACTCCTCTTGCATCTATACATATTCTATTTTTTCATGTATTTTTTCATGTATTGTTATTTAAGTAGCAGCATCTACAGTGATCTATTCTACGCTGCTTTGGTGGACTGTTTTATGCATTGGGACTGTATTTTATTTCATTTTATATTATTTTATTCAAGTTTTCTGTGATTGTGTGGTAGGGGAGAGAGGTTATCATCTCCTTTTGCGCTACTAGAATATATTTGATCTTGCATCTATACATATTCTGTTTTTTCATACAACACTGTAGCCTAACAAAATTTATATAATTTTTTTCACACAAATAGAGCTTTCTTTTGGTGGTATTATTTTTTTCTAAAAAAGACCGAACATTTTGAAAAAAAAAATTGATTTTTTTCATTACCATAAAATCCATTTCTCTGATGCTCATTGACAGACACAGCCCTTTACAGGAATAGTAGGACACTAGGCAGAAAATAATTCTGGCTACACCCATGGGCAGTCCTAGGGGGTATACTCCCTCTCTCTCTCTGCTATAGCCACTCAGTTTTGTTACAAGCCGTGTCAGGAGAATTATAACTCCACAGAGGAGTGAGTGCTGTGTGTGTCATTCAATGGTCATCAGAGAAATGGATTTTATGGTAAGTCAAAAATCCCATTTTCTATTTCGTTCCTGATATTCATAACCATTGGGATGTCCCAAAGAAGTGTTAAACATGAGGGTGGGGGCAAAAACAAAAATCTCCAAGGCTAAACAGTAGCCAACCAGGCAACAGGAGCTCAACCAAACAACTGGAGCCCACCTGAAAAACACACCCTCAAAAAGGATCAGGTCCTCCTAAACTGCAGCCTGTAAAACCTTGCAGCCAAAAGAAGCATCTGCAGATGCCAACACATCAACTTTATAAAACGTTGTAAAGGTGTGCACTGACGACCAGGTGGTCGCCTTGCAAACCTGCGTCACTGATGCCTGATGATGGAAAGCCCAGGAGGCACTAAGCGCCCTAGTAGAGTGCGCCTTGACAGGGAAAGGAGGAACCTGACCCCTGATGGAAAAGGCCTGAACCACCGTCTGTCTGATCAATCTGGAAATGGTCGCAGAGGAAGCGGACAGCCCTTTTCGAGGTCCATCCGTGAGCACAAATAAGAGTCTGACTTCCTGAAAGACTCTGTAGCTGCCAGGTACACCCTAATTACCCAGACAACATCCAAGGCATGCAAGGCAATTTCCTTTGGATGTTTAGGCCTGGGACAAAGGGAAGGAAACACAATGCCTTCATTCAGATGATAATCAGAGACAACCTTTGGAAGGAACGATGGACAGGGGGGAGGAACCACCTTATCCCTGTGAATCATCAGGTAAGGTGAACAACAAGATAATGCCACCATTTCCGACACCCTGCATGCAGAGGTGATAGCCACTAAAAAGGGCACTTTCTGGGACAGCGTAAGCAGGGGAATCTCCCAAATATTTTCAAAGGGAGGCTTCTGTAGAGCTGAAAGTACCAAATTAAGATCCCAAAGCGGCAACAAAGCCCACACTGGAGGAGCCAAATGTCGGACAGTCTGAGGTAATCCACCTGACAATTTTCCACCCAGGGAATGTGTACGGCAGAGAGGGCTGGAACAAACCTGCCCACCTTAGAATGCCGGCTACCTCCAGAGCCACCAGGACACTTCTTGTGCCCCCTTGGTGATTGACATAAGCCACGGCCGTGGCATTGTCTGATTGAATGCGCACTGGACAACCCTGAAGACGGACGATCCATCCAATGATCCAAACACAGTCTAATCGCTCGGAGTTCCAAGACATTGATTAGGAGTCTGGACCATTCCAGCGTCCAGATCCTCTGAGCAGAATGCTACCTGAGGATGCCTCCCCAGCCGGACAAGCTGACATCTGTGGTGACCACAGTCCCTCTAAATCAGGGACAGTTGGGAGCTATGCACATGCATACTCGAAATTACATGTGATCCTTTTTCAGTCTTCCAGATATAACAAATCTACTTGTAACTTCTGGCACTGGCATCGCCATGGTGTTTCATTGCAGGACCTGTGGTCTTTTAGCATGCAGGCTGCTGGCGCAGAACAGATAAGCATGATGTAGAAGGGTTTCTTAGTGTCAGGGACTAGTTTGAAGTTATGTTAGTGTTAGATTTAGGGGTTAGAAGATTAAAGTACTGATAAATCGCCTCCAACCCCCCCCCCCTCTAAAATATTTTTATTCTGAAAGCAGGTACCTTCTCCCACTTCCGCAATTCTTTCCTAGGTGAGAATTAGTTCAGCTTGCCCAGCCTGCAGCCTCTTGGAGCACATCACATGTTCCTGGAGGCTGCCCAGTCTTGGGCATGCACAGTGGGAAGCCTGCTGTAGATACTTGCACATTATAGCTAAAGCTCACCCGCCACACACAGTGGAATTTTGCTTTGCTTTAACGTGTGATAAGAAAATATTGTCTGAATACAAGAGGCATGTGTATTCTTACTTAAATCTAAAATTTTGTATTTATTACAGATCAGTGCAGTAATACATTGCTAAATTTGCTTCTCTGTAGGAACTTTCTTGCACAGGATGACTGGTCTTGTATCCTCCCCTTCCTGTATTGTGCAAGCAGCCTGTAGTAGGTGAAGCCTGCTGGATCCCTCCTAAGGCCCCTTTCACACTTGCCGCTCCATCAGGGGACTCAGTTTTTCTCAGCGGGGCATCGATCAGCTCTGTCTCTGCGCTGTGTGCGGAGACAGAGCTGTCAGGTCCCCGCCCTTCTGTATGGGGGAATCGGATGAGAACAGACCGCCTGTCCGTTCTCATCCTATCCGATCCGATCCACCAGACGGATGGAAAATAGGGTTTCCATCCGTCCAGATTTGACAGACAGGATCGGATCAGATGTCAGCAGACATGTCTCCGCTGACATCCGATGCCCCATAGAGATGCATGGGGCATCCGTTCAGATCCGCCTGAAAAACTGACAGGCGGATCTGACCGGTTCGCAAGTGTGAAAGGGGCCTAAAGCTTTGCTCTCTGCACAGGCTATGTACAGCACAGTAATGATGTCAACACTACTTTTTCAAGGTAATATCAAATGCATTTGATACACTGAGAAATGATTGATACCCTTTGTGGCTGTATAGAAATCTATTCAAATAAAAGCTTTTGTGCCCAAAGTTGGTGTTAAAGGCTAATTATTTGGTTTAGTGTTAGGTCTTGTACACACCAGTGTGATTTGTCATGTGATTTGACAGTTCCAAATCGCATGACAAGTCGCACACCATTGCTGGCAATGGAGCCCTTCAAATTTGCAGCGACTCATGTCGCAGCGTCTTTGAAGAAGGTTCCTGCGCTACTTTTTCCCAATTTCATTGTATTTGCATAGACTTCGGTTAAACAAAGGCTACCTTGCCGGATCAGGCACGTGGGAACTCGCCTGAGCCCATCTCTAATGCTGAGGTTGAGGTGCTGTTGGTGATGATTTTGTCCAAAATGCTCAGCAATCTTCATTTGAATGGTCAGCTTTTTCTTGTGCTCGGCTTGTAACACTTTTGTAAGGGCTAAATGCAAATTATACATCTCTTACAGTTTCCAATGCATTAAAACAGAGAATAGAACTAGGGTCGGTTTACCTTTAATACATCTTCTAAGCACTGCATTATCAACTGAATGGTAATAACATGCACTAGACCGCTGGTGTTGTTTAGTGAATGAGTCTCTAGGGGGATTATCAACAAAGTCCGTCACAGGCAACATACTCCCGGGAGAAAAATAAAGTTTTGTGGCTTGCGAAATAACAGGCCAACATATCCATTCATCTAGCATGTACTGCCTAATAAAGTTACCCTGCTGCAATCTGCTGTAGAGCCCTCCAACAGAAACACAATTAGGTAATTCTTTAATAATCTGCTTGGACTTGCTGAGAATTGCTATGGCATCTGTTGATCATGACCAAACTGAAATAACTTTGTGGAAAAAAAAAAAAAATACAACAATCAAAAGGAAGAAAATTCTACCTGTATCAATTTTAAAGTGATTTGTTTTAAACTTTGATGAACACCATATGCTGTCATTAATACTGAACTGTTGCACCTGAGCTGGAAGATTTCACTAGTCACCAATACTGCATACGAGGAAAGCCATACATATTATTTTCTACTATCTAGTAAAAGCAGTCATGTAGGTCAAAGCTTTTATTTTTATTGTGTGGTGCTATGAACAACACATTGTCAAAGAGGTAAATCTGCAGAAAAAAGGTCTGTGGTTACCTGTATGATATGTTTCAATAGTTTTAATATAGATTAGGTTAGGAAACATCAGCCAAAGTGCACCACACCATAGAAGTCAGTGCACCTATTCATAAAAATGAGACACAATTCCCTTAGGCCCTAAGAACAGAAGAAACAGAGCGCTGGCCCCTATCTGCTGCTATACTGTATTTGTACTGAACAAGGTGCAAGCATTGGAGTTTAAAATCTTCTGCTGCAACCATGTTTTTTACAATGGGTTTGATTTACTAAAACTGGAAAATGCAAAATCTGGTGCAGCTCTGTAATGAAACCAATCAGCTTCCAGGTTTTTTGTCAAAGTTTAATTGAACAAGCTGAAGGTAGAAGCTGATTGGCTACCATGCACGGCTGCACCGGATTTTGCACTCTCCAGTTTTAGTAAATTAACCCCACAGTTTATATGGGCTTTACATTTTAACCACTTCCCCCCAAATGGACATACCCGTACGTCCTTGGGGTTCAGTGGTAATACCGGGATGATGCCTGTACCTACAGGCATCATCCCTGTATCATTTTTTGCCAGTGATTCTCTACAAAGCAGAAGTGATCTGAGTGGCTAATTAACCACTCGATCACTTCTGTGGGTGGCAAAAATTTAAAAAGGGCACTTTAAATTGTTTTTATTTATTTATTTGATTAATTATTTTTTTTCTTAATAATTTTATTGCTATCACAAGGGATGAACAACATCCCTTGTGACAGCATGGACAGTTACAGGTCCTCTTTATGGAGATATTGAGGGTCTATTGGACCCCAACTCTCTTCTCTGGCCTCCCCCCCATGCAGCCGATCAGAGTGAGATCGGTACGATCGGCTGCTTCTCTGGCCGCTGGTGGCCAGGTAAACAAAGGGCGGAACCGGAAGTGAGGAATACTCGTCTCTCCCTGTTTCCAGGGTTACGGAGAGAGGGGAATGATGTCAGTTCCTCTCTCTCTCTGTACAAGGCAGCCATAGCTGCTGGCATCGCTATTTTTTGTAGGGAAACAAAATCCACCACATCTTTGCTGACAAGAGGGACCTCTACTGTGTCACAGAATACCCCTATGCAATGGTTTTGCACAGAGCAGCCCCAATCCTCCTCTTCCTGGGTCTCCACTGTTTGGCGAGTGTACTTGTGCGGGCTCACTCCCAAACCACCCTCTCTGCGTCTATTGACAAAGACAGGGTGGCTCGGCTGCACCCTCACTCCCTTATCACAGGATTTAATTTACATCAGCAGGAGCCTCCTGTTATCAATCTGCCTAGCGAGGAAGGAGAGAGTAGAGAGAGTCGCTGCTCTCATGCGCAGCACTGAATCGGGAATGAGCTTAAGTATAAGGGGGAACTGGGGGGGATCCCGTGACACAAAAGGTTTTTTTAACCTTAATGCAAAGAAAGCATTAAGGTAAAAAAAAAAAAACCTTTAAGATTTAGAACCACTTAAAAAGGTGACATTCAACAACTTTTGTGACAACAAAGCTTTCAAAATCACAAATTTCCTGAAGGGATGGTGTCAGCCTAAATGGCCAAAATTTACAAATGACTTAACAAATGATGACTGCCAGCATGAGATGAGCAGTAAATAAAGTTATGTATTACAGTATTTCAGACCCACAGCCAAGAAAATGTGAAATCAGCCTTGGATTCCCCAATGCTAGGAATGTAATAAAGGGGAAATATCCCTGATCTCTATTACCTGAAGCTTCCACTGTTGTGTAGGTAATGGCCTCATTTTAGAGAGAAAAAAAAAGATTAAGTTCTACACTGATCTCTTTTTCACTGTAGCACTACTTAGAACATGTCTAATTGATCCATTTAAAAAAGAAAAGCCCTAGGGGACTTACAAATTGTTTCAGAAGTAATCTGCTTGAGTAGTTAAGCTGTTTAAACCAGAAGCACCACTCATATGTAATTTGTTAGCTTTTTGCATTTAGGCAATGCTGGCTCTGAATGAACGTTACAGAAAGTGTGTGGACTACAGGAAGGAAATCATATTTGTTGATATACATCCGCATCATTCTTCCTTGTAAACATTCAAACCTGGGCTCACAGAACAATAAACATATTTTTCAAGATCTTTTTCAGATTTTTTGGAGGCAGACTTTCTAAAGTGGGCGGAGGGGCAATCCGTTGATTGCAATCTACCCATTGACTGTGGGCAGGTTACGAATAGATCGTTTCCCTTCCTTGCAGACCCCAGGGACCTTGCAGACCCCAGGAAGGGGGGTTTATTACAGGCGGGGGAGCCCTTGCCCCTACACACACATGCCATGGCTTGCCTGCATTGTGGCAGCTCCGCCTGTCTCCTAAAGCACAGACAATTTATAGTCCTCGAGAAGAGGGAGGGAGCATTTGGCCATTAGGTTTTCCCCAACATGCTGATATATCTATTTCTGATGGGGAAGTGATTATTGAAATGCTGGGGCTATCACTGAATAAAGCCAGGAGAGCATGAGAGCAAAGCAACTAATGTGACTTTATTGACAGCCGGTGTTGCACGATAGACTAAGCTAAGTTGTATCCTCCAACAGCACTTAGGCCCTGTTCACACCTGAGCACTTTATCAGCTTGTAAAACTCTCATCTCTGAAGTCTCAAAATGCCCAACAAGCAAAATTCCATTTATTTCAATGGCCCCTATTCACATATGAGTTTTGTCACCTGAAGCAAAATGTCTGAAGCTCAAAAAAGTACATGAGCTTCTTTTTTGGCAGATTACAAACATTTTTGTTAGATGTCTATGCCTGCCTCCAAACACTTGCAAAAAACACTTAAAAAATGCCCCAAAAAAGCCTGAAAGCGATACACTCAGGTGTGAATGGAGCCTTAGCTCAGTCGGTCTCGTGCAACGCTGGCTGCCAAAACAGAGTCACAGTATTTGGTAAGTTCTCATGCAATGCCGGCTTTACCTAACAATAGCCATCGAATTTCAGTATTTGCCTCCCCACCAGTATAATTCTCAATGACCCTATCACCAGAGAGCTTTTTTCAGTTTCCAGAGTGACCAGGAATTGTCCAGCCTTGTGTAAGCATACACCCAGCCCTGGCGGTGTACTTGGCAAAAGTGCACATGTGTTGCCAAGCCTGTAGTCTTGATATGTCCAGGCTAATGCTCACAGAAAGTCAAAACTAGGAATAGGAAAATATGCACACTGGCAATGTATCTCGGATACTATTCGTATTTCAGCTATTTTAATGTAAATGGAGTTGCTTTAAAACTTTGTATTAGGCACAACATTGTGCAGCAGAAAAGAAGCCAACCAAATAGCAAGCACACGTCTGTCAGCTCTATGGCTATGAGAGATGGCAGACAGTACAGAGTTATCGTTAACACTTTTTGAATTATGAGATTCATGGTATGGGCAAGTAAAACCCTTGAGTATGAAATCAGCTATAATTTTTGCAATAAACCCCGCCCACCTTTGCCCCATTAATTTTGTAACCATTACTGCTGCCAGAACATTATATTTTAAGTTCCTTTGTCAGTCCAGACTGGTATACAATTTGGCAAAAATAAGCAAAATGAGCTCATTTGGAGCCTAAACTACAGTGCTCATCCTGGGAGTAAGGTGCGCCAAAACTCTGTAGAACACTTGGGGTGCAAAACCGCAGACGCCATCTGTATTCACAGTAAATTCCAGAGACAATACTTCCATTGTTGTTGTGAAACTATTGTTTTTTTTATCTATGATATGTCCTGCTTACTGTCTAACTGAAGAAAACACTTTCCAGGAAGACTTGGCGCCGGCAAACAAGAGACCTCTTCATCATACATCTCATCTTCCAAAAGGAAATACAAATTAAAAAAAGGAAACTTTTCCTCTGTATTATGAAGAAGATCGCATCATTAATAATGGAAGTTGGCTGGTCCCATAGCTTGTCAAGTGCAGCTGGGAGAGAACAGTTGATAAAAATAAAGAAACTCAGGTACAATTTAACAGGAAAAAATCTATGATGAATAGGATCTGCCGAGAACAAAAATAGATGAAAATAACTTGGAGGGGCTGAGGAGTATGAATTTTATAAAACTGGAAGCACCTTGTCATTATCATCTGCATTTCTCTACTAAAGCAGTTCCCTTGCAGTAAGTTTGAAGACAAGGATTATTCCAGCTGCTGTTTGACACTGATCTACACCAGGGGGTCTCCAAACTTTCTAAATGGGGGACCCAGTTTACTGTCACTCAGACTTGAGATGGGGACAGACTGTGGCCATTGGTAGAAAAGGTCCCAACGCAAGTGGAATAAATAATGCCCCATCGTTAGTGTCATTGGGCCCAATTGTTGGTGTCATTGGAAGGAATTGTGCCCCATTGATGGTGTCAGTGGGAGGGACTGTGCCCCATCATTGGGCCCAATTGTTGGTGTCATTGGAATGAATTGTGCCCAATTGTTGGTGTCATGGAAGGAATTGTGCTCCTTCGTTGGTGTCGGATGGAGAAGATGTGCCCCATCGTTGGTGTCAGTGGGAGGAATTGTGCCCCATCATTGGTTTTAGTGAGAGAAATTGTGCCCCATTATTGGTGTCAGTGGGAGGAATTGTGCCCTATCATTGATGTCATTGGGCCCAACAGTTGTTGTTATTGGGAGGAATTGTGCCCCATTGTTGGTGTCATTTGGCCCAATTGTTGGTGTCATTGGAAGGTATTGTGCCCATTGTTGGGTGTCTGTGGGTGGGACAGTGACCCATCATTGGAGTCATTGGGCCCAATTGTTGGTGTCATTGGAAGGAATAGTGCCCCATTGTTGGGTGTCAGTAGGAGAGACTGTGCCCCGTCATTGGTGTCTTTGGTCCCAACTATTGGCGTCATTGGGAGTAATTGTGCCCCATCGTTGGCGTCATTGGGCCCAATTGTCAGTGCCATTGGAAGGAATTGTGCTCCTTCGTTGGTGTTGGTAGGAGGAGTTGTGCCCCATTGTTGGTGTCAGTGGGAGGAATTGTTCCCCATCATTACTGTCATTTTGCCCAATTGTTGGTGTCATTGGGAGGAATTGTACCCTATTGTTGTTGTCATTGCGCCCAATTGTTGGTATCATTGGAAGGAATTGTGCTCCTTCTTTGGTGTCAGTGGGATGAGTTGTGCACCATCATTGGTGTAACTGGGAGGAACTGTGCCTCTTCACTGGTCTCAGCGGAGGAGAATTAAGCCCCATTGCTGGTATCAGTGGATGAAAAAGTGCCCAGAGAGCAAGATAAAACCAAGCAAAGGGCCACACCTGGCCCCCAGGCCGCAGTTTGGAGACCACTGATCTACACCATTTAAAAAGTAGATAAGATTTTGTAGCAAAATTTGTAAAATGTTTTTTTGTTTTTTTGCCTACAAATGTTCATGCAGAATTCTGTGTAAATGTAGTAGTCACAGCACCAATGTCTGTTGACAGAGATCAACTTTACCAGCTCTACCTAGCTGTCAAAAGAACAGTGAAGAGAAAGCTGAAATTATCAAAACAGTCGATCTATCTCTTGATAAGGAAAACAAGGGGAGTTTCATTTTTCAATTCATTGTTAAAGTAAGGCAGTTGATGAAAAACTGACATGTTTAGTAGACCTCAAGTCCAGTCTTGTAGATAGCATTCCCTTATAAATGGCCACCAGCATGGCATTCCGACTCCCAGTAGAAGTACTAATCCTGAGGCTGGTGGTCCAGAAATAACACGGCTTTCAGGTGTCATGTGACTGCAACCTCAGAATTTGATAGAAACTTCATCTGTTAACAGCTATCCAAACAGGTTTACTTTTAAGAAGCTAAGGAGTATATTATTCCATTGTCAATAGGCATATGCTCTTTTAAGCCCACTGGCTACCTGGCAGTTGTAATTTACCCAGGCTTGACTATGGGTGTAGGCACAAAAGTTTACATGTTCAAAATTTAGAACAATTTGATTGGCATAACAGAGATTCTCCAAACTAATCTGAGGTTTTCCCCTTGTTGAATTGGTTCATGATGGCCAACGCGATCATGTAAGGCAGGGATAGGCAACTTTGTCACTCTAGATGTGGTGAAACTACAAATCCCATGGGACATTGGGGTTGATTTACTAAAGGCAAATAGGCTGTTCACTCTAAAAGGGAAGTTGCACTTTGCAAGGAACTTTTCCATAGAGCTTAGACGCTCTGATGACTTCCATTATCCAATCATGTGTAAGCAAAAATGCTGTTTTTTTAAGGTTTCCTTGCACATGATTAGTTATTCTTTTAAAGTTAAAGTTCACCACCTTCACTAGACTCTGGGGAAGATTCCCTTGCAATGCCATAACTTATAGAGGCAGAGACATGATGGAATTTGTAGTTTTCCCACAACCATACCCCCAAAGTTGCCTATTCCTGATGTAGGCTAAAACTGTAAATCTACTGCATATAGTTTCTGTAAATGGGGCAGCACAGAAATAAAAATGCTTAGGCTTATGTCTTGAATTACATCAACTTCCATCCCCACTCATTGGCCACATGAGAGGACAAAACTAGTGAGTCTGCTTAGACTTGATTTCTTATAGCCCTGAATGCAGGAAGTGAAGAAAAGATACAGTTAGGTCCATATATACAGTATCTCACAAAAGTGAGTACACATTTTTGTAAATATTTTATTATATCTTTTCATGTGACAACACTGAAGTAATGACACTTTGCTACAATGTAAAGTAGT
Organism: Pelophylax lessonae; assembly: GCF_965119305.1. Classification (NCBI taxonomy): domain Eukaryota; kingdom Metazoa; phylum Chordata; class Amphibia; order Anura; family Ranidae; genus Pelophylax; species Pelophylax lessonae. The sequence continues at coordinate 102,356,019 of NC_138776.1, forward strand.
GAGTGTGCAGCTTGTATAACTGTAAATTTGCTGTCTGCTTTAAATAACTCAACACACAGTCAGTCAATAATGTCTAAACCGCTGGCAAAAAAAGTGAGTACACCCCTAAGTGAAAATGTCCAAAATGGGCCCAAGTAGCCATTTTCCCTCCCCGATGTCATGTTACAAAGTCTCAGGTGTGAATGGGGAGCAGGTGTGTTGAATTTGGTGTTATCACTCTCACGCTCTCATACTGGTCACTGGAAGTTCAACATGGCACCTCATGGCAAAGATCTCTCTGAGGATCTGAAAAAAAGAATTGTTGCTCTATATAAAGATGGCCTAGGCTATAAGAAGATTGCCAAGACCCTGAAATTGAGCTGCAGCATGGTGGCCAAGACCATACAGCGGTTTAACAGGACAGGTTCCACTCAGAACAGGCCTCGCCATGGTCGACCCAAGAAGTTGAGTGCACATGCTCAGCGTCATATTCAGAGGTTGTCTTAAAGGAATAAATGTATGAGTGCTGCCAGCATTGCTGAAGTGGTTGAAGGGGTGGGGGTCAGCCTGTCAGTGCTCAGACAATGCACCGCACACTGCATCAAATTGGTCTGCATGGCTGTCGTCCCAGAAGGAAGCCTCTTCTAAAGATGGTGCACAAGAAAGCCCGCAAACAGTTTGCTGAAGACAAGCAGACTAAGGACATGGATTACTGGAACCATGTACTATGGTCTGATGAGACCAAGATAAACTTATTTGGTTCAGATGGTGTCAAGTGTGTGTGGCGGCAACCAGGTGAGAAGTACAAAGACAAGTGTGTCTTGCCTACAGTCAAGAATGGTGGTGGGGCTGTCATGGGCTGCGGCTGCATTAATGCTGCTGGCACTGGGGAGCTACAGTTTATTGAGGGAACCATGAATGCGAACATGTACTGTGACAGCAGAGAATGATCCCCTTCCTTTGGAGACTGGCAGTATTCCAACATGATAACGACCCCAAACACACCTTCAAAATTACCACTGCCTTGCTAAAGAAACTGAGGGTAAAGGTGATGGACTGGTCGAGCATGTCTCCAGATATAAACCCTGTTGAGCATTTGTGGGGCATCCTCAAACGGAAGGTGGAGGAGCACAAGGCATCTAACATCCACCAGCTCCGTGATGTCATCATGGAGGAGTGGAAGAGGACTCCAGTGGCAACCTGTGAAGCTCTGGTGAACTCCATGCCCAAGAGAGTTAAGGCAGTTCTGGAAAATAATGGTGGCCACACAAAATATTGACACTTTGGCCCCAATTTGAACATTTTCACTTAGGAGTGTACTCACTTTTGTTGCCAGTGGTTTAGACATTAATGGCTGTGTGTTGAGTTATTTTGAGGGGACAGTAGATTTAAACTGTTATACAAGCTGTACACTCACTACTTTACATTGTAGCAAAGTGTAATTTCTTCAGTGTTGTCACATGAAAAGATATAATAAAATATTTACAAAAATGTGTGGGGTGTACTCACTTTTGTGAGATACTGTATATGGACCTAACTGTATATTAGGTGCACTCAGTGGCGTATCATCCATGGGTGCAATGTGTGCGATGCACATGGGCCCCGAGGGAGACAAATCTGAGATGTGGCAGCCTGTCAGTGTTTTCAGCTCCTGTCACATGATTCCTCTGTGACTCACACTGCCACACACAGATCCTGTTGCTGGAGCTGCCGGCAGCTTTTGGGTGGCAGGTTTGGCATCCTCTGGAAAGAGGGGGGTACTGATGTCATCTGAACCACCAACTAGGAGCCCGGGAGAAAGGAATTCTATCATACTGCTTCTCTGCCTGAGGTGATATCTGTGAATTCAGGGACTGGCCTGGAGGGTGTAATGATTGCACACTATATGGTACATTACAGACTCCTGCACTATATATTGTACACTACATACAGTAGGTCTGACCAAAGTGTTCATTGTATAAACAGCTACTGGTTGCGAATTGGTCCCTGACTATCTAACCACTTGACCTCCGGAAGATTTACCCCCCTTCATGACCAGGCCATTATTTGTAATACGGCACTGCATTACTTTAACTGACAATTGTGTTACTTTAACTGACAATTGTGTCCTTTTTTCCCCACAAATAGAGCTTTCTTTTGGTGGTATTTTACCACCACTGTATTTTAAATTTTTTGCGTTATAAACCAAAAAACCTACAATTTTGAAAAATAAAATAAAATAACTTTTAACTTCTGCTATAAAATTTTCAAATGTCTTTATAAATTTAGGCCAATATGTATTCTGCTCCATTTTTTTGGTAAAAAAAAAAAAACAATAAGCGTATATTTATTGATTTGTGCAAAGGTTTTAGCGTGCACAAACTATGGTGTGTATATATACTGGAATTTTAGTTTTTTTATACTAGTAATGGCAGCGATCAGCGACTTATAGTGGGACTGTGATATTGCAGCTGACAATCTGACACTAACTGACACTTTTGACACTTTACTGGGAACCAGTGACACTAATACAGTGATCAGTGCTAAAAATATGCACTGTTACTGCACTAATGACACTGGCTGGGAAGGGGTTAAACATTGGGGGGTGATCAAAGGGTTAACTGTGTGCCTAGCCAGTGTTTTTGTGTACTGTATATGCTCTTTCTACTAGGGGAAGAGATGGAGTTTATTCCCTTGTTTACAGATCTCCGTTCTCAGTCTCTGGCCAACGAATGCAAATGATCGTGCAGAGATGTCTACATGTCAGTGAGACTTTTACTTGTGCCACAGCAATTTAAAGTGAATGTGAATTTGTTTTTTGTTTTTTTATTAAAAATAACAAACATGTTATACTTACCATCTCTGTGAAATGGTTTTGCACAGAGCAGCCCAAAACCTCCTCTTCTCTGGTCCCTCTTTGATGCTCCTGGCCACTCCCTCCTGTTGAGTGCCCCCACAGCAAGCAGCTTGCTATGGGAGCACCCAAGCAGAGCCACAGCTCCCTGTGTCCATTCAGATATGGAGCCATGGCCCGGCCCTGCCCCCTTTCTCTTCTCATTCGCTGACTGACGTTGATTGACAGCAGTGGGAGCCAAAGGTTTTGCGCTGCTGTCTCAGCCAATGAGGAGGGAAGTCCAGGCAGCCGAGGCACTCCTGAAACATTGCTGGATCTAAATGGACCTCAAGTAAGTATTAGTGGGGCTGAGGGGGGGATGCTGCACACAGAAGTTTTTTTGTATCTTAATGCATAGAATGCATTTGCATAGAAGGCATTGTGCCTTTACAACCACTTTAAGGTATTTTATGGGTAAAAGAAGGCTTTTGTTTTATTTAGCCATGCCTCTTCCAGCCCTCCCACCAAAAATACAATCTGGTCACACCCACCATATATGTACTGAATTGCTACTCTATTTGGAGTGTCTAAAGGTGCCCCACTTTTACAATCCTAGCAACACCCCTGGAACAATGAAAACCATGTCTACTCTTCGTCACAGCACACTAAGCACATGTTTTTTTTTTTTTTAATCAAGCAAATTGGCCCAACTTATTATCTTGCACATAGGCCACTGATTTCATAAAACGCGCCTGGATGCACTGGCCTAAGTCAAGGGGAATGCTTGAATCATGAAGGGGTGCAAATATGTTGGTTTACCGGCGCTACCACAATGCACAAGGATAAAATCCTTAAAACCATATACATGTGCCGTGCAAAGTATGTTGAGTGAATCCAATTTATTTAGAACTTAAAAAGTGCACAGTGCATTAAAACAAATTGATGTGGTCCTGCAGGGCGCCAAGGGACCACATCATGTAATAAAGTGCCAGCGTGCTGGGACAAAATAGTGATACCTGTAAATGGTACTAATAAGTGTTCCACTATAAAAACAAAGGTGCTGAGATTTCTCTAGAGTGAAAGATTTTATTAGAATTGCAAAAGTTGTACCAGTGATACTGTGGGAGGTATGTGCTCACAGGATATGGCGTGCTGGTGAATGCCGGTGCTAATACCCGTGCCCCCCCCACTAGGTAAAAGCACTTACCGCACGGACTGCCTGTGGACCAAGGGTTGACTCACAAAGTAAATTACTAAATTGAAAGTTTTTAATTTGCACATCAATCCTGATTCCCACTCTGTTTCCTCACTGGCGTGTAATGAGCTTGTGCTAAAAGCATAAAATATCTCCCATTGCGTAGTATAGTTTAGGTAAGAAAGCACAAAACATATCCACTCATAGTTAGGAAGTTCACCGTCAGCGTGCAGGGTCCAGTCGCCTAAGCGCTTCCGCGGTCCATGCTTGAATCATGACCACCCTTTACCTCAATATTGTTCAAGAGATCAATACATCCCAGTGAAGATTTTGCATTTCCAAAAATGTAAAAACTTTCAATTTAGTAATTTACTTTGTGAGTCAACCCATGCATGATCAGCTGCACTACTTGATCAATGTATTACCAGCCTCTGGAATTATTTAAGTGACTATATGGTGAAATGTATTAAGGAGGGCTGTACAAAAAATGTATTATAAGAAAGGCTGTACAAAAAAAAAAATGTACCGTATTTTTCGGCGTATAAGACGACCCCCCTAATTTTCATCTACCGGTAATACTTATACTTGGGTTACCTTGGAGATATTATACTCGGCATATAAGACGACCCCCCATTTTTGTGGGATTTTTTTGAGGTTCAAAAGTAGTCTTATACGCCAGAAAATACAGTAATTTACAGCTAAAAATTATATAAAAGGAAAGGATATTGGGACCAAAAAGGGGGAAAATAGGAAACGAGTTGGCTGTTACCTATAGGTTTTATTATATAGCTTAACTGAGAATTGTCAAATGTGATTTTAAAATTTGCCAAGGAAAATCATACAGAATTGATGCCATGCATTTGTTTTAGACATAGCGATAAACTCAATATACGAGTTATATCAGCATCCAAAATCTTAATACTGCAACCTATGCAACTGTAGCTTTAAAGAGCCACCATCATCAGGTAACACTTTTCAAGCTGCTCACATACATACAGCCTCGATTCACACTATGAACTGCATATGAATCGCACAGGAACATGTGATTCAATGTGGTGTGATTTGAAGCCATTCATTTTGACTGTGCATACGCCAATTTTGAAATCACACTGCAACCAGATCGCATGGTCATTTGGTTCCATGTGATCTGGTGCAAGCAAACACACTGCGTTTGCAACTTGCATTTGGGGAGTCATTAACACCCGCTGCAGATCACAAGGACGGTGTGATCTAAATGCGGTGCAGGAAACGCACACGGATTGTGGGTTTCCCGCACCGTATTCTAGTGTGAAACTACGGTAGGCATATTGATAGAAATTAGCTGATCTTGCTATAGCAAATCATTTTGCCTTTTGTCAGTATTAGCCCTGTAGTTTTCTTTGTCCTCTGACACTTGGGCTTGTAATGGTCCTGATGTCACAAAGATGACTGGCTGCTGCCTAGGAAGCTTACAAAGCCTGGAGTGGTGTGTAGCAGTGTCTTTACACATTATCACTGACAGCAGTGAGTTCTAACGCATGGGACAGGTAGAAAAACTCCCCACCCACTGACAGAGCAGTGGAGGCTTCACAGGCAGTAAGCAGACACCCTGATGGAAGGATGCAGGGAAGTAGAGAGAGAGTGCAGCTTTCCTGAAGTGTCAGAGGTTGGTGAAACTATGTTGCAGTTACCAACAGATAGCATGATAAATTGATATAGCAAGGGCAGCATTGTGAGTGCTAATTATTACTGTCATTTTTTTTATGTGAGCAGTCTGAAAAGTGTTTCTTGATAACAATGTTTCTTTAAGTGATTATAAGTGGTTGGAAGTACAGAATCCAAAATTTGCCCGTCCCAAATCTTTTGTAAGAGTAAAAAACTGATGAAACTGATCACATGCTGGCAGGAAGTTGCAAGAAAAACTTGTGGACGATCTATTATTGCACATGGCTAGCAATATTTCTCTACAAGTCATAACTCCCTAACATTTTTATTGGTTGCCAATTGAGGTGAAATGGCAGTTCTGTTCTTGCATTTCAGGGGGGGGGGTTTACACTTACATTAAGGGCTCTTTCACACGGTCCGCATTCCATTACGGACCATGCTCTGCTCAGCAGGGATTGATCCACCGATCCCCGCTGAGCCGGCGGATGACAGCTCCGCTGCTCTCTATGGGGAATCGGATGAAAATGGCTGCTCCGGCGCAATGACGTCACACGCTCCGTAGCCCGCCCAACGTGGCATTTCGTCAACAATTACATCGTCAGGGGCGTGACGACGTCATTGTTGACGAAACGCCGCGTCGGGCGGGCTTACGGAGTGTGTTTATCCTGCAATGCCATCTTGGAATCACGGACACTTGCAGATTTATACCTAACAAGACTGCTTATAGATTCTTTGGAATCTTTGTATGTTTTTTTATCTAGCGCTATACCCTTTCTTTTCTTTTATTTTGCTTGTGTATGTTTATATCCTGACATATGTGCAGCTGCTCTTTGTGTTCTTTATACATATATTCCTTACTTTTATATTTATATTTTTATTGAATTGATTGTCCCGAGCGCAGTTTTTCTCTTGTTTAAGAAAATTAAACAGAGGCCAAGATGGCCGCTTCCTAGACTGAAAAGGATAGGAGGGTTTACTTCTACTTAAATCTGCCTGCTATTCTTTAAATTGAAGCTCCCATTTTGCACCATCACCCCCCCCCCCCCCCCCCCACACACACACACACACACACACAAACATTGACTATCTACACCAAAAGCATTTTTGCTAAAAAAATGTACGCCATCTGTGTCCCATTGTGGAGATTTACCTTCACTTCCTATCCCAAAGCCAAACAGGAAGTGAGAGGAAATCCCTGAAAATTAAGGGAATTTCTTGGGGGACCACCAGCCACCAGGTCACCAGAACTAGTGTCCCTATTGGAAGATTTCTTCTAGATTACTTTTCTGTGGACAGCCCAAAATTTGGGATTTTTTTTTTTTTTTTTACTTTCAATGATAATGGTAAAAAGGACAGAGAGGGTGAAACTCCTTAACGGGGGACAAACAGCAAAAAAAACCTGACAGGTGTTCTAGTCTACCTCCGCTATATACTTAAAGCGGAGTTCCACCCAAAAGTGGAACTTCCGCTTTAAATAGTCCTAACCCCCTGACATGCCACATTTGGCATGTCATTTTTGGGGGGGAGCGGGTACCTAGTTTTGACATGTACCCGCTCCCACTTCCGCTCGGAGCGCCGCAGCGCCCTGAGCGGAAGTTCTCCTCTCACCCTCCCTCCCTGCAATCTTCTGGGACATGTCAGAGGTCCCAGAAGATTGCCGGCCAATCACGACGCATAGCGCAAATCGCGCATGCGCAGTGCGTACCCGGCTGTGAAGCCGCAAACTGTCACAGCCGGGTGTCCACAGCAGTGATGCCGGCGCCGCGGAGCAGAGAGGGAGAAGACGGCGCATCGCTGGACCGTGGGATAGGTGAGTGGGCGGTTAGGCTGGAACTCCGCTTTAACAAAAAAAAAAGTTTTGCCTTTAGTTATACTTTAAACTGACTGCTAAGTTGGAGGGTCTAGATTTTCAATATGACCACATAAGCAGCTTCAGGTGTCAGGCATTTGTCATGTTGTCACCGCTATCCATGTTGGAATAAAGCATTTTACTTGGAAGAAGACTTTTCGTGTGCCGGCTCTATTCATATAACAAGTCATGGACACACTGGTCTGGTTTCACAAGGGATTGCTGCAGACAACACTGTCTATGTCACTACATGAGCAATGTTCTTGCAGCATTCAGGACCAGCCAGCACTTGAGATCAGAAGATGAGGATCGATCAGAAGATGAGGATCGATCAGAAGATGAGGATCGATCAGAAGATGAGGATCGATCAGAAGATGAGGATCGATCAGAAGATGAGGATCAATAAGAAGATGAGGATCGATCAGAAGAGGAGGATCATGCTTGTCACATGACCTGGCAGACGACATGAAACAAGGATAGTACAGTATAAGGAAATTTTCTTAAAACTGGCTGAGGGAGGTGTACCCCAGCCCTTCGTTAGGATTTAGAGGTGTAGATTCCATGACCATCATCTTTATTCTTGCTATACTACACAGAAAGTCCCTGGTCTAGAAGAAGTATGTGACTATGAGGTAGCACGCGCATGCTTGTTCTGGGTCAGCGAGTCACTAGGTAGTAAAGCAACTAGAAGAATGATAACCTCTTTAAATGGTAGCATACCTGTCTACATGTTGCTAATGCACAGAGTTGTTTTCTGAACACTATATGTCAGCTTCAATGAAGACCACATATTCCAACCTACATAAATGCGTACAGACGTTTCCTGAAACAAGTTCATAAACAGTCCTAGTTATCGGCATGCCTGTTCTAAATCTACTGGAGGTCACATTATGGAATTTAAATAACAACTTTTGGAGTCTGGTTAATTTTGATATGAAAAACAGGAGATTTCTGCTTTACAAGTTCTGAAGAGAGAAAAGGAGGATTTGCACTTACCATACTGGGGAAGGTGGGATGTAGACAAGTTTCCCCCTCTAAACTGTTTTAAGTGCTTGCTAAGATGGGATATTTCCTGCCGTGCAAGACTATTTTAAATATAAAATAAACCTCTTTTTATTAAGTCATGTGGAAAGCATTATACCAGTTATCTCGACTGGGCCACAAATGATGCAAAATTACAGTACTGTTTTTCGTCCTGTTCAAGGTAACAAAAAACATCACAAAAATACGGACTTGGCAACCAATTCTGTGCAGGTGCCATGTATGTTAAAATAAATGCTATGTCACTGTAAGGCCCCTTTCACACATGCTGTCCGTTTGTCCGTTTTTCATCCATCTGTTGACGGATGAAAAACGGACATCAATGTATCTCTATGTAAAAATGGATGACAACGGATGATCATCCATTAACATCCATTTTCATCCGCTTCCGTCAATGTCCGTTTTTGTGAACGGATGAATGCCCTATTTTTCATCCGTCAAAAAAACGGATCAGACAAAAATGGATGACAACGGATGAAAAACGGATGACAACGGATGAAAAACGGATGACAACGGATGAAAAACGGATGACAACGGATGAAAAACGGATGACAACGGATGAAAAACAGATAACAACTGACGAAAAATGGATGAAAAACGGATGACAATGGATGAAAAACGGATGAAAAACTAATGGAAAACTGATACATTTTGACGTGACTGAACTGATGAACTGAACGGACCGTATGTGTGAAAGGGGCCTAAGGCCCCTTTCACACATACGGTCCGTTCAGTTTATCAGTTCAGTCACGTCAAAATGTATAAGTTTTCCATCCGTTTCTCATCCATTTTTCATCAGTTGTCATCCGTTTTTCGTCAGTTGTTATCCGTTTTTCATCCGTTTTTCATTAGTTGTCATCCGTTTTTCGTCAGTTGTTATCCGTTTATCATCCGTTTTTCGTCAGTTATCTGTTTTTCATCCGTTGTTATCCGTTTTTTAAATCCGTTGTCATCCGTTGTCATCCGTTTTTCGTCCGATCCGTTTTTTTGACGGATGAAAAATATAGTATTCATCCGTTCAAAAAAACGGACATTGACAGAGGCGGATGAAAACGGATGTTAACTGAGATCATCCGTTTTCATCCGTTTTTACATAGAGATACATTGATGTCCGTTTTTCATCCGTCAACGGATGGATGAAAAACGGACAAACGGACAGCATGTGTGAAAGGGGCCTAACTGTGTCCAATGGTCAAAATGACTATTGGCTGACTCTGACTTTGGACACCATTGCACATTTGCAGACTGAGAAAAAACTGAGAAACTGAGAAAAAAAACTCTAAAGGGCCATACACACTATCAGATTATCTGAAGACTTTTTCCTTCAGATTTACCTTTTCTATGTAGTGCAAGGGCCTGCCAGATTGCATACAAATTGAAAGTGTTTAGGTTTGACCTCATATTATATGGTTTTGGTAAGTCTACATACAAAAGTCTTCAGATAATCTGATAGTGTGTATGGCCCATTACAATAATATTTCATCTGCTGTCAAAGAAAAATTGCATGAGGCAAAAAACAAAAAAAAAAAAAAACGTACTTTTAACTCAGCTTAAGGCCCCTTTCACACTTATGCGACGCAATTTTACAGCGACTTTCCCGCAACTTTGACACAATTTTGAAAGCAATGGCTATGGCTCAAAATGCAATCAAATCATGGCAAAGTAGTGCAGGAACTACTTTGAAGTCGGTGCGACTTTAAAACGCACTGATATGAATGGGGCTCATTGAAAATAATGGAAAACGACTTGTCATGCGATTTTGCGGTCCAAAATCGCGGGACAAGTCGCACTAGTGTGAAAGGGGCCTTAAAGTCAATCTGTACTTTGCCCAGGTAGGCCTCCATAGACCTACATACCAAACTTTCTTTCGCTCCCCCAATGTAAGTGAACAGAAAGGTCTATATTTTAAGCTGGCCATACACAGTAGAATTTTGTATGGATGTTTGTATGGAAGCTCTGTAAAATTGTTCATCAGAACATTTGATCTTGCCATTGTTGAGTAAACTAGTTTTGTTCAAAAGCCCTTAAAAATTTCATCCAGGCCTGCTATTTGAATGGAATATCAGACATATTAAACAGGTTTATTTTTTGCAAAGAGCATACGCATTACAATATGATTTTTTCTAAACCGAAACCAAGTTTACAGTTAGAATTACAGTAAATTCATATGAGAAAAAATTTTCATCCTGATCTTTCAAATTTTCTTATCACCACATTTAAAAATAAACGTTGATTTGACACTATGAACCATTAGAAAATCAAACAAATGTTCTAAGAACAAAACTTTACTAATTTAAGAACAGCATTGACTTGCAGTTTTGCACAAGGCTATGGTCTACCTGTATCCCAGCTATGCCTTTCAATAGTTTTCCTAATGTGACAGAACATGAAGGCAGCAGCGGACATCTTTTTACACCCAGCCAAGTTTTTAATTTCACACGTATTTTAGCAGTAAACTAACCTTATATAGTAATATAGACTATTTCACTGCGACCGAGTAAAATAGTCTATTTCACTATATAATCAGTTTGGCGCTGAGCAGTGCAGGGTGTACCAAAATGGCTGTCGCCACCTTCTGCCTGCAGGCCTATCGCTGTATATACTATAATACCATAATAATAAAAACAGAATCTGGTATTTTAAGATATAAGGTGAGTTTACTGCTAAAATAAGTGTGAAATTGAAGACTTGGCTGGGTGTAAGAAGATGTCCACTAATGCCTTCATGTTTTGTCACATTAGGAAACCCATTGGAATGCATAGCAGCCATGTTGGAATGCATGGCGCATGCGCAGTAAGCATTTTACCCTGAGAACGTCACTTCCGTTACATTTTCTAATGAGTAATGGCATTCTGACAGGACACCGGGTCCTGCTACTGTAAATCACAGCCAGTGAGCCAATGAGGAGATAGGAGGGGACGGGGCCTGAGCCGTGGCCCTGTGTGTTTTATGGGCACATAGAGCAAGCACACACCAGTGCCCTCAGAGCAAACAGCTTGCTATTAGGGGTACTGGATGAAGAGGAGGGGCCAGGAGGGCAGGTGAAGGACCCGAAAAGAGGAGGATCGGGGCTGCTCTGTGCAAAACATGTTGATCATTTTTTTTTTTTTTAATAAATCTTTGAGTAGTAGCAGGTAGCATAAGCCTAATGATGAGCTGAACTGCTTTGGGTTTGGTCTGGCAGGAGTTTACTGACCTCAAATAAGTTTGGATGCCGAACCCAAACCCCACTGCAATCAATGTGAGCTGAATCTGAGAAAATTAAAAATGCACATTTTTGGGGCTAAATAGGCAATGGAGTGTCAAAAATATAACATGGGGAGTGGGCACTACCCTAAAGGGAACATGTACTAATGCAAAAATTTTTTTTTTTAAAAACCTATGATGCGGGAGCAGTGTCTTTTTTTTTAGCACGGACATTCAAAAAGGATAAAAGAGTTATGAATTGCTGTCAAATTCCTGCTTCTTTTTTTAAAAGAAAAAAATGGCACACAGACCCCAAAGATCCCCCAAAATATATAACAGACCTCTAAGGGTCTGTTATGTATTATGGGGGAACTTTGAAGGGGTTCTTCTTTGTGTAATTTCTGCTGTAGCACATCGTACAGCAAGAATGACAAAAAAATGTTCCCCAAAATGCATACCAGACCCCTTGAATCCGATATGGCTTTTAAGGGATACCTCATTTAACAAAACAAAGAAAGATGCTTACGCCCCCCCCCAGCAAATCCATACCAGACCTTTAAGGTCTGGTATGGATTTTATGGGGGATTCCAAGCAAAAAAACGTAAATTCAATACCAGACCCTTATCCAAAAATGCAGCCTGGCTAGCCATCACAGGGAAGAGAGGGGACGAGCAATGCCCTCAGCATGAGGGGGAAAGGGCTTGCTAGGTGGGATTCCCCCTGGCAAAGCACCTTGAATTCATGCTAATAACAAGGGTCAGCAGGCAAGAGGCTTATCAGAATCTGGAAGCCCCCTTTAAAAATAAGGGGTTCCCAGATAATTACACTCCGGCCCCCTACCTGTGAATGAGTTTAATGAGTACGATGACCGCTGCACTTGATCGATTTCCGACGATAACACTAGTCGAATAACAGCTCCCAGAACGGTCATCGACTATATAAAAGAAGGGGTAGGGATAGTGGTGACATCATGCCCAAACATGGCCATGGCAAGGATGTCACCATGATCCTGTTTGTCAATGGTTGTTAACGAAGCAGTGGCTGCTTACACCAGCTGCATCCTTATCAAACACTAATGTCATCTGGCCCATTTACCCACATAGCTGGGAATCCCTGGCAGAGAACAGAGTCTTAGGGCTCATGCACACTGTAGCAAAAAAAAAGAAGAAGCTGCTTTTACAGGCACTTGAGCTTTGATTTCTCTGCCTAAAAGCTTGAAGAAGCTTGTATTTCTTTGTGCTCTTTTGCATGTTTTTTTTTTTTTATTGAGTTTCATTGAGCATAGGTGTTTTTTTTTCACAAACCCTCTGCTCAGCTCATTTTATCTTTTTTTATGTATTTCAAAGCTTTTCACTCTTTTTCGTGCATTTTTGGGCACTTAGGCATCTTTTCTGCTCGAATGCTCCTCTCAGAAACGCAAGTTTGGTGGGGTTTTTTCTGTCTGTAAGGGCAGATGCCTGTAAATGCCTAAAAAAAAAAAGTCATAGTGTGCATGGACACATTGGCGAATATGGAGGGGAGTTTCCAGGTAGAAAAAAAAACAAGAGCCTTAAAAAAGCTCAAAAGCTTGTATAAGCAGCTTCTTTGAGCTTCAGAGCACATGAGCCCTTACATCATTGCCTAATAATGGCCACAGTATTCTCTGTTTAGAGAACCATAATGCCTTTTGATAAAAGAATCATTGGTTCATGTAGTATTAAATATTTATTTGTAAAATAAAGATTTTATACTTAGGCCCCGTTCACATAGGGGCGATCCGACTTAGAGGGGCGATCTCCGAGGTCGCGGTGCGAGCAGCGCGCCGCGACCTCGGAGCGGCCGCCACGGACTTCATAACATTGAAGTCTATGGCGGTCGCCTCCGGGTCGCCCCAAAGAAGCTCCGGACCCTGTTTCTAAGTCGGAGCGACTTGTGTCGCTCCTATTAGAACGGGTCCGCAGCTTCCCTATGGAAGGCGACCTATGGCGACCTGTGAGGCGACCAGGTCGCCTCACAGGTCGCCTTAGTGTGAACGGGGACAAACAGTTAAATATAGGGAGAATTATCAATATATTGAAAACAAAACAAAATAAAATTGACCCAAAACCTAAACTACCGTATATACTCGAGTATAAGCTGACTTTTTCAGCATGTTTTTTATGCTGAAAAAGCCCCCCTCGGCTTATACTCAAGTCTCGGTCTCACTTACCTTTTAAAAATGGCGCCGCCCGGCACCAACACGTCACCGCGCATGCGCCGTCTGCCCGGGAATAGCCAAACGTGTACGGGCTTTCCCGAGCATCGACGGCGCATGCGCGGTGACTTGTAGGCGCCGGGCAGTGCCATTTTTAAATGTAAGCCGCCTCGCCGACAGGTAAGTGAGACTCCTCCGCAGCCCCTGCATTTCTTCATGCAGTGGTGCGGGCATGGTACAGGACATTCTCCTGTACCATGCCCGCAGCACTGCATCTCCTGTGCCATGCCTGTACCATTACCTGTGCCATGCCTGTACCATCACCTGTGCCATGCCTGTACCATCTCTTGTGCCACGCCTGTACCATCTTCTGTGCCATGCCTGTACCATCTCCTGTACCATCACCTGTGCCATGCCCATACCATCACCTGTGCCATGACTGTACCATCTCCTGTGCCATGCCTGTACCATCTTCTGTGCCATGCCTGTACCATCTCCTGTGCCATCTCCTGTACCATCTCCTGTACCATGCCCACAAACCTGCATCTCCTGTACCATGCCCGCAGCCCCTGCACCATGCCCGCAGCCCCTGTTTTGTGTCTCGTGGTGGTCCAGCTGGGTCCAGTAGCTGCTGCATTTCCCACCCTGGGCTTATACTTGAGTCAATACGTTTTCCCACTTTTTTGTGGTAAAATTAGGTGCCTCGGCTTATATTCAGGTTGGCTTATACTCAACTATATATACGGTAAATGTATAAGAGCAAAAATAATAAATAAAATGGACTCAAAACTATTATATGCTGCAGATTACCTTGAAAACAGAAGGTGTTACCACAAACCCAACCTACTCATTGGCTTATAAAACAGATACAACACAGCCCTGCAATTCACAAAACATTAATCTCTGCCCAATGTAGTACACTATATAATACAGACAACATAGAGAGATTTATCAGCCTAGTAAAAGTCAGCGATCTCATTTTAATGGATCCACATGCTCCATAAATCCTAAAAACCCTACCAACCAACAGGGAAATATTGCAGGTGGGTAATGCCGGAGCTCCATGCAGTAACTTTAGTAGGCTTACTTTTAGGGGCCCAGTCACAAAAGCTGGCACACATATGTTTTGTATAACATGCACACGCTGGGGTGGGTTTTGTAGGGGCGGTGCAATGCGCTTTTAAAACGCATCACACGGTTTAGCTTTTTTAAATTTATTGAAATATCTAAAAATTTCAACTTTATGCCCCTGCAGTGAATTGAAGTGTGAAGCAGAGTTTCAGAACACACTGCACTGTGTAAAAAAATCCATCTTGTCTTATATTTTTCTAGTGCTCACCAATGCAGCACTTTGGTGTGTGAACTGCAACATTAGACATACATCAGATTTCCTTGTCTATGGATTGGGACTTGAACTGGCCAAGGCTCTCCAATACATATAGTGTGAATCATTTTTTTGCACCATGGCTGGACAAAACCACTGTGCTAAAATGGACGTGTTGCATTAGGGCAGCCCATACAATATGAATAGGCCCTGAACACAACTGCACAATTTTTTTTTTTTTTTACAACACAGCCCTGCAATGCACAAAACATTAATCTCTGCCCATTGTAGTACACTATATAATACAGATGCATTGGTTTTATTGTTAGTGAATAGGCCCAAGCAGGTAGAAATCTTTTTGAGAATGACAGGTTGGAGAGATATCTGCCTATGATTGAACAAGTTGCCTTAGCTCTGGGAACCAGTGTGATTCCTGCCTGATGTTGACAGTGGCATGAGTATTTCACAACAAATTAGAAAATCTCCCTGTGTGATAACGAGCACCTCCAACCCCCTGAGAAGCTTCTCATCACCCCCTACGGGTTCAGAAATGGCCCGTTAAATACAAGTGATGTGTTAAATTGGAGCATCAGTAGTAATTATGGGGCTATCTATGGCCACCCTTGGTGTTTAGTTTACCTGTGGTTTATTTAAATATAGGAATTTTATTTATTTTCAGAAGAATGAGCTTTGTATTCTTTTACAACAGTATTATATACAGTACATTTCACAAAGACAACACCAAAGAGTATTATTTACCAACATATAAACTCATATGAAAAAAAAGTCCAAAGCAGTTGTAAATGTAAAACAAACATTTTAGTTTTTTTCACAGTGATGCATTCTCTACATTAAATGGCTATAAAGGTTCAATGTTTTTTACCTTCATGCATTCAATGCATGAAGATAAAAAACCGTTGGCATGTAGCATCCTACCTAAATCTTACCTGAGTGCCCAATCTTCCACCAGCGCTGTGCATGGGAGCCTCGGCTCTCCCTGGTCTCCCCCTCCTCATTGGCTGGGACAGCAACGGGAGCCATTGGCTCCTGCTACTGTCAATCACAGCCAGTGAGCCAAATTGAAGAGAGTGGACACACGGAGCAGAGGCCTGGGATCGAACCTGCTTCAGTGTCCCCATAGCAAGCTACTTGCGATGTGGGCACTTGGCTGGAAGGAGGGGCCAGGAGCGCCTGCTGGGGACGTGAGAAGAGGAGGATCGGGGCTGCTCTGTGCAAAACCATTGCACAGAGCAGGTAAGTATAACATGTTTGTTAGTTTAAAAAAACTGCCTTTAACCACTTGCCGACCGCCCCATGCAGATCTATGTGATTATGTGCAAGCGGTCTCGGTGGCGCACGCGCACCGCCGGAGCCTCACTCCCACGATCTTCAGGGAAACTGACAGGAGAGCCGCTTGCTTTGTTTACATAGGCAGACAGGCACAGGGAGATCATGTGTCTCAGCTAACCTGAAACACCAATCTCTGTGAGCCTTTCACAGAGCCCTCCTCCCCCACAGTTAGTAAGCACAATTTGGCTCACACTTAACCCCGTGATCACCCCCAGTATTAACCCCTTCCCTGCACACAGTGCAGCTCAGGATTAAGCCTCCACGAGTGTCCCCATAGCAAGCAGCTTGCAATGGGGGCATTCAGAGAAAAAGAGGAGCCAAGAGTACCAGCGGGGGGTCCCCAGAAGAGGAGGTTCGGGGTCGTTCTGTGTAAAAGCATTGCACAGAGCAGGTAAGCATAACAAGTTTATTATTTTAGAAAAAAAAAAAAAAAAATGAAATCTTTACAATCACTTTAATATGCAACAGCCCTTTTTAAATGATTCTCAAATCACTAAAATAACCCAAAGTTTTCTTTTACATACAGTATTGGAATCATTTGGTATTATGGATAACAACTACACGTTTAGATGATCTAAGACGTCATTCTTAGCAAGCACACATCATCCAATTATTTTTAGTGCAGAATATTGTTACTGTGTACATTTGTATTATAACAATGTTATTATGGCTGCAAAAAAATTCAAGATAATTGTTAGGAAAAAGATTTACTTCACCCGCTCTTTCAGAGACGCCATCAACATACATATCGTGACCTTGTGACCTCCTTGTCAAAACAATGACGCATTATAACGGGTGTCACAAACTGTTTTCTATACACTAATCCCACCCTAGGTCGCTATCACTTGTTGAAAGAAGTTTTTTAATAGTTTATTGAACTCAGCTCTACTGGCAGACATTAATAATCTCACTATAAATAGATTCTGCAAATCTAACTGGAAACACAAATAAAAAAATAAAAGTCAGAATAGTAAAACCACACTATGTAAGACAATTACAAATCTACCTAAACTTAGGCCATTTCTTTACTCTGAGTATGTGCTCTAAAGTTTCTTTTATAATGCACGCTTTTATCATTTTCTTTTTATTGGTCTCTGATGTGCATATCAAAACATTTTTAAATATACATAGGCTGCCATATCTGCCAATATAGATCACGTGACTTTTAATCGCTTAAAAGCATGGGATGTAAAAAAACTGAAAAGAGACACACAAATAGGGTTGTTTTACTAAAAAGAAGAAATAAAGTTTGTTCACCAAGCAAAGTAAATGTTAGTAAATAAGGTTAACCTGTGTTTTCTTTAAATACCTAATTTTGGCCTCTTTCACACGGGCGTTCCGTATGTCCGTATATCACCCCATTCGCTTGCGGGTGATATACGGACATAATGCATGTCAATGGGATTGCGGATGTCAGTGGATGACCATCCGCTGACATCCGATTTGCGTTCTTTCAGTTCTGTTCCGTTTTTTGGAACGGAACAGAACCCCATTTTTCTTCCGTTTAAAAAACGGAAAGGACGCAAAATCGGATGTCAGCGGTGTCATCCGCTGACATCCGCAATCCCCATAGACTTATATTATGTCCGTATATCATCCGCAAACGGATGGGATGATATGCGGACATACGGACCGGATGACACAAGCGTCATCCGTGTCCGTAAAAAAAAAAAAAAAAAGTGCCGGAGCGGATCGCAATACGGTCCGCTCCGTGTGAAAGAGGCCTTAAAGTGTTGCTAAATCCAGGAGCCTGCATTCACTATATCTGGTCTCCCACAGTACACAGAACATAGAAATGCAATTATTTTGGTAAATATAAACTGCTAAATACCTTGTTCCATCAGCAGTAAGGCCCGTTCACACCTGAGCGTATTTCAGCTCGTAAAACGCTCATCTCTGAAGTCTCAAAACGCCCAACAAGCAAAATCCTATTCATTTCAATGGCCCCTGTTCACATATGAGTGTTTTGTCTCCTGAAACTCAAAGTACATGAGATTCTTTTTTTTTTCAGATTACAAGCGTTTTTGATACATGTCTATGCCTGCCTCCAAACATATGCAAAAAACGCCTGAAAAAAGCCAGAAAAAACACCTGAAAAAAGCCCAAAGAAATGCCTGAAAACTATACGCTCAGGTGTGAATGGAGCCTTAGACCAATCTTGTAACTTTTATCATTGTCTGGTTAAAGCTTGTAGGAGGAGTTTTCATTCTGCTGGACCCCTGACCCTCTGTCTGGATAACACTGATTGGCCCTGTGCTGATAGCATGCACTCTCCCAAGAAAAAAAAAAAAAAAAAAACAACAACTCTCCAGCAATACACACCAAACTGAGCATGTGCAGCTTGTCCCCTAGCTTCTGTTCTATCAGGAGATGGACAGTGGAAGAAGGGGAGGATCAAAGAAGACAGGATCACACAGACTTTTTACACAATGCAGAGGATTAACCCCTTAGGTTCCACAGTGAGTATAACAAACATGCTTTACTGCATATACAGACTGATTTTACTGTTGTGGGTTTAATAACACTTTAAGGGCTCATGGACACGGGCACACAATACCCTGCTTTAAGATTCATCATTTATATAGCTCTGAACGCAGCAGTGTTGTAATCTATGGGCCCATGCACACTGGCTCATACTGGTCCACAGGGGTTAGCTGCATAAAACTAAAATGGAAAGACTTGTAGAATTTGGGGACCTGCGTATGGAGCGTATTTTACACTGCATTCATGTTTATGCTAACATTTCCATATGTACAGCACAAATGTATCCTATTACCTGTTGTTGCTGCTCAGGGCCACCAAGGAAATATCTACAATGTGTGATCATTGGCACTGTGCTGCGGATATCACTCTACTGATGTTTACAGTCCTGAATGGCCACCTGCATCCTAGCAACCAAGGACGCTAGGTGGCAGGATTTGCATGCATCCATTACTAACAACCATATGTACCCAGGTAAACGTCAACACAAGTCACCACATTAACACAACACACTAACAACAACACACTAAGTCGCCTGACAAATCGCCCCTGAGCCTTAATGTGTACAATGTACGGAAATTATATTACATCGGCTCTTGCTGCTCCATGTATAAAGCTGTTTTTGCTACTAAATAATAAAGTATAAGTAAAGCCAAAACTTTTCATTCTTGTGTTGGTTAGAATATGGTCAGGACCACTGTCAGGTATATACTGCTGTCTGTGTTGGTGCTGGGGAGATTCAACCTCACTATTGGTCAATGTGACCACAATCTCCGCTAAAGAAAGTAATAGAAATGTCTAATGCCCCATACACACGTGCAGATTATCTGCAGACTTACCAAAACCATATAATTTGAGGTCAAACCTAAACACTTTCAATTTGTATGCAATCCGGCAGGCCCTTGCACTACATAGAAAAGGTAAGTCTGCAGACAAAAGTCTGCAGATAATCTGCACGTGTGTACGGGGCATTAGAGAGAATATCTCTTCATCTCCTGGATCCCATAAATATTGGCATAAGAAGTTTATCAAGTGTACCTGTTGCCATGCCCTATATCAGGGGTGTCAATCATTGTGGACCACATCAGCATTATGGTTGCCCTTGAAGGACTAGTTGTATATGTAAGATCCTAAAGGGGCAATAAACACCAGGAGTGCATTATGTGCGGAGTTCAGCGGTGCTGTATGTACAGAGTGCAGTTTCAGGGGTGCCCTATGCACAAAGTTCAGGGATGCATGATGTACAGAGTGCAGAGCTCAGGGGTGCTCTGTGTACAGAGTGCAGGGTATAGGAGTGTGCTATGCACAGTGTGCAGGGTTTAGCTCTCTTTCACAGGCTGTCCACACTTCACTTACACCCCTCCTTGGCTCTCACCTCTGCACTACTTTCCCCCATCCCCCACCTCTGCACACATCTCCCTCAACAGCCTTCATTATCCTGCCCCCACCCCACCCTAAAGCTTCCTCGCATCTCATCTAACCGCCCTGGGCTCTAGTACCTCCTGGCAGTGTAGGCAGCCCCACCTCTCTCTCACTTGCAGGCAGATCATTGATCGGCATCTATGCACCCAGGCACAGATGGGGATCACAGTGCAGCTTACCACATGATCCCCCATCCCACACTCTACCTGCATGTGCATCTTCCTTGTCCCTGCTGTGAGTGCAGGGCAGAGAGGGATCTGTGAGAACTGCTGAGAGAAAAGCTGTCCTTTTAAACACATGTCTGTGTTTACAAGTAACAGTGGTGAGATTGCAGGGGAGGACGAGAGCCAGAGGTGGTGGAACTCTGTTCCACCACATTCCAGCTGAAAAAAAGCCCTGGGTGCAGGAGACTCATGAAATGGCCTGGCGGGCCTTGTGTTTGACACATGTGCTCTAAATGGATAAAGTAAAGGTTTACTTCAATGTAGAATTGCCCTCCAGCAATTTATATATATATATATATATATATATATATATATATACTGTAATAACATACCACCCACCTCCGCCTATTGCCACTATGGTATCTACTATTTCAGTGGTCCTTCCTCCTGCTCCAGTTTGGCCTTTGCAACAAGCCAAAGGGTTTTGCTATTGCAAAAAATGGCCACTCCCATCACCATCTTCACCTTGGCAGTTGGCATACAGCACAGAAAGAGTTCCATGATGCTCTATGGTCCGGCACTGTCCTCAGCTTAGTGCATGTGCCAGACTGTAATGTGATTAAATAGCACTGAACTAGAAACAACACTGAACCAACACCAGCAAAGTGACCTTTGGTAGGAGAACTCCCTGCTACCAATAAGTACACTGTGATATTTAGCTTACTGCTGCAAAGGCTGGGACGGGTGGTGGAGTCGTCCATTTTTTTATTATTTTTAAAAAACAGTGCAGTTTTAAAAATTACTTTCATCAAAAATTACTATTTACTGGAGCAGGAGGATGGTTTATTTAGACAGACGTTTCAGGTTTACTTCTCAGGGGTTTAGGAAATGGGATCACTACACCTGAGTTTCCATCTCCTTTTACCCACCATGCATTGCCTCTGCAGGTAGGGGGCCCTCTCCTTATAGGATCTATTTTTGTGAATCCCTCCAAGACCATAATGTCCTGTAGATTTGTGATGGGGAGCAAAAAGGATGTACTGTATTGTATGATGTATGTATCTGTTCAGTTATATCCAACTCATGGTGATTCTATGGGCCAGCTCCCTGGGCACTGTGTGAAAGTCATTTCCATTGAGCTTTTATGGCACGTTTTTTACAAGGTAGGTCGCTAGGTCATTTCTCAATCCTTGGGCTAAATAAAAATGGCAACCTCCTCAATTTATAACTAGCTTTTTCAGTAAGGTGCACATGGAAGGGCTTTGCAACAAACCGAATAAACATTTTCCCTGCGTTAATCTATTGCGGATCGGCGCAGGTCAATGGACGTGGCATGAAGGAGCTCTAAAGTTTACATGAAAGCAATTTTATTTTTATTTTGGATAGAGTAGAGAGGGGCTGAATTCTTTTTCTGTAGGCCCTCTGGGAGGATTTACTCTCTTTAACCTATCCTGTGATCATTGTCACCAACACAGAAAGTGAGCGGGAACCAAAATGTTTTGGTGTCATCAGAGAAAAAAGTGAGGGAAATTCCTCCATTCCTCCTCAACTGCAGATGGGAAATCCATTCACTTTTAAAGTGTAACAAAAATTGAATGTGTTGCAGCTCATCAGTCCTTAGATGTGGTGGCTGCATTATTTCTCTTTCTTCTCTTATCTTTTTATTTTCACATAGTGATCCTGCCCATAATAGATATCCTTCCTAGGGTGGCTACATTCACTTCACCGTATGTATGGAGGAAGGCCGGGTTTTCACCCTAGTGTGTTCTCTTGATTTGGACTACAAACATGATTTAGTCTCCTCTCTGTTCCTCTGTAGTTTATAGATTATAGCTTGTATAGCTTGTATAGACTATAATGTTGCTTTTGTTTTCAGTTTAGTTCAAAGGAAGTGTCAAGGCCACCAGAACCACCACATCTAAAGACAGGTAAGTTGCAAATATTTTTTTGTTTTTGGGTTTAGATTACCTCTAAAAGCATATTCCACTTTTATGACCATATTTTATGTTACACCCATATTTAGGGTATAACATGAAACATGGACACATTCCCCAACCCCTCACCCACAAACCATGCCCCCTACTTACCTGAATTGTGGTGTGCTTCTTCCCGGAGCGTCCTGTTTTCTTTTGAATTTAGTATTGCGGTGTGTGGCTCCACCTGCACAGCTGCATCATCCATTCACAAGTATCTGTGAACAGAAAGACTACAACTCCCATCTCCCACCGCTGCCATGGGATTCCTAGACCTCAATGGAGAAGAAGTGTGGTGACATCTCTTCACTTAATTGTTTTCTTCCTCTAGTCCTGTAATAGAAAGTCCATACCTCCGAACAGAGGTTGGGGAAATAGTCTGCAGGGACCTGTGCATTGCTCTGCAGGCATCAATGCAAAATACACTATATTGCCAAAAGTATTGGGACACCTGACTTTACACACACATGTTTAATGGCATCCCAGTCTTAGTACATAGGGTTCAACTCTTATGGGAAGGCTGTCCACAAGGTTTAGGAGTGTGTCTATGGGAATGTTTGACCAGGCTTAGCGGTCCACAGGGACAGCTTCCTGGCAGGATAGCTCAGGCAGGTTCAGATTAGTATCCAAACACACCTGAGCTCATCCCTACTTGTAGGTATACTATTACAGCATGAGAAGAACATCTAAGGCAAGTGGGAAAAAAATAATTAATTGGGAGGGTAAAGCTTCTTTTTAAACCGGTTGCCGACCGCCGCAAGTACATATACTGCGGCGGTGAGCCCCGGCCAGGCAAAGTGATGTATGGGTACGTCACTAGCCTGTAAGCCAATAGGGGGTGAGCACGCGCCCCCGGAGGCGCGCTCCCACCCCGGCTCGTTCACGGACACCTCCGTGCGTGTGACCGGCGGAGTCGATGTCCGCCGGTCACTCGCGATCGTCCGCTGTGAAGGGAGAAAGGCAGGCGACTAATGTAAACAAAGCCGCCTGTCATTCTTCCCTGTGTAAAAGCACTGATCTAACGGTCCTGCTACATAGGACCATTGATCTGTGCTGTTACATGTAAAGCCACATCCCTGCACAGTTAGAAACACGCCCCTAGGGACACACTTAACCCCTCCTTCCCCAATAAAGTTAACCCCTTCCCTGCCAGTGTCATTTTTACAGTAACAGTGCATATGTATAGCACTGATTACTGTAGTAATGTCACTGGTAACCCCAAAAGTGTCAAAAATGTCAGTCAAGGGTCCGATCTGTCCGCCGCAATGTCGCAGTCCCGCAAAAAAATAAAAAAAATTAAAATCGCAGATCGCCGCCATTACTCGTTAAAAAAAACAAAAACAACAAAAATGACAAAAATCTTTCCCTTAGTTAGTAAACGCAATAACTTTTGCGCAAACCGATCAAAATACGCTTATTGTGATTTTTTTACCAAACATAGGTAGCAGAAAACAAATTAGCCAAAAATGTTAAAACATTTAGATTTTTACATTTTTTGGGGGGAATTTCATATAAA
This sequence comes from Pelophylax lessonae, assembly GCF_965119305.1. Classification (NCBI taxonomy): domain Eukaryota; kingdom Metazoa; phylum Chordata; class Amphibia; order Anura; family Ranidae; genus Pelophylax; species Pelophylax lessonae. The sequence goes on from NC_138776.1 coordinate 102,380,128, forward strand.
AAAAATGTGAAAAATATTGTTATTTTTGCAAAATTGTCGCTCTTTTTTGTTTATAGCGCATGATCAAAAAATCGCACAGGTGATCAAATACCACCAAAAGAAAGCTCTGTTTGTGGGGAAAAAAAGGATGTCAAATGCACCCACATTGATAAAATTAAAAATGTACATTTATTATACACTATATTACCAAAAGTACAAAAAAAAGTCAAATGCATTTGCCCTTCCAGTGCTCCTTGCTGTTAAGACCAGTTATAAGTGGGGGAAGTGACCATTTTTTGCACCTCTACTTAGGTCTCTTTCACACGGGGCGTTCTATACTGTATAATTGAGTAAGGCTGCATTTACCTGCATGGGGATGCACAGGTATTCCATGCAGGCAGTCCAATTGACCTCTACAGGGGTGCAGCTGCTGTGTCCCAATATGACACCTGTGTGGATGCATGTCCCTGAAGTCACACTGTCTGCATTTAGGCCTCTGCACCACCTGTGTCGCAGCTGTGTCTCAACAGACATCAACTGGACTACCTGCATGAAAACGTACCGAACACCCATGCATCCCCGTGTGGGTAACCCCAGCCCTACATGGGCATACAGTATAGTATGACCGTGGAATGAGGCCTTACAGGCCCAGAGGATTCAACGCTATCTTCCTCTCGCACTCCAAGTCCTGTCCCCGCCCCATCATCTTCATTGTCTCCATCATAGGGAACAAGCTCCCCCCTCCTTCATGACACGGCACCAGACCTCTGTGCATGTGCCAGATTCACATCTCCAGGACAGAAACTGAAAGGAAATCTCCCAATTGGGACAACAAAAATAAAATTCCTGAAAGGGTTCATACCTTTTCTACTCAATCTAAAACTACAATGAAACGTTTTGGCTGCACATACTCTTCAGACCCCTGGTGTCCAAGCCGTAGCCTGAGGGCCACATGTGGCTCTTTGGCACTTTTTGTAAAGCCCTCTGAGCCCTTGCAGACACTAATCTCTGTTTCCCTATTTATCTATATTAAAGTAATGTGCTGCCAATGACTGTCTCCTGAAGCATGTCCCTGGTCTCCAACTTCTATAGCATGTTCACAGCCTCTGACAGTCTCCTGTATAAAGTTTGCAGTCTCTGACCATCTCTTGTATAATGCCTGCAATCCTCTGACCATCTCTTGTATCATGCCTGCAGTCTCTGACCATCAATTGTATCATGCCTGCAGTCTCTAACCATCTCTTGTATCATGCCTGCAGTCTCTGACCATCTCTTGTATCATGCCTGCAGTCTCTGACCATCTCTTGTATCATGCCTGCAGTCTCTGACCATCACTTGTATCATGCTTGCAGTCTCTGACCATCAATTGTATCATGCCTGCAGTCTCTGACCATCAATTGTATCATGCCTGCAGTCTCTGACCATCAATTGTATCATGCCTGCAGTCTCTAACCATCTCTTGTATCATGCCTGCAGTCTCTGACCATCTCTTGTATCATGCCTGCAGTCTCTGACCATCTCTTGTATCATGCCTGCAGTCTCTGACCATCAATTGTATCATGCCTGCAGTCTCTAACCATCTCTTGTATCATGCCTGCAGTCTCTGACCATCTCTTGTATCATGCCTGCAGTCTCTGACCATCTCTTGTATCATGCCTGCAGTCTCTGACCATCTCTTGTATCATGCCTGCAGTCTCTGACCATCTCTTGTATCATGCTTGCAGTCTCTGACCATCTCTTGTATCATGCCTGCAGTCCTCTGACCATCTCTTGTATCATGCTTGCAGTCTCTGACCATCACTTGTATCATGCTTGCAGTCTCTGACCATCAATTGTATCATGCCTGCAGTCTCTGACCATCAATTGTATCATGCCTGCAGTCTCTAACCATCTCTTGTATCATGCCTGCAGTCTCTGACCATCTCTTGTATCATGCCTGCAGTCTCTGACCATCTCTTGTATCATGCCTGCAGTCTCTGACCATCAATTGTATCATGCCTGCAGTCTCTAACCATCTCTTGTATCATGCCTGCAGTCTCTGACCATCTCTTGTATCATGCCTGCAGTCTCTGACCATCTCTTGTATCATGCCTGCAGTCTCTGACCATCTCTTGTATCATGCTTGCAGTCTCTGACCATCTCTTGTATCATGCCTGCAGTCCTCTGACCATCTCTTGTATCATGCTTGCAGTCTCTGACCATCACTTGTATCATGCTTGCAGTCTCTGACCATCAATTGTATCATGCCTGCAGTCTCTGACCATCAATTGTATCATGCCTGCAGTCTCTAACCATCTCTTGTATCATGCCTGCAGTCTCTGACCATCTCTTGTATCATGCCTGCAGTCTCTGACCATCTCTTGTATCATGCCTGCAGTCTCTGACCATCAATTGTATCATGCCTGCAGTCTCTAACCATCTCTTGTATCATGCCTGCAGTCTCTGACCATCTCTTGTATCATGCCTGCAGTCTCTGACCATCTCTTGTATCATGCCTGCAGTCTCTGACCATCTCTTGTATCATGCTTGCAGTCTCTGACCATCTCTTGTATCATGCCTGCAGTCCTCTGACCATCTCTTGTATCATGCTTGCAGTCTCTGACCATCACTTGTATCATGCTTGCAGTCTCTGACCATCAATTGTATCATGCCTGCAGTCTCTGACCATCAATTGTATCATGCCTGCAGTCTCTGACCATCTCTTGTTTCATGCCTGCAGTCTCTAACCATCTCTTGTTTCATGCCTGCAGTCTCTGACCATCTCTTGTATCATGCCTGCAGTCTCTGACCATCTCTTGTATCATGCCTGCAGTCTCTGACCATCTCTTGTATCATGTCCGAAATCTCTGACCATCAATTGTATCATGCCTGCAGTCTCTGACCATCTCTTGTATCATGCCTGCAGTCTCTAACCATCTCTTGTATCATGCCTGCGGTCTCTGACCATCAATTGTATCATGTCCGTAGTCTCTGACCATCTCTTGTATCATGCCTGCAGTCTCTGACCATCTCTTGTATCATGCCCGCAGTCTCTGACCATCTCTTGTATCATGTCCGTAGTCTCTGACCATCTCTTGTATCATGCCTGCAGTCTCTGACCATCTCTTGTATCATGCCTGCAGTCTCTGACCATCTCTTGTATCATGTCCGCAGTCTCTGACCATCAATTGTATCATGCCTGCAGTCTCTGACCATCTCTTGTATCATGCCTGCAGTCTCTAACCATCTCTTGTATCATGCCTGCGGTCTCTGACCATCAATTGTATCAGGTCTGCAGTCTCTGACCATCAATTGTATCATGTCTGCAGTCTCTGACCATCTCTTGTATCATGCCTGCAGTCTCTGACCATCTCTTGTATCATGCCTGCAGTCTCTGACCATCTCTTGTATCATGCCTGGAAGGGAAAGGCACAAGAAATCTAATGCTCTCTGCTGGGTAATCTCAAGTAATTTTATTAAAGTAGGGCTCTACCAAAGAAGTCACCGCTGAACGCGCCGAGGTAATGCTTATAGGGGGTGGAGCCTGTTTGCTGAAACGTCACATCCTCTCTGGATCATATGCGGAAATGTTTCCTACATGCATCGAGTGCTTTCTTTGTAAGTGTATTTACTTTAATAAAATTACTTGAGATTACCCAGCGGCATGGGCGCCCGCAGAACTTTTTTCAGGGGGGGGGGCATCATTTTAAGGTCACCCATGCTCCGCCCCTTTTCAACAATGTCATGAAGGGGAGGGGCTTAGCCATTATACTTATTGTAAGTATATTCCCTTAAAGCATGTTGTACAGCACAGTGCTTTGCTGTGTAATTTGGCCCCTTCTATCACCTAAAATACCTGGCTGATCCTGCCTGGCTATGTCCTCCCCTCTGTAAACTGACCATGGTATACCATGGCTGCTGAGCCCTGACACCGCTGTCAGTTTATGTGCCTCCATCATCCGCAGCCCTTCTGTCCTCCTCTGTCCTCTCTCCCCCCCTCCCTCCCTGCCTGTCTGCTCCTGTGTCAGTGCCCGCTCCCCCTCCCCTCCCCTCCTGCTGCTGTAGTTTCATTTAAAGTTTCATATCCTGTCTACAGTCTGTTTAATAATCCTGTGTGCCCCTGTCTCTGTTTTTTATAAAAATAAGCCATTCTTTACAAGTATAGAGTGACACTCGCCGCTCACGTGACCCGCCACCTCTCTCCTCCTCTCCTCTTCCCCTCCTCCTCCCCTCCCAACTGACATCAGTGAGGAATCCTTGGCACCTCCCGCTGCAGGCAGCTGTCAGGCGGAGAGAGGAGAGAGCCGACGGGTCACGTGAGCGGTGCTCGGCCCTCTGAAAACTGGTAAAGAACGGCTTATTTTTTTAAAACACAGACACAGACATACAGGCACACATGATTTTTAAACAGAACAGACTGGATGGTATAAAGTGGCTTAACAACCACTTAAAAGGGGAAGTTGAGATTCCAGGGGGGGGCATTTGCTTCCCCCTTGCCCCTACCTGCGGATGCCCATGCCCAGCGGAGAGCATTCGATTTCTTGTGCCTTTCCCTTCCATGCCAGGGATCTTTCCTTGTAGGTGAGTGGAACCTGGTCTTGGAAGACCCTCCGATGTCCTGAATGTGATCCCTCCAACCATCTCTTAACCCCTGATGGGTATAGCTGCATCTGACCCTGGGTGACTCTTGGGTCAGAAAATAAGGTGAGAGGCTATATTGTTTGGTGGTGGTAAACCAAAGCACATTCACGGAGGTGCAGATTTGGACACTTGTGTGATTATTGGGACTTTATTATCACTACTCACATGGTTTTAAATTACATTATTTGATACATTATATCTGATATTTTGAACACATTTTGGACTTTTTCCATTTGATATTTTGAGTACCTTTGGTTATTTATTACACATTTATGATCAGGCGCAGCACTTTTTTGGTTTTATATTATCTCTTGTATCATATGCCTGCAGTCTCCGACCATCTCTTGTATTATGTCCGCAGTCTCTGACCATCTCTTGTATCATGTCCGCAGTCTCTGACCATCTCCTGTATCATGTCCGCAGTCTCTGACCATCTCTTGTATCATGTCTGCAGTCTCTGACCATCTCTTGTATCATGTCTGCAGTCTCTGATCATCTCTTTTATCATGTCTGCAGTCTCTGACCAGCTCTTGTATCATGTCTGCAGTCTCTGACCAGCTCTTGTATCATGTCTGCAGTCTCTGACCATCTCTTTTATCATGTCTGCAGTCTCTGACCATCTCCTGTATCATGTCTGCAGTCTCTGACCATCTCTTTTATCATGTCTGCAGTCTCTGACCCTCTCTTGTATCATGTCTGCAGTCTCTGACCATCTCCTGTATCATGTCTGCAGTCTCTGACCATCTCCTGTATCATGTCCGCAATCTCTGACCCTCTCTTGTATCATGCCCGCAGTCTCTGACCCTCTCTTGTATCATGCCCGCAGTCTCTGACCCTCTCTTGTATCATGCCCGCAGTCACTGACCATCTCCTGTATCATGTCTGCAGTCTCTGACCATCTACTGTATCATGTCTGCAGTCTCTGACCATCTCCTGTATCATGTCTGCAGTCTCTGACCATCTCCTGTATCATGTCCGCAGTCTCTGACCATCTCCTGTATCATGTCCGCAATCTCTGACCCTCTCTTGCATCATGCCTGCAGTCTCTGACCATCTCTTGTATCATGTCTGCAGTCTCTGACCATCTCTTGTATCATGTCTGCAGTCTCTGACCATCTCTTGTATCATGTCTGCAGTCTCTGACAATCTCTTGTATCATGTCTGCAGTCTCTGACCATCTCTTGTATCATGTCTGCAATCTCTGATCATCTCCTGTATCATGTCTGCAGTCTCTGACCCTCTCCTGTATCATGTCTGCAGTCTCTGACCCTCTCCTGTATCATGTCTGCAGTCTCTGACCCTCTCCTGTATCATGTCTGCAGTCTCTGACCATCTCCTGTATCATGTCTGCAGTCTCTGACCCTCTCTTGTATCATGTCTGCAGTCTCTGACCATCTCTTGTATCATGTCTGCAGTCTCTGACAATCTCTTGTATCATGTCTGCAGTCTCTGACCATCTCTTGTATCATGTCTGCAGTCTCTGGCAATCTCTTGTATCATGTCTGCAGTCTCTGACCATCTCTTGTATCATGTCTGCAATCTCTGATCATCTCCTGTATCATGTCTGCAGTCTCTCACCCTCTCTTGTATCATGTCTGCAGTCTCTGACAATCTCTTGTATAATATCTGCAGTCTCTAACCCTCTCCTGTATCATGTCTGCAGTCTCTGACCATCTCTTGTATCATGTCTGCAGTCTGCCTCTATCCTGGTGTGGCCCTTTGGTGATGGGTTTGGGGGGCACACTTGAGCCCCTCCGTATCACTATTTGATCCGCACTCCTTTATACTGGAAGTATTTCTTCCAGTATTGGTGTTTCTGTGTCTTCATTACACGCAGTGAGCCGGTCACACACTCTGTGATGTAAATAAATAATAATAATAGACAAGGCCTGAGCAGCCATCTGCTGACATTTTATGTAGCTCCACAGCACTGCCTGGGGCACGCCGAGAAGACCCTCCTTCCAGAATAGCCCGCTTACGGTCCTTTCTTACGTAAACCCCGTAGAACGCGACTACAGCGCCGCCTTAGCGACAACGCAAGTGACGTAAATGTGTCGGCGGCGGCCGCGGTGGAGTAGGCCGGAGCCTGTGCGGAGAGTGACTCACATGTCTGCGCCGTGCTGTAGAAAGCCGGTATTCAGGCATCGCCGGGCTATCTCCCTCCATACCGAATCCCTGCCGGTGAAGTGACGGAGCTTCCTGCACACCTGCCCGAGCCGCCCCAGGGACTGGCGGTCCAGGTAGGAGAGGATGAGCAGGAGGACCTCCTCGGGTAGCACGAGGACGGGGGGAGCCATGGGCGGCTCTGCAGGTGAGGTGAGCTCTGCGCTGCCCGCTCTCCCATCACTACTATCCGGCTCTATGATAAGAGAGGAGCCTGGGGAGCCATGGCAGGCCCGAGTCACGTGACACTATGTGCGCACAGGAGACACCTACTGACACTTCCAGGGACAGGAGACACCGACCCACACTTCCAGGGACACCTACTGACACTTCCAGGGACAGGAGACACCTACTGACACTTCCAGGGACAGGAGACACCTACTGACACTTCCAGGGACAGGAGACACCTACTGACACTTCCAGGGACAGGAGACACCTACTGACACTTCCAGGGACAGGAGACACCTACTGACACTTCCAGGGACTGGAGACACCGACCCACACTTCCAGGGACAGGAGACACCTACTGACACTTCCAGGGACAGGAGACACCTACTGACACTTCCAGGGACAGGAGACACCTACTGACACTTCCAGGGACAGGAGACACCTACTGACACTTCCAGGGACAGGAGACACCTACTGACACTTCCAGGGACAGGAGACACCGACCCACACTTCCAGGGACAGGAGACACCTACTGACACTTCCAGGGACAGGAGACACCGACCCACACTTCCAGGGACAGGAGACACCTACTGACACTTCCAGGGACAGGAGACACCGACCCACACTTCCAGGGACACCTACTGACACTTCCAGGGACCTGGGGCACCTGCTGACACTTCCAGGGACCTGGGGCACCTGCTGACACTTCCAGGGACCTGGGGCACCTGCTGACACTTCCAGGGACCTGGGGCACCTGCTGACACTTCCAGGGACCTGGGGCACCTGCTGACACTTCCAGGGACAAGGGACACCTGCTGACACTTCCAGGGACAAGGGACACCTGCTGACACTTCCAGGGACAAGGGACACCTGCTGACACTTCCAGGGACAGGAGACACTGACCCACCCTTCCAGGGACAGGAGACACTGACCCACCCTTCCAGGGAAGGGAGACACCTACCCACTCTTCCAGGGACGGGAGGCACCTACCCACTCTTCCAGGGACGGGAGGCACCTACCCACTCTTCCAGGGACATGAGACACCTACCTACTCTTCCAGGGACATGAGACACCTACCCACTCTTCCAGGGACAGGAGGAACCTGCACACTCTTCCAGGGACAGGAGACGCTTACTCTTCCAGGAACAGGAGACACCTACACACCTTTCCAGGGTCAGGACACACACCATGCCTCACTTCCAGGGACAGGAGATACCATTCCTCGCTTCCAGAGACGGGAGACACATACTGATCCTTCCAGGGACAGAAGACACCTACTGACCCTTCCAGGGACATCTCATTCTTCCAGGGATGGGAGACACCAAGTGACCCTTCCGTGTACAGTAGAGACCACTGACACTTCCAAGGACAGTGGAGACCACTGACACTTCCAGGGACAGGGGACACCTACCTACCGACACATACAGGGACAGGGGACACCTACTTACCAACACATCCAGGGACAGGGGACACCAGCACACACAGCACCGCAGCTTGGTGTGTATGGGGCTGAGTAGCTGCAGACCGGTCAGGGTGTCCATGCGGTCCACATCAAAAATGCCTACAATGGACATGTGAGCATCAGAACTGGACTATGGAGCAATGAAAGAAGGCGGCCTGGTCTTTTTAATTGTTTGAGGAACACAGCAATGAGTTGAAGGTGTTGACTTGGCCTCCAAATTCTCCAGATTTCAATCCAATCGATAATCTGTGAGATGTGCTGGAAAAACAAGTCCAATCCATGGAGGCCTCACCTCGTAATTTACAGGACTTAAAGGATCTGCCACTGATGGATGGTGCCAAGTACCACAGCATACCTTCAGAGGTCTAGCTGAGTCTGTGCCTTAGGGTTATGGTGGGTGGTCATATTGATCATCATCATCATCATGAAGACCTATCAAATAAATGGGTCTTATTTCTAAGGACAGAGAAGAGGTGTGTCTGACACATGTGCCTTGTTTCCAGGGACGGGACAGAGCGGATGCATGTTTACACATATGTTTGATTTCCAGGGACAGAAAGATGACACATGGGCCTGCTTTACATGGAGGGAGAGGAGGTTTGTCTTATACATGAGCCTCATTGTCAGGGTAGAGCGGAGGCATGTCTGACACATGAGAGGAGACAGAAGTGTTTTTCCTTCCATGGATGTAAGGATGAATTTCCTCCCAGATGCCGGGGCATCCCTCTTTCCATGGACATGGATGCTTGCCTTTTTCCTCCCTTCCTCCCATGGACAGGGACAGAAGGGTGTTGTTTCCTTGGACAACGGAGTGTTCTTCCCATAGACAATGCTGTGTGTTGCTATGGACTCTGGACTTCCTATGTGACAGAAGATTCAGAGCCTTCCTTTCTCTCTCCCATGGACACAGAGGTTCTTCCTCCCACCAACACAGAAGACTTATCTCCTCCACAGACCTGACCACACGGCCTACAAATCCTTCCTTCCATGGGCCTTCATCCTTCCATCCATGGGCCTTTCATCCATGGGCCCCTCATCCTTCCATCCATGGGCCCCTCATCCTTCCATCCATGGGCCCCTCATCCTTCCATCCATGGGCCCCTCATCCTTCCATCCATGGGCCCCTCATCCTTCCATCCATGGGCCCCTCATCCTTCCATCCATGGGCCCCTCATCCTTCCATCCATGGGCCCCTCATCCTTCCATCCATGGCCCCTCATCCTTCCATCCATGGGCCCTCATCCTTCCATCCATGGGCCCTCATCCTTCCATCCATGGGCCCTCATCCTTCCATCCATGGGCCCTCATCCTTCCTTCCATGGGCCCTCATCCTTCCTTCCATGGGCCCTCATCCTTCCATCCATGGGCCCTCATCCTTCCATCCATGGGCCCTCATCCTTCCATCCATGGGCCCTCATCCTTCCTTCCATGGGCCCCTCATCCTTCCATCCACACAGGGACAGATGTCCGGACTCTTCCCTGTCGTGGGCTATGCTGTATGTTACATATTGCTGACTGCTGTACTGTAAGCTGTGCTGTACATTACATACTGCTGATCCTGGTATTCTGTGTCCTAACATCTGGATATTGCTAAGTAATCCCAGTTGATTTACATTGTAATATTTTACATCTATGTAGATGTTTGCAACGGTAATCTGATCTGTTCTCTTTTTTTTTTTTTTTTTCTTAGCTCCCTGTGAAATACTTTGTGATCCTGCCAGTCCCCGTCTTCTCTTTTGCAAAGTGACCACGCCAGGCACGGAAGCAGATCTGTGCTAGTGTGGTCAGTTTACATACCACTTATTTGTTTTTTTGAGTTGCAGGACACCATGCCCACACACAGCATGCCTGTAACTTCCATAGTCTGCTGGGCAACCACCCCCCCCCCCCCTATGATTGACAGAAGACACCCTTCTTCCATGCAGGAGCACAGAGACAGGGAATGTACTTCCCAGATGTGTGTTGTAATACACTCCCCATCCTCTGATTGGCTTAACCATTCTAATAATCCTATTACATAAAATCACCCCATCCCCTCTGTAATATAACAATAATTGTGCCTGTGTTATAGAAAAAATGTACCTAATCTGTACCTAAATCAGAGCAGCTTCTGGCACTGACAGCTCCAGCGGGCGGGCCTGAGCACTGCCGCTGACGTCAGCAGGGAAAGAGAGGAGAGAGAGCTGTGCGGTCATGTGATCGCCGGGAGCCGCTCTGCTATAGGTACAGATTGGCATATTTTTTTCTATACCACAGGCGCACTTATTTTATTACAGAGGGAATGGGATGATTTTATATTAAATATAAGAGTAGCAGGAGGGGAGGGGGCAAGCACTGACACGACGAGCAGGGATGGGGGGGCAGACACTGACACGAGCAGGGCCAAATTACACAGCACAAGCACTGTGTTGTAGAACATGCTTTAAAGGGTAACTCCACTTTCATGGGGAAAAATAATATAGTGTATACAATTGCGACACAAATCATATTGTAATTGAATGTTATTAAAAATTTCCTTTTCAATCTGCAGCCGCTGTCATTTTCTGAAAATGCAATATGGCTACCTGGAGGTGTTCTGTACACAGAATGTGTACTGACCACACCCCAGAAACATAATTTCCTGCTTGTGTGATTGGTTCACTGATTTTCCCAGAAGTCTCCACTATGATACAAGTCAGATTTCTGGCATCCCCTGCAACAATAATATTATTTTTGGTGAGATACTCCCAATAGGAACATGTCTAAAGGGATGCAGGCACAGCAGCTTTACTCATTAGAGCCCTGCAGCTGCCACAGCTGATAAATAATTATGAAACCCCTCCCATTAGACCCACTCGGCACAAGGGAACAAACTAGGGATGCACCGAAATGAAAAGTCTGGGCCGAAACCGAAAATGCAGGATGCCCTTAACCGAAACCGAAAATGACTTTTTCCCGAATTTTTTTTTAAAATAGATAGAAGAGGGGCATACACCAGAAACAGGCAGCGACATACACCTGTTCCTGCCACCCTGTCACAGTATATGTACTGTGACGGGTTGGCAAGTGGTTAATTTAATTACCAATGGTATTTGTATTATGAAACATGAGGGGGTTAATGTATTGTCACTGCTGGTCACTTATCTATTAGTGACCGACCAGTGGCAGGTAATTAACCCCTTTGTGCTGCATTAGTGCAACCAGTATCAGTGCAACCAGTGTTAATTAACACTGATACTGGTTGCACTAATGCAGCACAAAGGGGTTAATTAACTGGTCGGTCACTAATGCAGTGACGCTAATCAGTGACCTGCAGTGAAAATACATTAACCCCTCATGCTTCATAATACAAATACCATTGATAAGCTGCCTCAGCTCTCCCCCATCCCCCCCCCCCCCCACTGCCTCAGCGTCCCCCTCGGCAGTACACCCTCCCCCCCTCTGGCTCAGCGTCCCTCCTCGGGTGTCCATTCAAAAGAAGCTGTTCTGGCCGGCGGCCCGCCTCCTGGTGATGTCACTACTACGATCTGTGTATGAATGAAGTGACACACCAGGCGGGAGGGCGAGGCGAGCGGCCGCTATAGATATAACTATGTGATCCTTCCCTGTCAGCTCAGCAGGACTGTGTGTGAATGAACTGACCTGACACCGGGCGGGGGGAGCGGCCGCTAATAACTATAACTATGTGAGCCTTCACTTCCCTGTCAGCGGAGATACATGCCTGACAGGGAGGTGAAGCGCTCGCATAGTTATAGACCCCGCCCGGTGTCAGGTCAGTTCATTCACACGCAGTCCCGCTGAGCTGACAAGGAAGGATCACATAGTTCTATCTATAGCGGCCGCTCGCCCCGCCCTCCCGCCTGGTATGTCCCTCCATTCATGCACAGATAGTAGTAGGGACGTCATTGAGAGGTGGGCGGCCGGCCAGAGGCTGGACTTTTAAAAACGGCCATGTGCTGCACCCTCCTCCTTCCTCACGGCGGCCATATTAATTTCGGCAATGTTAACCCTTTATCGGCCGAAATGGGATAGGCTCCTTTTCGGCCGATAATTTCGGTGCATCCCTAGAACAAACAGTGATTTCTTTAAAATAACAAAAGGTAGGAATCTGCAACAAAGTTTGTTAAAATCCTTGCAACGTACACAGATCACCCAGAGGGGAATGTTTTTTTTTTCTCAACAAAAGTGGAGTTAGGCCCCTTTCACACCGGCTTTCCGATCCGATCGGCCTGTCAGTTTTTTCAGGCGGACCGGATCAGATGCTCCATGCAGCGGATGTCAGCGGAGACATGTCCACTGACACCCGCTGCTCTCCGATCTGATCCTGTCCCTGAAATCCGGATGGATGGAAACCCTATTTTCCATCCGTCTAGTGGATCGGATGAGAATGGACAGGCGGTCCGTTCTCATCCGATTCCCCCATAGAGGAGAGCGGAGACGGAGCTGTCATCTGCCTGCTCAGCGGGGATCCGCGGACTGATCCCCCGCTGAGCAGAACGGACTTCGTCGGGTGCACCACCCGTGTGAAAGGAGCCTTAAGCTTTAAGGAAACGCTTTAAAGTGTTCCTAAGCCCAGGACCCTGCATTCACTATATCTGGTCTCCCACAGTGCACAGAAATTAGACTTGCAATAGTTTTAGTAAATATAAACTGCTAAATACTTTTTGTCATCAGCAGTATATAGCACTGTGACTTCTATCAGTGTCTGGTTACAGCTTGTAGGAGGAGTTTTCATTCTACTCTGACCTATGAGGCTACAGGACCCCTGACTGTCTGTCTGGACCGTGCTAATCACATAGAAATACACACCAAACTGAGCATGTGCAGCTTGTCCCTTAGCATCTGTTCTCACAGGAGATGGTTTGGGGACTGTGGAAGAAGCGGGGATCAGAGAAGACAGGATCAAACAGCCTTCTTACGCAATGCAGTGGATTGACTCTCTAGGTTCCACAGTGAGTATAGCAAGCACGTTTTACTGCATATACAATTGGACAAGACTAGTACGCTAACCCTGATGCAGCAAAAAACAGGGGCGTAGCGAGGTACAAAATCATGTGCCACATCCTAAAAATCTTAAAATTGAATGAACAAAAGGAAAAATGGACTTTCAAGGCACCATACATAAAAAGAAAAACACTTTATTGTTGATTAACATAAAACCAGAAAAGATTCTTCAACCACCCCCTAGGGGGCGGTAATAGTAAGTCGAGATACACGTGGCATAATAAAGTAAACCTTGCCAATAGGGCATACAGGGTAACTAGCGATGGCAAGAATACAATAACAATCACAAATTGATAGGTGAGGACGCTATACGTTATGATCGGGGGGCAGCCCACGATCCGGGGCAACGCAGAGCGTCCTCAATGATATGAGTACAACTTGCATATAGGAACAGGTTCATGTAGCCAGATGCTCTACATGTTTCGCCTGATGTTCAAGCCTCTTCCGGACCTGTTAGGATACACGTTCCCTGTATAGGTGGGATATCACTGGAGCCAACAATAGGGCGCCAAGGAAGTAGTCAAGAAGTAGCACAAAATATAGTAATCACGAGGGACGACCTGCTGCAGACTGATTTTACTGTTGTGGGTTTAGCAACACTTGCTAGTAATAGCAAAGTGCCTGCATATTATATTAAGAATAAAAAATAATGAACTGATGTTCTAAGTATTCATTTGTGCCAGTTCATATAATAATAATAAATGACAGTTCAAATAAACGTAATATGAAATCCTTATTGAGGAATCTTCAAGTGCTTCTACAACCACTCCCAACATTTTATATTCCCGATAAGTGACTGCTATACAATGTAAATGTATGAGGAAGTCTCCTGTTCTCTTTGTATTGCTTCCGTTGTGTGAAGTCCCTGGTGTCTCTGCCAGTCCCCTTGCTTTCCTATTAAAAACTGACCTCTCTAAGCAGGAGAGAACACCATTGTCAGTTCTCTAGCTATGCTGAAAACTCTGTATGCTTTCCTCCAATGATCAGACTTATCCTGACATGCCCCCCCCCCCTTGCACAGCCATTCACTGGGAAGCTCAATGTTACTGATTCTTCTCCCCTCAGCTCCTATGCAGCTGAGAACAGAGGTAATGTGACCACTTATAAAAAAAAAAGAGATGTATAATTTTTTTTTTTAAATATATCTATACAAAAATGTTTTACCTTTCATTTCTATTTTTAAACTGAATGGGTTTTTTTTTTTTTTTACAAGGTAATCCTTTACAATCACTTTAAGCTTCACGTTACTAAAACAGATTTTGTGTAGAGATTGGTAGCGTGGCACTGATTTAAAGTGGTTCTAAAGGCAGAAAGTTTGTTTTGATCTCAATGTATTCTATGCATTAAAGAGGAAGAATGCATAAATTGCTAGGGTAAATGCATAATGCGCTAGTATCGCATCGCATACTAGCACATTGTGACACTTGCATGCAAATGAAGCCCTGCGTTGTCCCCGCTGGCGGCCGCATCCATCTTCATCCGTCTTCCTTCCGGGTCTGCAGACTCCGGCTGTATTACTGGCTGGAGCCGCGTGACGTCACTCCCGAGGATGCGTGTGGGAGCCGCCGGCCGCTGCACAGGGCTCTGGAGAAACTGCACGGGTGGCCGTTTCTTCAGAGCGCATGCGCGATGGCGTCATAGGCTGCATGCAATGTAAGTATCTCCTAAACGGTGCAAGTTTAGAAGATATTTACAGTACCTATAGGTAAGCCTTATTAAAGGCCTACATATAGGTAAAAGTTATATAAAGGGGGGTTTACAACCACTATAAGATAAAAAACCTTCTAAGCGCAGGCCCTGATACTTATTTTAACCCCAGGGCCAAACCATGGCTTTGTGTCTGAATGAACACACAGAGCAGTAGCTCGGCTCGGGGGCCCCCATAACAAGCTGCTTGCTGTGGGGGCACTCAGCAAGAATGTGGGTCCAGGAGCACCAGTGAGGGACCTGAGAAGAGGAGGATCCGGGCTGTTCTGTGCAAAACCAACTACACAGAGCAGGTAAGTATAACATTGTTATTTTTAAAAAAAACTTTAATATCACTTTAATTTATAATTTTTATGAATACAATTGTGTGCATTCAGCAACCCTAACACACATTTTCTTTGTATTTCATTTTATTTGGGCACTATTGTTTATTTGTCTGTGTGCAATGTAATAGATTTGGATAGGTATTGCAGGGGTTAATCACTAACGCATTCATTTGATCTGCCTTTGGGGGGGGGGGGGGGGGGGTGGTCAACGTTTAACCACTTCTGGACCGGAAGATTTTCCCCCTTAATGACCAAGCCATAATTTGCGATTCGGCACTGCGTTACTTTAACGGACAATTGCGCAGTCGTGCGACGCTGTACCCAAAATAAAATTGATGTCCTTTCTTTCCTACAAATAGAGCTTTCTTTTGGTGGTATTTGATCACCTGTGCAATTTTTTTTATTTTTTGCGCTGTAAACAAAAAAAGAGCGACAATTCTGAAAAAAAAAAAAAACAATATTTTTCACAGTCTGCTATATAACATTCCCAAAAAAAAAAATTTTAAGTCAAAATTTAACATTTTAGGCCAATTTGTTTTCAGCTACACATTTTTGGTAAAAAAAATCGCATCTTCTAACTACCGGAAAGATTTGTAATTTTAAAAAAAAAATGTTACTAGTAAGGCGGCGATCTGCGATTTTTATGCGGGACTGCGACATTGCGGCGGACAGATCCGACCCCTGACTCACGTTTTTGACACTTTTGGGGGGGACCAGTGACATTACTGCAGTAATCAGTGCTAAAAACATACACTGTTACTGTAATAATGACACTGGCAGGGAAGGGGTTAATACTGTGGGTGATCAATGCGTTAAATGTGAGCCTAGGGAAGTGATTCTAATTGTATGGGGGTGGGGCTTATGGAATGACAATAGAGACTTGTGATCCTACATAGAAGGATCACAGGAGCTCTGTGATCATTCCAGAGAGGGGAGCGATCGCGGGTGTCAGGCGCCAATCAGAGCCGCCTGCACCGTGCATCGGAGTCCCCGCTGCCGAGTGGGGGCGGGAGTACGCCCCCCTAGCTGCCGGTTCGCGACCGATGTAGCCCAACGTCGGTTCGCGCAGAAGGGCCGCCCTGCCGCAGTACATATGCAGTGAACGGGCCGGAACCGGTTAATTGACACCCACAGCAGATCGCATGAACACAGTGCGGTTTCTACGCGATGCTGGAAACACACAGGAGTCGCTACGTTTCCCGCACCACATCAGTGTGAGCCAGGGCTTACAGGAAAGAACTGGAAGACATGTTTAACCCCTTCTATCACTTTGTAAAGTGGGGCTTCCAGGTACAGTTCTGTTACTTGCCAGCCAGCAGTAGGAAGTGATGGAAGCTCATGGTACATAAAGGCAAACCACTGTGATTACTTCTGCATCTTTATTCAGTGCTGCATTTGTTCAATACTTTTTGGCTGAATTCCCCCCATGGTTCTCACCCTTTTTTTTATCTGTTGCTCCAGGTAGAATCTGATGATTGGAGTGTAGAATATATGTAAGTTTCTCTGTATAGTCTCCTCCATGCTGGCCAGCATTGGCACATGATTTCAGGCAATACAAGGTCAACAGATCAGTTTAATGCCCAGCTATTTTGATAGCCATCCTAAGGTAAGCTGCAGCCACAAGTCATCATTTATTCTGACACGTAGGAGTACTCTCTCGAAATTGAAGTTATTTACAAATAAAGGCTTTTTAAATGTTGTGAGTTTTTTTTTTTTTTTTTTTTTTTATGCAATACTAGAAAAGCAAACAAGACATACAAAACAACAAAAAGTTTATATACGAAAATGAGTAAACAAAAAAATAACTAGAGGGGGAGATTTGAGTAATAAGTGATTAAATAGGCACTCTATTGTATTAAACCTGAACTCCAGGGGAAATAAAGCACCACAACCTTCCCTCCCTCCAGCAAGGGGTAAATGCTAGTTAAATCTCGGGGGGTGAGGAATAAGGTTAAGCACTTGACCTCTGGAAGATTTTACCCCCTTCATGACCACAGGGTATTTTTATCTATTCAGCACTTTAACTGACAATTGCTCAGTCATGCAACACTGTACCCAAATTAATTTTTTATCATTTAAGTCCCCGTTCACACTAAGGCGACCTGTGAGGCGCCGTAGGTCGCCTTCCATAGGGAAGCTGTGGACCCGTTCTAATAGGAGCGACACAAGTCGCTCCGACTTAGAAAAAGGGTCCGGAGCTTCTTTGGGGCGACCCGGAGGCGACCGCCATAGACTTCAATGTTATGAAGTCCGTGGCGGCCGCTCCAAGGTCGCGGCGCGCTGCTCGCACCGCGACCTCGGAGGTCGCCCCCCCCCAAGTCGGATCGCGGCAATGTGAACGGGGCCTTATTCACACAATTGGAGATCAGCCAAGTGGTGGTATTTGATTACCACTGGGGTTTTTATTAAATAAACAATTAAAGACCGACTATTTAGAAGAAAAAAAAAAAGGATATTTTATACTTTGTTATAAAATATATCCAATAAAATTTCTTCATAAATTTATACCAAAATATATTCTGCTACATGTCTTTGGTTACAAAAAATCCCAATAAGTCTATATTAGTTGGTTTGTGAGAAAGTTATAGCATTTAAAATTGAGATTGAATGATTGAGAACAATCCATGACACTGGCAGGTCTCAGCCTTGCAAAGGGGGCAGTGCATGCTATAAATTCTGCAGGGTGCCCAAACTTTTGCAGATGCCATTTTTTTGTTTTCTGTTATTTTGAAAGTATCAATGATGGAAATAAAATCTAACTTTTGTTGACATATTATAAGAATGTCTAATCTGTAATTTGATGTCTTTTGGAGATTTTTCCATCTTTCCTTGGCTTCTTTATGCACATTAATACAAATTTTTACCTGGGGTGCCCAAACTTTCGATCCCCACTGTAGATGATATACTGTACTGTAAAGGAGACCATCAGCGACTTATAGTGGGACTGTAATATGGTGGTGGGCAATTTGGTGCTAAGAGACACTGACTGGGAGGGTCACTGAATCTATCACTGGTGACATTAATACTGTACACTGCCACTGTAATAATGACACTGGCTGGGATGGGGCTTAAATTCCAGGGACAAGACAGAGCCAAGCCATGTCTTGCACAAGGGCCCTATTTCCAGGAACAGAAAGGAGACACTGGCTGGAAAGGGGTTAATTACACTGGCTGGGAAGGGGTTATTATCTAGGGGCAATCAAGGGGTAAATTGTGTGTCTAACGATGTGTACTGCTTTTACTTACTAATCTAGCTGTTTGTTTGTTTTTTTGTTTTTTTTTTAATTCCTGCTCTTTAGGGAGAAGAAACAGTCAGATCACTGTTCATGTGTACAGAGTTCTGTGTGTTTGTAAACACAGAGCTCTGTGTATGATTGGCTACAGCCGATCAGCAGGTTCACAGCCAAAATCCTTGGCCATAACCTGCTGACAATCTTCTACTGTAGCAAATCGCAGCACAGTTCACATGGGGGCACATGCCCCAAACTTGAAAGTGACCTGGCAACGTTTATTTACATTGCTGAGCCTGCAGCTTGGTCACAATAAAAATGTGACTGAACGGCAAGTGGTTAATACTTGCCTTATTCTTTGCTTCAGCCCTCGCCCCTCCAAAATCCAGGTTGTGTGCAGACCATCTGTGACCTCACAATATAAAACGGTTTTACAATAGTAGATTTCAATCAATAAGAATGTAGACCAAGACCCAAGCTGTAAAATAGCAGGAGATAGCTGAGTCCTACAGATTACATAAGGAAGACTTGGTTCTCCCCTGTTTAGTCATCAGAGCTTTGTGATAGCCGGGCACTATGCCAAGTTTATCAGGAAGGAGAACACAGAGCTCTGGATACAGACTGTGCAGCTGTCACACCTACAATGGAGCACAGCTGGTTACACAGGGAGAGCTGCAATCTCCCTGGAAAATCTGCAGGACTGCCACTTTTGCAGCTTAGTCTTTCATAGTACTGGAGAGACTCCCGCCTCAGTGGGAGATTTAGGCCCCATGCACACGGGGCGTTAGAAAAAACGTACGTCAAAGTTAGTTCTGACGCCGGAAAAAGCAGCTGTAAAAACGTGCTTTCAGTAGCTTTTTCCATTGGCATTATTGCACGTTTTGCCACGTTGCTTTTAGCAGCGTTTTTTTTTCTTCCATTCAAAATCAATGGTTCCCTATGGGAGCCTATTGATTTGAATGGAGGTTGCACCGCAACACCGCAAGTCGGATCCGACTTGCGGGGTGACTTGCGCTGTGGGAATCTTGAGGGGGAACTCCACGCCAAAATGTGAAAAAAAACGGCGTGGGGTCCCCCCCCAAGGTTCCAAACCAGGCCCTTCGGGTCTGTTATGGAATTTGAGGGTAGCCCCATGCCGAAAAAACGGCGTGGGGTCCCCCCCAAAATCCATACCAGACCCTTATCCGAGCATGCAGCCCGGCAGGCCAGGAAAGGGGAGGGGACGAGCGAGCGGCCCCACCCCCCCTGGACCACACCAGGCCACATGCCCTCAACATGGGGGGGTGTTGGTGCTTTGGGGCAGGGGGAGCTCTGCACCCCCCACCTCAAAGCACCTTGCCCCCATGTTGATGAGGACAAGGGCCTCATCCCCACAACCCTGGCCGGTGGTTGTGGGGGTCTGCGGGCAGGGGGCTCATCGGAATCTGGAAGCACCCTTTAACAAGGGGGCCCCCCAGATCCCGGACCCCCTCCCTATGTGAATGGGTATGGGGTACACTGTACCCCTACCCATTCACCCCATAAAAGGCAGTGTATGGAAATAACGACAAGAGACGTTTTGGAAAGTTTATTAAAAATCTTCATCCGACTCTTCTTGTCTTCTCCTCTCCGGGGTCTTCTGCTCTTTTGCTGTCCGCCCTTCTTGTCTTCTCCTCTCCGGGGTCTTCTGCTCTTTTGCTGTCCCCCTCTTCTTGTGTTCTTCTCTCCGGGGTCTTCTGCTGTCCTCTCTTCTTTTCTTCTCCTCTCCGGTCTTCTGCTCTTTTGCTGTCGGCTGTCGGCTGTCTTCTTCCTCCGGTCCTCCTCCTCCGACGTCTCCGCTGATTATGCCTATCTCCGGTCTCTTCAGCTTATTATATAGCCATTAGGGGCGTGGCCCCGATGACGTCATCGGGAGGCCCCACCCCCTCATGTCACAGATGACGTCATCTGTGACATGAGGGGGCGGGGCCTCCCGATGACGTCATCGGGGCCACGCCCCTAATGGATATATAATAAGCTGAAGAGACCGGAGATAGGCATAATCAGCGGAGACGTCGGAGGAGGAGGACCGGAGGAAGAAGACAGCCGACAGCCGACAGCAAAAGAGCAGAAGACCGGAGAGGAGAAGAAAAGAAGAGAGGACAGCAGAAGACCCCGGAGAGAAGAACACAAGAAGAGGGGGACAGCAAAAGAGCAGAAGTCCCCGGAGAGGAGAAGACAAGAAGGGCGGACAGCAAAAGAGCAGAAGACCCCGGAGAGGAGAAGACAAGAAGAGTCGGATGAAGATTTTTAATAAACTTTCCAAAACGTCTCTTGTCGTTATTTCCATACACTGCCTTTTATGGGGTGAATGGGTAGGGGTACAGTGTACCCCATACCCATTCACATAGGGAGGGGGTCCGGGATCTGGGGGGCCCCCTTGTTAAAGGGTGCTTCCAGATTCCGATGAGCCCCCTGCCCGCAGACCCCCACAACCACCGGCCAGGGTTGTGGGGATGAGGCCCTTGTCCTCATCAACATGGGGGCAAGGTGCTTTGAGGTGGGGGGTGCAGAGCTCCCCCTGCCCCAAAGCACCAACACCCCCCCATGTTGAGGGCATGTGGCCTGGTGTGGTCCAGGGGGGGTGGGGCCGCTCGCTCGTCCCCTCCCCTTTCCTGGCCTGCCGGGCTGCATGCTCGGATAAGGGTCTGGTATGGATTTTGGCGGGGACCCCACGCCGTTTTTTCGGCATGGGGCTACCCTCAAATTCCATAACAGACCCGAAGGGCCTGGTTTGGAACCTTGGGGGGGGACCCCACGCCGTTTTTTTCACATTTTGGCGTGGAGTTCCCCCTCAAGATTCCCACAGCGCAAGTCACCCCGCAAGTCGGATCCGACTTGCGGTGTTGCGGTGCGACCTCCATTCAAATCAATAGGCTCCCATAGGGAACCATTGATTTTGAATGGAAGAAAAAAAAACGTATAACGTGGCTTAACGCACGTTAAGCAACGTTATAGCAAAGTTATTCAGCTTTTAGCAGCGTCAGGCGTTTTTAACGCTGTAACGCTGGTCCTCAGAACGCGCAGGTGGTGGGTTCTTGTTGAAGCCTAAAAACGCCTAAGCCACTTACAGCTCAAAAACGTCTGAGTGTGCATGAGGCCATAGAATAACATGGAGGGGCGTTTTTAGGCTGCAAAAAGAAAACGCCTGACGCTGCTTACAGCAGCGTTAAAAACGTCCCGTGTGCATGGGGCCTTAGACAAGGGTTGATTTACAAAGACTGGAGAGTGCAAAATCTGGTGCAGCTGTACACGGTAGCCAATCGGCCTCTAACTTTAGCTTGTTCAATTAAGCTTTGACAAACAATACTGGAAGCTGATTGGTTTCTTTACAGAGATGGACCAGATTTTTTGCACTCTCCAGCTTTAGTAAATCAACCCTTACAGAGACAAGAATGATGGATCAGAAACAGAGTAACAGAAATCTAAAACATATGGAACCTGGAGTAAAATCTTTGGTAGGATGGGGGGCAGATGCAATCCCCATACATTAACCCAATCAAGGTTTAGTAGAAAGTACTTCATTAAAGGTCAGAGCAAAATGTCCTACAAGCCAGTTGCTACAGCTAGTAAGGCTACAGCAAACATGTTAACTTTCTCCTTTAGGCCCCATGCACACGGGGCGTTAGAAAAAACGTACGTCAAAGCTAGTTCTGATGCCGGAAAAAGCAGCTGTAAAAACGTGCTTTCAGTAGCTTTTTCCATTGGCGTTATTGCACGTTTTGCCACGTTGCTTTTAGCAGCGTTTTTTTTTTCTTCCATTCAAAATCAATGGTTCCCTATGGAAGCCTATTGATTTGAATGGAGGTCACACCGCAAGTCGGATCCGACTTGCTGGACGACTTGCGCTGTGGGAATCTTGAGGGGGAACTCCACGCCAAAATGGGAAAAAACGGCGTGGGGGTCCCCCCCAAGGTTCCAAACCAGGCCCTTCGGGTCTGGTATGGAATTTGAGGGTAGCCCCATGCCGAAAAAAACGGCGTGGGGTCCCCCCCAAAATCCATACCAGACCCTTATCCGAGCATGCAGGCCAGGAAAGGGGAGGGGACGAGCTAGCGGCCCCACCCTCCCTGGACCACACCAGGCCACATGCCGTTAACATGGGGGGGGGGGGTGTTGGTGCTTTGGGGCAGGGGGAGCTCTGCACCCCCCACCTCAAAGCACCTTGCCCCCATGTTGAAGAGGACAAGGGCCTCATCCCCACAACCCTGGCCGGTGGTTGTGGGGGTCTGCGGGCAGGGGGCTCATCGGAATCTGGAAGCCCCCTTTAACAAGGGGGCCCCCCAGATCCCGGACTCCCTCCCTATGGGTATGGGGTACACTGTACCCCTACTCATTCACCACATAAAAGGCAGTGTGTGGAAATAACGACAAGAGACGTTTTGGAAAGTTTATTAAAAATCTTCATCCGACTCTTCTTGTCTTCTCCTCTCCAGGGTCTTCTGCTCTTTTGCTGTCCGCCCTTCTTGTCTTCTCCTCTCCGGGGTCTTCTGCTCTTTTGCTGTCCCCTCTTCTTGTGTTCTTCTCTCCGGGGTCTTCTGCTCTTTTGCTGTCCCCTCTTCTGCTGTCCTCTCTTATTTTCTTCTCCTCTCCGGTCTTCTGCTCTTTTGCTGTCGGCTGTCGGCTCTTCTTCCTCCGGTCCTCCGACGACGTCTCCGCTGATTATGCCTATCTCCGGTCTCTGCAGCTTATTATATAGCCATTAGGGGGTGGCCCCGATGACGTCATCAGGAGGCCCCGCCCCTCATATCACAGATGACGTCATATGTGCCATGAGGGGGCGTGGCCTCCCGATGACGTCATTGGGGCCACGCCCCTAATGGCTATATAATAAGCTGCAGAGACCGGAGATAGGCATAATCAGCGGAGACGTAGTCGGAGGAGGACCGGACGAAAAAGAGCCGACAGCAAAAGAGCAGAAGACCGGAGAGAAGAAAATAAGAGAGGATAGCAGAAGAGGGGACAGCAAAAGAGCAGAAGATCCCGGAGAGAAGAACACAAGAAGAGCGGACAGCAAAAGAGCAGAAGACCACGGAGATAAGAACACAAGAAGAGGGGACAGCAAAAGAGCAGAAGACCCCGGAGAGGAGAAGACAAGAAGGGCGGACAGCAAAAGAGCAGAAGACCCCGGAGAGGAGAAGACAAGAAGAGTCGGATGAAGATTTTTAATAAACTTTCCAAAACGTCTCCTGTCGTTATTTCCATACACTGCCTTTTATGTGGTGAATGAGTAGGGGTACAGTGTACCCCATACCCATTCACATAGGGAGGGGGTCCGGGATCTGGGGGGCCCCCTTGTTAAAGGGGGCTTCCAGATTCCGATGAGCCCCCTGCCCGCAGACCCCCACAACCACCGGCCAGGGTTGTGGGGATGAGGCCCTTGTCCTCATCAACATGGGGGCAAGGTGCTTTGAGGTGGGGGGTGCAGAGCTCCCCCTGCCCCAAAGCACCAACACCCCCCCATGTTGAGGGCATGTGGCCTGGTGTGGTCCAGGGGGGGTGGGGCCGCTCGCTCGTCCCCTCCCCTTTCCTGGCCTGCCGGGCTGCATGCTCAGATAAGGGTCTGGTATGGATTTTGGGGGGGACCCCACGCCATTTTTTCGGCATGGGGCTACCCTCAAATTCCATACCAGACCCGAAGGGCCTGGTTTGGAACATTGGGGGAGGGGGACCCCCCACGCCGTTTTTTTCCCATTTTGGCGTGGAGTTCCCCCTCAAGATTCCCACAGCGCAAGTCGGATCCGACTTGCGGTGTTGCGGTGCGACCTCCATTCAAATCAATAGGCTCCCATAGGGAACCATTGATTTTGAATGGAAGAAAAAAAAACGTACAACGTGGCTTAACGCACGTTAAGCTACGTTATAGCAACGTTATTAAGCTTTTAGCAGCGTCAGGCGTTTTTAACGCTCTAACGCTGGTCCTCAGAACGCGCAGGTCGTGGGTTCTTGTTGCAGCTTAAAAACGCCTAGGCCACTTACAGCTCAAAAACGTCTGAGTGTGCATGAGGCCATAGAATAACATGGAGGGGCGTTTTTAGGCTGCAAAAAGAAAAGCCTGACGCTGCTTACAGCGGCGTTAAAAACGCCCCGTGTGCATGGGGCCTTACAGCTTCTCAAACTGACAACTAGATTAACTACCTCAATACTGGGCACTTAAACCCCCTTCCTTCTCAGACCAATTTTCAGCTTTTAGCGCTGTTGCATTTTGAATGACAATTGCACGGTCATGCAACACTGTACCTAAACCAAATTTATGTCATTTTTTTCCCCACAAATAGAGCTTTCTTTTGGTGGTATTTGATCACCGCCAGGTTTTTTCTTTTTTGGTGCACAAATAAAAAAAGACCGAAAAGTTTGAAAAAAAAAAAAAGTTTTTTTGTTTAGGTTATAAAATTTTGTAAATGGATACGTTTTTTTCCTGCACTGATGACGCCGCACTGACAGGCACTGATGAGGAGGCACTGATGGGGTGGCACTGATGGGGTGGCACTGATATGCAGCACTGATGGGCACTGATAGGCAGCACTGATGGGCACTGATAGATAGCACTGATCGGCGGCGCTGATGGGCACTGATCGGCGGCGCTGATGGGCACTGATCGGCGGCGCTGATGGGCACTGATCGGCGGCACTGATGGGTGGCACTGATCGGCACTGATGGGCACTGATAGGCAGCACTGGTGGGCAATAATGGGCACTGGTGGACGGCACTGATAGATGGCAATAACCGGCACTGGTGGGCAGCACTGATAGATGGCATTGGTGGGCAGCACTGATAGGGGGGGCACCACTGGCAGGCTCTCTGAGCCCTGTTTGCCATCCCTGGTGGCCATGGTGGGCATCCCTGGTGGTCATGGGTGGGCATCCCTGGTGGCTCTAGTGGCATCCCCTCCCCCTAGGGCTGCACTGGTAATCAGTCATCTGATTACCAGCACAGACCCCCCCTGTGATCAGTGAGTAATTAGAAATACTCACTGATCACCCCGGCTGCAGAATCGATCCTCTCCTTCTCCTCACACTGACAGGATCTGTCAGGAGGAGAAATGATCGAAGCCGTTACAACGGCTGTATTGACATTACATGACGGCTGTGATTGGTCACAGCCGTCATGTGATCAGGAGGGCCAATCACAGGGCCCTCCTGCCGAGTGATGTTGCTCTGTGTCCTAGGGACACAGGCACATCAAGATTGCGCCGATGCGCGTGCCCGTGGCGGCGCGATCACTCTCCTTCTGAAGGACGTTCCGGAATGTCCATTCAGAAGGACGAGACTCCCACCCGGCCGTATATGTACTATGGCCCGGGTGGGAGGTGGTTAATAAAGGAATGCATATAAAGGACAGTGCTCCCCTACCAGTGTTTAGGATCCACATCTAGTTTTGGGAACCAGTGAACTTATGAACATCAGGAGATGTATTTAAAGGTAAAGTCACTTTTGCTTTAGACTGCCTATACACATTTCAATAAAATGTAGATATTGCTTAAACAGACTGCCATTACTAAGTCTTTATGGCCCTTGCTTTGTGCGCTGGTGCGCAGTCATGTTGGAACAGGAAGGGGCCATCCCCAAACTGTTTCCACAAAAGTGGGAGCATGAAATCGTCCAAAATGTCCCTTCACTGAAACTAGGTCAAGCCTAACCCTTGAAAACAACCTCACACCATAATCCCCCCCCCCTCCACCAAATGATTTGGACCAGTGCACAAAGCAAGGTCCATAAAGACATGGATGACCGAGTTTGAAGTGGAGGGAATTGACTGGCCTGCACAGAGTCCTGACCTCACCCAATAGAACGCATTTGGAATGAATTAGAGCGCAGACTGCGAGCCAGGCCTTCTCTCCAACATCAGTGTCTGACCCTCACAAATGTGCTTCTTAACCACTTGCCTACAGTGCACTTTCACCCCCTTCCTGCCCAGACTGATTTTCAGCTTTCAGCGCTCTCACACTTTGAATGATAATTACTCAGTCGTGCAACACTGTACCCATAAAAAATTTGTGTCCTTTTTTTCACACAAATAGAGCTTTCTTTTGATGGTATTTAATCACTACTGGGTTTTTTATTTTTTGTGCTATAAATAAAAAAAGACTGAAAATATTGTGAAAAAACGCATTTTTCTTTGTTTCTGTCATAAAATTTAGCAAATGAGTAATTATTCTTCACAAATTTTGGCCAAAATTTATACTGCTACTTATCTTTGGTAAAAATAACCCAAATAAGTGTATATTATTTGGTCTTTGTGAAAGTTATAGAGTCCAAAATTTATGGTGCTAATCATTGAAAATTGATCACACTTGACCACACCTGATGTACTGAAGGCCTATCTCATTTCTTGAGACACTAAAAAGTCAGGAAAGTACAAATACCCCCCAAATGACCCCTTTTTGGAAAGTAGACATTCCAAGGTATTTAATAAGGGGCATGGTGAGTTTTTTGAAGTTGTAATTTTTTTCCCACAACTCTTTGCAAAATTAAGTTTTTTTTTTTTTTTTTTACAAATTGACATATTAACAGGTTATTTCTCTCACACAGCATATGTATACTTGCAACTACACCCCAAAACACATTCTACTATTCCTCCTGAGTATGGCGATACCACATGTGTGAGACTTTTTCACAGCCTGGCCACATACAGAGGCCTAACATCCAAGTAGCACCGTCCGGCATTCTAGGAGCACAAATTACACATATAATTTCCTGACAACCTATCGCACTTTTGAAGGCCCTGGAGCACCAGGACAATGGAAATCCCCATAAAATTACCCAATTTTGGAAAGCAAACAGCGTATAATTTCTGAGGCATAATGAGTCTTTTGAATATGTAATTTTTTCCACAAATGTTTGGAAAATGTGGAAAGAAAATGAAAACACATTTTTTTTTTTACACAAAGCTGTCCATTTATGCAATATTTCTAACACATAGCATGTACATAGCAAAAATTGCACCCCAAAATACATTCTGCTATTCCTCCTGAGTATGGCGATACCACATGTGTAACACTTTTTCACAGCCAGGCCACATACAGAGGCCTAACATCCAAGTAGCACTTTTCACAAAGTTGTCCATTTATCCACTTTAAGACTGGGCCTATTTTTGACACTTGGTGTTTACAAGCTAAAATCATTTTTTTTGCTAGAAAACTACTTAGAACCCCCAAACATTATATCTTTTTTTTTTTAGCAGAGACCCTAGAGAATAAAATGGAGATCGTTGCAATATTTTTTATCACACCATATTTGCGCAGCAGTCTTCTAAATGCAATTTTTTTGAAAAAAATTCACTTTTTTGAACTAAAAAATAAGAAAACAATAAATTTAGCCCAATTTTTTTCCATAATGTGAAAGATAATGTTACGCCGAGTAATTAGATACCCAACATGTCATGCTTCAAAATTGCGCATGCTCACAGAATGGCGCCAAACATTGGTACTTAAAAATCCCCATAGGCAACATTTTAAAAATATCTGCAGGTTACCAGCTTAGAGTTACAGAGGAGTTCTAGGGCTCAAATTATTGCACTCGCTCCAACGATCGCGGAGATACCTCACATGTATGGTTTGAACACCGTTTACATATGTGGGCGGGACTTGCGTATGCGTTTGCTTCTGCGCGCGAGCTAACGGGGACAGGGCGCTTTAATTTTTTTTTTTTCCTATTTATTTTATTTATTATTTTTTTATTTTTACACAGTTTAAAAAAAAAAATGTTTTGATCATTTTTATTCCTATTACAAGGAATGTAAACATCCCTTGTAATAGAAATAGGCATGACAGGTCCTCTTTATTGTGAGATCTGTCGTCAAAAAGACCTCGCAACTACACTAAAAAAGAAAAAAAAAAATTGTTGAAAAAGGAAAAAAAAAAAAGCGGCCCTTTTAAACCGGTTGCTAGGCAACGTCTTTTGACGTAGCTCCGGTCCTCCAAGACCATAGAGTCCAGTGAGGGCCATCTTGCCCTCACTCGACTTCCTGTCTCTGAGGATCCGGGGCCGGATAGTTTTCCCCGCTGCCGGCCGGTCCGGTAAGCTGGGAAAACGTCTGGGACACGGCAGGAGTGGGGGGGCACCTCTTCCCCTGCACCGTAAGGGTAATTCCGCGGCGAATCCGCCACTGGGGCCACCCTTATCTGAAAGCCGACCGCCCGCCTTTTCAAAAAATACCGGGGTTATGGCAGCTATCTGCTGCCATAACCCCAGTATTTAGCTTTTAATGGGCGACGCATATAGTCGTTAGGCGGTCAGTAAGTGATTGCAAGTATATGGCAAACAGGTGACGATGACTGATGGGGTGACAGGTGACGATGACTGATGAGGTGACAGATGACAATCACTGACGGGGTGACAAGTGACGATGATTGATAGGGTGACAGATGACCATGACTGATGGGGTGACGGTGATTAATGGGGTGACAGGTGACGGACGATGGTCACTAATGGGTGACAGGTGACGGGCGATGGTGCACGGCGGTACTGATGGCAGTCTCTGGTGACCGGTGAACTTTAGGCTATGTCCACATGTGAGTTGGAACACAGCCGATCACGTGGGAAACAGCCATGCCCATTGGCTGTTTCCCCCCTGCCGGTGACCGGCTGTGTCCCGGGGACACGCTGACACCGGCAGTGCACGGCGGCACGCACGCGATCGCGCGCCTGCCCTGCATTACTGGGATCACGTCATATGACGTCCGCCCAGGATAATGGTCGCGCCGTCCCGCCGTCATATGAAGGCGGGCGGGCGGCAAGTGGTTAAAGAATGGTCAACCTTTCCCATAGACACACTCCTAAACCTTGTGGACATCCTTCCTAGAATAGTTGAAGCTGTTATAGCTGCAAAGGGTGGGCCAACTCAATATTGAACCCTACAGATTAAGACTGGGATGCCTTTAAAGTTCATGCGCATGTAAAGACATGTCCCAATACTTCTGACAATATAGTGTTCATTAGACCAAAAGAGAGGTGTTGAAAAAGAATAAGGGGAAATAAAAACTTGGTCCCCAAATAGGGATAGTCCCTCCAGATGTGAGAAAGTTGGGAGCTTTGTAGTTTATAAAAAAATATTTGCATATAAACAGCTGTGCGGTATGTGCTTGTTACATAAGCAGACTTTGCTTCCTACTGATCCTTTAATCCAATTGATAAAGTCACTAAAATTTGGTAATGTAAATAAAAGCTTCTGACTTTACTGATCTGCATACATAACCCAGGTCAGTGATTATGAAAGTAAAGGATGCAGTGCCTTGAAAAGTGTTCATACCCCTTGAAATTTTCCGCATTTTGTCATGGTACAACCAAAAACATACATTTATTTTATTGGGATTTTATGTGATAGACCAACACAAAGTGGCACATAATTGTGAAGTGGAAAGATGATTAATAGTTTTCATATTTCTATTACAAATAAATATCTAAAAGTGTGGCATGCATTTGTATTCAGCCCCCCTGAACCAATACTTTGTAGAACCACCTTTCCCTGCAATTACAGCTGCAAAAAGTCTTATGTCTCTACCAACTTTGCACATCTAGAGAGTGAATTTTTTGCCCATTCTTTTTTGCAAAGTAGCTCAAGCTCTGTCAGATTGGACGGAGAGCGTCTGTGAACAGCAATTTTCAAGTCTTGCCACCGATTCTCAATTGGATTTAGGTCTGGACTTTCACTGGGCCATTCTAAAGCCTGGTACACATGATGAGATTATCAGATGAATAATCATCCGTTTTTTTGTTGCATGTCAGTCTCATATCGAAAATGAAGAGGTTAACCAATGTACGAAAATTCTCGTCTGACAGAATACAACTTCAGAAATTATGTAATGTGTTGAAATGTTTTGTAATGCGTTCTTTTTGTTTCCGAGCATGCGTATTCTTGCTCTTCCAAATTTTTTCAGATGAAAACTACTAATTAAACAAAAATTGGATGTTGTGTTCACTTGTGATAATTTTATAGCATGCACCTTCAGGTTTTGTCATCTGAAAAGTCGGAAGAAGCTGTTGAAAGCACGATATGATCAGATAGTCAGCCGATCGTCCGTTATATGAAATTTTAATTCCGGTTTTCTTATTGTGTGTATGGTTCTTTACACATGAATATGCCATTCCATTGCAGCTCTGGCCGTATGTATAGGAATTTTGTCCTGCTGGAAGGTGAACCTCTGTCTTGTGTCTTTTGCAGACTTAAAGGTTTTCTTCTGAGATTGCCCTTTATTTGACTCTATCCATTTTCCCATCAACTCTGACCATTTTCCCTGTCCCTGCTGAAGAAAAGCATGTCCACAACATGATGCTGCCACCACCATGTTTCACATTGGGGATGGTGTGTTCAGGGTAATGTGCAGTGTTAGTTTTCTGCTACACATAGCATTTTGCTTTTAGGCCAACAAGTTAAAATTTGGTCTCATCTGACCAGAGCACCTTCTTCCACATGTTTGCTGTGTCTCCCACATGGCTTCTCGCAAACTGAAAATGAGACATCTTATGGCTTTCTTTCAACAATGGCTTTCTCCTTGCCACTCTTCCATAAAGGCCAGATTTGTGGAGTGCACGACTAATAATTGTCCTGTGGACAGATTTTCCCAGCTGGGCTGTGGATCTCTGCAACTCCTCCAGTTACCATGGGCCTCTTGGCTGCTTTTCAGATTATTGCCCGGCCTGTCAGTTTAGGTGGACAGCCATGTCTTGGTAGGTTTGCAGTTGTGCAATACTCAAAGCTTGGGATATTTTTTTTATAACCTAACCCTACTTTAGACTTCTCCGCAACTTTATCCCTGACCTGTCTGGTGTGTTCTTTGGCCTTCACGATGCTGTTTATTCACTATGGTTCTCTAACAAACTTATGAGGGCTTCACAGAACAGTTGTATTTATACTGAAATTAAATTACACACAGCTGGACTCTCTATTTACTAATTAGGTGACTTCTAAAGGCAATTGGTTCCACTAGATTTTAGTTAGGGATATCAGAGTAAAGGGTTCTGAATACAAATGCACGCCACACTTTTTTCAGATATTTATTTGTAAAAATTTTGAAAACCATTTGTCATTTTCCTTTTACTTCACAAATATGTGCCACTTTGTGCTGGTCTATCACATAAAATCCCATATCCCAATAAAATACATTTTACGTTTTTGGTTGTAACATTACTTAATGGGACACTTTCAAGGGGTATGAATACTTTTTCAAGGCACTATAAGTTCACCTTTGGGAATATGTTACATATTCCACCCGTTTTTAGGATGGAACATGTGACATGTTCCCATTCCTGCAGCATCTTCCCAATCCCCCTTCTAATTGTGACAGTGGGCCGGGAAACTTCTCCCTGCACCTGCTGTCACAAATTTAAAAGGAACTGCAGTCGTGCGGGACTCTGTCCACCCAGACACCTCATTTATTCACAGAGTTCTGTGAATGGGGGAACAGCTTGTAGTTCTCCATGAACTACCAGGGTGCTGGTTAGTGCTCAAGGTAGTTTATTGATGCTTCATGTCATTCAGTAACTGCCTGCTCATAAGGGCAGACAGCTACACTGACAGACCTGATAAAATAACAAATAATAAATTCACCTCTGTGACCAAGCCCTGGTAGTGGGGCGAAACGTGTAAGCTGTTGTGGTCAGTGCAGCGCTTGCTGACGCCATACACGGCCACCTTTTGCATCTGAAGCACTGGGTCGGTTTGAGCGGCATCTTCATTTCATATATGTCCACACTCCTGAATTGGTGTGCTGATGTCTGCTCCCACATTCTGGACACCGGCAGGGAGACTTGTCATTCTCCAGCTTTGAGCGGGGCTCTAGGTTTGTACGCGTGCACATTTTTTACATGCAAAAAGATATGCATTTATACTTTTTTTTTTTTAATAAAGGTGAACCTATACTTTAATATCCATAATAACCTATTTTTGTCAAGGGAAATGTACTCTTCACGTCGAGCCATCCTCCTATGATGGAACTCAAAACAGTGGTAGAAAAAAAGCTTAATTTTTAAACAAAACATATATATTTGGGTAATTCTTAGGTGTCCTTACCATTCATATAAACTGTGGTGTATAGTGATAGGTCTACTTTAAAGAGACTTGGTGGATTTATTTGAGTTTCACTTTTTAACTCTACATTATTTGAAAGAAAATAATATTTAAAACTAAAATAATTAAAATGACAGTGATGTTAACTTTTTATATATGTTATAATATAATATTTACAGCTTGCACACTTTTAATAAACTGCTCCCTAAACATAAATAGACAAAAAGTACAGTGTTCAGTCCCTAAAGAAATATCACAGCCATTGGAATTTGCATGTTTTATAGTCTGCATTCCTTTGTTATGATCTACATGTCCTTGTGTGCTATTCCTGTCACTGAATACAGTCCTAAATTATAAAATGAATACCCTCCAAAGGTTCCATAAAACACAACAGGGTAGCATTTGCCTGTCTAAGTCAATAGAAGACAATGATGATTATTACACATTATTATTTTTTACTGGTTTGCTTTTTACAACAGTAAAATTTACAGCACGATTAACACAAAAGGCATATGCTTCACGCTTGACTTGAAGTATTCCATTTTACTGATTTGTAACATTAATCCTAAGTGGTGGATGGAAAAGCGATCCCTAGGTAACTGAAAAGGACAAAACACAGAAATAAGAATGTCAGACATGATCATTTTGTTAAATGCAAGCTTTGTATGACAATGGGTAACAAGAGAAGCAATCAATGTATGCCTTGACATTTTTAATAAGCTGACATTGCCTCCGTATGGAAAGGTTTAAAACTGGCAAAAGGCATTAGGCAAGGGTGATCCAACTAATAATCTCTACAGATCCTGGCATCGTATAGGAGTGCATGTGTTTATGTGCTTAGTAGATACATCTTTTATTATTGAGCAGCAACAATAGCGAACTGGAGCAAAGCTGTGCAGCCCAACCAATAGAGTGTCTTTCAAGATCTGCTAAGCAATGGCATCTGATGGGGTCTCAAGAGTGCCAACAGACATTCCAACCGGATTTACAGTTCTGCTGATATATCCATAGGCAATGATCATCTAGATAAAAAGGAATGGAGAGAATGGCATACTGGCTTAGTGTAACACCTTTTCTCACTTCTTGTCTATAGCTTAGGCAGTTGTTTCTGCCATATCTTGGGATGCAAGCCTGTGCCACTTTTTATCATTTACACAAGCAGATTCAATTAGATATCATTAAAACTGAAAGGTATTGGCCATTTTCTCCACTCTATAGGGTTCATTTACTAAAGGCAAATAGTGTGTCTTGAAAAAGTATTCATACCCCTTGACATTTTCCACATTTTGTCATGCTACAACCAAAATCATAAATGTATTTTTTTTCGAATTTTATGTTATAGACAAACACAAAGTGGCACATGATTGTGAAGTGGAAGTAAAATGATATATGGTTTTTCAAATTTTTTTTATAAATACATATCTGAAAAGTGTGGTGTGCATTTGTATTCAGCCCCCCTGAGTCAATACTTTGTAGAACCACCTTTGCCTGCAATTACAGCTGCAAGTCTTTTTGGATATGTCTCTACCAGCTTTGCACATCTAGAGTGAATATTTTTGCCTATTCTTCTTTGTAAAATAGCTCAAACTGTCAGATTGGATGGAGAATGAACAGCAATTTTCAAGTCTTGCCACAGATTTTCAATTGGATTTAGGTCTTGACTTTGACTGGGCCATTCTATGTCTTTTGCAGACTCTAACAGGTTTTCTTCTAAGATTGCCCTGTATTTGGCTCCATCCCCCTTCCCATCAACTCTGACCAGCTTCCCTGTCCCTGCTAAAGAAAAGCATAGGTTGTCCAGGGTGATGTGCAGTGTTAGTTTTCCGCTACGCATAGCGTTTTGCTTTTAGGTCAGAAAGTAAAATTTTGGTCTCATCTGACCAGAGCACCTTCTTCCACATGTTTGCTGTGTCCACCACATGGCTGCTCAAAAACTGCAAACGGAACTTCTTATGGCTTTCTTCTTGCCACTCTTCCATATTTGTGGAGTGCACGACTAATAGTTGTCCTGCGGACAGATTCTCCCACCTGAGCTGTGGATCTCTGCAGCTCCTCCAGAGTTACCATGGGCCTCTTAACGGCTTCTCTGATAAATGCTCTCCTTGACCGGCTTGTCAGTTTAGGTGGACGACCATGTCTTGGTAGGTTTGCAGTTGTGCCATACTCTTTCCATTTTCTGATGATGGATTGAACAGTGCTCCGTGAGATGTTCAAAGCTTGGAATGTTTTTTATAACCTAACCCTGCTTTTAGCTTCTCCACAACTTTTATCCCTGACCTGTCTGGTGTGCTCCTTGTCCTTCACTATGCTGTTTGTTCACCAAGGTTCTCAAACAAACCTCTGAGGGCTTCACAGAACCACAGTATTTATGCTGAAATTAAATTACACAGAGGTGAACTCTATTTACTAATTAGGTGACTTGTGAAGGCAATTGGTTCCACTAGATTTTAGTTAGGTGTATCGGAATAAAGGGGGCTGAATACAAATGCACACCAAACTTTTCAGATATTTATTTGTAAAAAAATTAGCAAAACCATTCATCATTTTTCTTCAAAAAATACTGTAAACACTTTGCAAGTACAGTTGCACTCATTTTCCCCAGAGCTATGCAAGTGTGGTGAAGTTTCACTTTGTAAAGAATACCCAATCAGGTGCAAGGAAAATAAAACAGCATTTTTGCTAGCACGTGATTTAATGATGGAAATCAGCAGAGCTTCACCTAATTCACTAAGCTCTGGAGAAAATGACTGAAACTGTTCTTTCAAAGTACACAGGCTATTTGCCTTTAGTAAATCAACCCCTATGTATCGGTAGAGTTTAGACATTTGAAAAGATAACATATATTTTTTTACCAGTCACCGAGATGGCCTTGCCCCACAGACAATGAAGGCTACTGGGGTATCTACCCATAAACGCCACATTATCAGGTGCCAAAACCTTATTCTCACCAACTCTACAGATGAAACATGTAGTAATCGTATTTTGAAATGTTGTTTTTTTCCCTTTTCTCCAAAGAAATACAATGAACATTGATTAGTTACATACTTTCCAACGTGGAATGCCTGTGTATGTAGACACCCCACTCAATTTTTTTCTGTACGTTAACGCTTGCTGATTGCGTTAGGCTGATAGACGGCTACAGCGATCGTCCAGTTCTAGTAGGGTGTCTATTTATGTGGTCCCAGAACCCTGCCTCCCTGTGCACCCTTGGGCAATGCCTCGGACGAGCTCTGTGATCGTTGTTTCCTTTGAAAACAGCTGATCACACATTGAGGCAAAGAGCCAATCACAGCAGCCCTTTACAATGTGATCAGCTTTGTCAAATCAGAGCTCATCACATGTAAACGCTGTCACTGTGTGAGGAAAGGAAAGCAGATAACCAACTATTCTGTGAGAGGACATTTACACTGATAATCAGCGCACTGAAAATCAGTGCATCCCCATCAGTGCCAATCAGTGTCCATCAGTGAAGAAGAAAAATTACTTATCTTACTAAGTTCCGCAACAGCTGGAGGGCCGTAGTTTGAGGATCCCTGTTTTAGACTGTCTACTTTACAAAAAAGGGTCATTTGGGGGGTATTTTTTACTGTCCTGGTGGTTTCAGTCCTCCATAAATAAGATAGGGTGTCAGTACTAGGGGTCTATGAGGGGTGCTAGAGACCTAGGTTGAAGTTGTGCCACATCCCTATGTTCTATTGGTCCTTGGTCCATCCACGCCGTTCCTCATGGCTCGGCGTCGACCAATTAGAAGCCGAAGCGTCACTCACACTTCCGGTTTCGCTCACCGTGCCGGTGGAGCGCAGATGCCGGTCCCGCCCACACTACGTCACGCCGCAGCGTGACACTCATGTGGTTTGGGGGCGGGCCCAGCACCGGCGCTCCAGGAAGCCCTCCCTGGACGCCAGCTGCCTCCCATTAGAGCAATTTTAGAGCACTTAAAAAGCATACCTCTTCCAACACACAGACAGCGCACTTGTTTGCGCACTTGTTTGCTGGTTGCTGTGTGGAGAGGACGCTCAGTTCTCTAGCTACATCATCCTTAAGGTATTTTCAGCGGTTAATATTTTTTACTACTATGACTGCCCAACTGTATTTATTTACCCATACGTTTGACCCCCTATGGGGCTCTCTTATGCATTCATAATCTAGTTTGCATTAATTGTTCTACTCTCCTAAATCAGGGCACAATTTTACCATTAGCTTTCTGCCTATCCCTACAGATCGGCAATACCTCTATTGGATAACCTACATCATATGGGATTGCTCCTGGCTCCTCCATTTTGAGGACTTCAGATGCTCAGATATTTGTAGGGCACCCTCCTGACCTTATCTTCCGGGGGTTTCAGTCATCCGACTAATTTACAACCTATACTGCCACATGAGAAAAATATATATCACAGCGCAAACAATAATAAAGTGGTTACGTTCTACTTAAAAAACTCATAAAGTGCACCGTGCAATTGTGTGCAAAAATTGGAGTGTAGAAACCATATAGACATATACTATATAAATATAATTAAAATGTATAAATATAAAGTGCCAGTCCAGATGTAATAGTTGTTTAAGATCTCAGTAGATGATAAGATGTACACAGTCCCAAAAGATGTCTCACAAAGGTGCTGGAGTGCCAGGAAGAAAGTGCACAAAACATGCAATCTTTTGTGGTGCAGTGAGCCAGTGCCGGACCTCCCCCTTTGGGTGTTCACTTACCGGACAATGGTGACCCCTATGCTGTATAGCAATAGAGATCGACAAGGCTTATGTCCTAGTAAGGAACCGGCTATTAACTCCTCCAAGGCGAAAGTATCTCCACAGATGTAAATACCCCGATACATGTATTGGAGAAAAGGATGCTCATATAGTGTAAATCCGATAAAAGGTTGTTTATTGTGCAAAATAATGAAAATACACTCACATTTTGTTGCTTAGAAAAAGGCATATAGGTTAAAAATCTCGTCCTTCCTGGTAGCAGGTGCCGCTAGAACGCCCCGTGGTTTCGGCGTGCGTTCCACCGCACCGGAAGTGACGTATCGCTAGGACGTAGACCGGAAGTGCGTCGACGCGTTTCGCCCTCCTCTTCCGGGCGTTTTCACAGACGTATTGTATACGTCACATACTGCCACATATACCGCCGGATAGATCCACACCAATCAGATGTTTTTAACCCTTGTACATGCAATGAAAGCCCAGTTTTGACCTAACTCTGTAAGTACTCATATTATATGCTTTATACTATGTAAACTGCAAAATTTACTTTGTAACATGCAGATTTTACAATTTTATGGCTCTCATACGTCCATTTTTGTATTACCAGAGTACCGCTTTGAACCACCCCTGAAGAAGGAGCAAGCATTTGGCTTCGAAACATGTCGGGTTCTTTAGTTCTAGTGTTATGAGTTTTGTCCCCCTGTCCATTTCATGCTTGTACATGCCATTTTAACCTATTGTTTTTTGTACTTAATAAAATTTATTACTTTTCTTAATTACCTATATTTTTACTATTTTTATGTGCCTTCAAAGTCCCACTTAGGGGAACCTTTGTTCTTGCATCAGTACTAGGGGTCGACCGATATTGTATTTTCAGGGCCGATAGCCAATAACGTGCTGATATTCTGTACATCACCATCACCTGCCACCAGATGCAGCGTGTCACTTGCCACCATCATCTGCCACCAGATGCAGCATGTCACTTGCCACCGTCTTCTGCCACCAGATGCAGCATGTCACTTGCAGTATGTCACCTGCCACCCAGATGCAGTATGTCACTTGCCACCAGATGCAGCGTGTCACTTGCCACCGTCACCTGCCACCCAGATGCAGCTTGTCACTGCCTACACTACTTCCAGCAGCCTCTCCCCAGCGGCATCGGAGCGGGTAAACTTCCACATGTGGGTGGGCGGTGAGAGATGAGGTAACTATCTCTCTGCTCGGCCGCTGATGATGTAATTTCTCTGTTGCCCGCCGCACAGTTGACAGAGATTGGCAGAGACTACAGCGAGCGCTGCGTGGGGACAGGGTGACCGATATCGGTAAGTTTATGACCAATACTGATTATTTGAATATCGGCCCCCAATAACTGTCATGGTTTGATCAATTTTCAGATATATACCATAGTTTATGGATTCTATAATTTTGCTACAGACTAAATAATAAACACTGATTTGGGTTATTTACGATAAGGAAATGTAGCAGATTAAATGTTGACCTAAATTTATGAAGAAAAGATTATTTGCCAAATTGTATACCCGAAATAAAGAAAATTGCGTTTCTTTTTTCAAAATGTTTGGTCTTTTTTCATTTAGCAAAAAAATGAAAAACTCAGTGGTGATTAAATACCACTAATGAAAGCTCTATTTGTGTGAATTTCTTATACATATATATACAGTGGGTACGGAAAGTATTCAGACCCCCTTAAATTTTTCACTCTTTGTTATATTACAGCCATTTGCTAAAATCATTTAGGTTCATTCTTCTTCCTCAACACAGAATTGTTGACATTGTTGCAGATTTATTAAAAAAGAAAAACTGAAATATCACATGGTCCTAAGTATTCAGACCCTTTGCTGTGACACTCATATATTTAACTCAGGTGCTTTCCATTTCTTCTGATCATCCTTGAGATGGTTCTACACCTTCATTTGAGTCCAGCTGTGTTTGATTATACTGATTGGACTTGATTAGGAAAGCCACACACCTGTCTATATAAGACCTTCCAGATCACAATGCATGTCAGAGCAAATGAGAATCATGAGGTCAAAGGAACTGCCTGAAGAGCTAAGATACAGAAATGTGGCAAGGCACAGATCTGGCCAAGGTAACAAAAAGATTTCTGCTGCACTTAAGGTTCCTAAGAGCACAGTGGCCTCCATAATCCTCAAATGGAAGACGTTTGGGACGACCAGAACCCTTCCTAGAGCTGGCCGTCCGGCCAAACTGAGCTATCGGGGGAGAAGAGCCTTGGTGAGAGAGGTAAAGAAGAACCCAAAGACCACTGTGGCTGAGCTCCAGAGATGCAGTCAGGAGATGGGAGAAAATTGTAGAAAGTCAACTGCAGCCCTCCACCTCACTGCAGCCCTCCACCAGTCGGGGCTTTATGGCAGAGTGGCCCGACGGAAGCCTCTCCTCAGTGTAAGTCACATGAAAGCCCGCATGGAGTTTGCTAAAAAAAACACCTGAAGGACTCCAAGATGGTGAGAAATAAGATTCTCTGGTCTGATGAGACCAAAATAGAACTTTTTGGCCTTAATTCTAAGCGGTATGTGTGGAGAAAACCAGGCACTGCTCATCACCTGTCCAATACAGTCCC
Source organism: Pelophylax lessonae (assembly GCF_965119305.1). Classification (NCBI taxonomy): domain Eukaryota; kingdom Metazoa; phylum Chordata; class Amphibia; order Anura; family Ranidae; genus Pelophylax; species Pelophylax lessonae. Next base: position 102,420,097 of record NC_138776.1, read on the forward strand.
AACAGTGAAGCATGGTGGTGGCAGCATCATGCTGTGGGGGTATTTTCAGCTGCAGGGACAGGACGACTGGTTGCAATCGAGGGAAAGATGAATGCGGCCAAGTACAGGGATATCCTGGACAAAAACCTTCTCCAGAGTGCTCTGGGCCGAAGGTTTACCTTCCAACAAGACAATGACCCTAAGCACACAGCTAAAATAACGAAGGAGTGGCTTCACAACAACTTTGTGACTGTTCTTGAATGGCCCAGCCAGAGCCCTGACTTAAACCCAATTGAGCATCTCTGGAGAGACCTAAAAATGGCTGTCCACCAACGTTTACCATCCAACCTGACAGAACTGGAGAGGATCTGCAAGGAGGAATGGCAGAGGATCCCCAAATCCAGGTGTGAAAGACTTGCTGCATCTTTCCCCAAAAGACTCCTGGCTGTATTAGATCAAAAGGGGGCTTCTACTAAATACTGAGCAAAGGGTCTGAATACTTAGGACCATGTGATATTTCAGTTTTTCTTTTTTAATAAATCTGCAACAATTCTGTGTTTTTCTGTCAGTATGGGGTGCTATGTGTACATTCATGAGGAAGAAGAATGAACCTAAATGATTTTAGCAAATGGCTGCAATATAACAAAGAGTGAAAAATTTAAGGGGGTCTGAATACTTTCCGTACCCACTGTATATATATATATATATATATAGGTACAGCACTGCATGACAGCGCAATTGTCATTCAAAGTGCGACAGTGCTGAAAATTGGCCTGGGCAGGAAGGGGTAAATTGCCTGGTATTTGAAGCAGTTAAACCTGCCCTGAAAGTTTAAATAGAATATATTTGGGGATAGAGAAGGTATAGGGAGAGAAGTTACACAGCAGATGCTTCAGTAAAAAAGACTTCTAAAATGCTCCTACTGACCCTCTAAAGAGTGAACGTGAGTGAACTTTAAGGCTGAGTTCACATATATGTGATTTCAATGCGATTTACACCGCATCCAATTTGCATAACGTGAGTGTGACCGGCTTTCAATGGCTACAGTGCGAATTTGAAAAGGTCCTTTGCATTTTTGGATCCGGTTCAGATGCGAATTCAGGGAAAATTAGCACTGGAATCACACCTTAAACAGTGAACACAAACGCACAGGACACCTGTGTGGACCCAGCCTTATACTTGAAGTAAAACTCAATGAACTTCCAGTGCTCCGATGTTTTTTCCAGGCTCAAAAAAAAACGTTAGAGGTGGTTAGCACCCCTACCACACACCCGCTTAGATTAGGTAATCTAAGTCCATAAATAAAATAATAGTACGGTAAAAGAAATTTTTATCTGTACCAAGTGGGAATATCCTGGGAAATTGGATAAATGATGGAAGCCCTGGTTAAGTAGTCCAGAACTAACACCTAGATCTCTAGTGTTGGATAGGCTACTTGCATGATTTAGGAAGTCTGATTATTGTTCTTAATTGTTGTATGTGAACTTTTACCTCTCAGAGCTACACATTTCTACAGCCCCTAAAAGGGGATAATGGTACTTTATAGAATAATTAACCTCCCTGGGGGTAATCCCGAGTGTTGCTTTGGGTTCATTTTCAGTACCAAAATCAGTAACCCCAAGCCATACTCGGGGTTACCCTCTAGTGAAACTTACCTTGTCCCTACAATCTGATGTCCTCCCGCTGTGTCCTCTGGCCAATGCTGGCATCCAACTTCCGGGTTCCCTTCCCTGCGAGCGCAGCAACGCAGGGAGGCCGAATATGACATGTTACATTGTAATCTGTTAGGATTACATTACTGTATCAAACCATTTCACCTCAGTTTTGTCCCTAGTGCTCTGCTTGCACTTTTACTGTTTTTATTCCTTTCATTTTTTTATTAATAATGTATTAATTTAAACATTTATTAATATTTTTTTATTCACTTTTACTGTTTCATTACTAAGAATTACAGGCCTACAATATAAAACAACAGATTTTCATGCAAAACAATGTACCGCTTTTACAATCAATGTAATGCCTTAAAATAACAGGTTGCATTGACAATTGTTTATTGAATGTTGATTACTTCACAGAAAAACTAAATTCTTATTAGCCTTATTGTAACAACTGGCACTGTACTTATTGAGATTCTATCAAGTACACCAGCAATTACCAACTTAGTATTGCTGATTGTTTTGTCTCTTTTACTTTGTAAGTTTTTCTTTTATTGTATGTGATGAAAACTTTCAATAAAAAAAATTCTGATTAAAAAAAAAAAAAAAAACTGTGAATTTCACTTATTTGCTACATTTTGTTAATTATACCATTGGAAGTACTTGTTATATCTATTCGATAGGTGGAAAAAAATAACAAAACTCAAGAAATCCAGTGAGACTGTAACTTCCTGTATTGCACTCTTATCTGTTATCCATGTTTTCAGCTTTCTCTAAAGGACTACAGAACACATCCTTCTATTTTATAGAGAGACAAAGGGAAGGTGTTCCATAGACACAGTACTGTGAGTGAGGTGAGCATTGTCAACATAGGGGGAGGACGAGTGTTACTGTCAGAATCACCAGGTGAAAAAAAAACCCAGAGAAAAACAAATGCAGCCACCACTTCTAAAGACTGGTCATCTGCAATATATTAAATTTTTTGGTTCTTAGGTTTCATTACAGTTTAAAGCATTATTAAACCCAAAGGCAAACATTTATTACATTGTAGCTGACTCATTCTTTGATTTGTTGCAAAAAAAAAGTATATAGTAGGATTTAAAATACCCCTCCAGTTATCACACAAGTACACTTTTTTGTAAGAAATGTATATAAAATCTTTATTTCTAACAAAATATTTAAAAACACATATCAAATTGTCAAAGCTTGCATACTGATACCAACAAATCATTGTCTGCTACAAACATGCATGGCTGTTTGTTGAGATGAGAAGCTAGGATCAATGCGTTTCACAAAATAAAAGCTTTTTCAGGACCTCTTAAATGCACATGATCACAGAAATTGGTTCTTTTTCTGAAGTATTTAGATATGTGTATTTTTCAACTAGACCACACAGTATATAGAAATGTACTGGTGGAAGATCCAGGGAGGTATAGTCTCGCCGGCCTGTGGGAGAAAGATCAGCCCTAGAGTAAAGCTCTTTGTATTAGAAAACACTAGAGTGTACACAGTGTGGTAGCATGAGGAGCAAGCCTGGACTTACTTCTCATACTACCACACTGTGTGGATACTCTGGTGTTTTCTAATACAAAGAGCTCTACTCTGGGGCTGATCTTTCTCCTACGGGCCAGGGAGACTATACCTCACTGGTGGGGTATTTAAAATCCTACTATTCACCATTTTTCTGTAATAAATTTACTACAAGGATGATACCATCTACTGGCACATCTTTCTAGTTGGAACCTCCCCTACATACATCCAACAAACAAAAAAGCATTTTGATATTCAATTCTTGGATGTGGTGGCTGCATTCGTTTTTCTTTTTTAGGGCTTTTTTCATCTCATTTTCTCCTGGTGATCTGGTCAGTAACACACTTCCTGTCTTAGGTTGTCTTCATCCTGGACGGAGGGGCAAAGGAGACACCTTTGGATAGAAGCTTGGTCTGTCAAATTAAATTAAAAAATAACAGACTTACTGGCTGGATCACAAGAATAAAAAAAATAAAAATATAAATAAAATAAAAAAAATAATAGTCTAAAAATGAAATGTAATGAATCCCACCACATCTAAGGACTGGTAAGCTTCAATATATTATATTTTTGTTTTTGAGTTTAAAACCTTTTTAACCTTTCTGCATAAAGAGAGTGTGGCAGAGGTGTATCCTCCACCTCTATGCCTTGCAAAGTAATGTTGGAAGTACTGAATTATACATGAAACTATTTTTAAGTATTAACAGATAAATTGTTGCCATTTGTTTGATATTTTGTGCTGCACTAAGGAATTCCTCATGTCTTGGTTAGTGGTGGAAACTTTCGTGTTTGATGGCCTTAGTCATCCCAGTGGCTGATTTTTTTCATTGGAGTAATTATTATAAGTGTGCAGCTATTCTATTCTACCTGCAGATCTGAAGAGGAAATTACAGTTTGGACAAATTTTCAGTGTCAGCATTTTTGACACGTAACAGATACGTTGTAAAAACCTTATTTAGCGCACATATACTGCGGCAAGTCAGCTCTATTGCATGAAACGATGTACAAAATGTTGGGGGTTTTTTTTCCAAAATTGTTGGTCTTTTTTTGTTTCTAGCACAAAAAATAAAAACCACAGAGGTGAGCAAATGTCACCAAAGGAAAGCTCTATTTGTGGGGGAAAAGGACTTCAATTTTATTTCGGTACAGTGTCCTATGACTGCGCAGTTGTCAGTTAAAGTAACGTAATGCTGTATCGCAAAAAAATGGCCTGGTCGTTAAGGGGGTAAAACCTTCCAGTCCAGAAGTGTTTTAAAAGATGCTTGCTTCTTGGGAGGAAAACCATGGCAAACCTAGACAACATTATAAAAAGCAGAGACATCACCCTACTGACAATATGCCGTATAGTCAAAGCCATGGTATTCCTAGTTGTAACCTATGGCTGTGAAAGTTGGACCATAAGGAAGGCTGACAGTGAAGAATTGATCATTTTGAACTATGGTGTTGGAGAAGACTCTTGAAAGTTCCTTGAACAGCCAATAGATCAAACCAGTCGATCCTGAAGGAAATAAACCCTGAATATTCACTGGATGGACAGATCCTGAAGCTGAAACCCGAATACTTTGGCCACCTAATGCGAAGAGAGGACTCATTGGAAAAGACCCTGATGCTGGGAAACATGGATAGAAAAAGTAGAAGAGGAGGACAGAAAACAAGATGGATAGATAGCATCATTGAAACAATGAACATGAAGTTAAGCAAGCTCCGGGAGGCAGTGGAGGACAGAAAAGCCTGGAGAGCTATGGTCAATGAGGTCACGAAGAGTCGGACATGACTAAATGACTGAACAACAACAACAACCTTCGTTTGACCAGCCCTATCCATGAACACCAAACTATCCATAAATAACTCAACATTCCTTTTAATCTGCATTGGGCTTGTTTTAATAGTCCTGCTTGCTCATCAGGCCCAGTAGCTGCAATGGGGTTGATTTACCAGAAGCAAATAGGCTGTTTGTTCACTTTGCAATAGATTTTTCCTCTGAGTTTAGTGAATGAGGTGAAGCGCTGCTAACTTCCATCATCCAGCCTTGCAAGTAATCCAGCAAGCATAAATACCGTTTTGTGTTTATTTTCCTTGCACATGATTGGGTATTCTTTGCAAACTGAATCTTCAAATCATTCACTAAGCTCAGGGGAAAATTATCTTGCAAAGTGAACAGCCTATTAGCCTTTAGTAAATCAACCTAAGTGAGTCAGATGCTTGTACTACATGGGTATGAAGGATGTCCTTTTTTTAAATTCAAAATAAACTTTGCCTACAACAGAACTTTGTTCTTAGGGAAAAGGTGCCAAATTGTAATAAATACATTATTACAAAATATCAAATGAAATTGTAATGATTTTGCTCATCTTTTGTAACGTGTTTCTTGGTCTTTATAATGCCTTCACATGCAACTGAAGTATATCTAAAACTTTTTTCTTTCATTTTGAAAAAGGCAGGAAACTTTTAAAAGCTATTTAGTTTTTTCTCCTGTTTCCTGTCCCAAGACAATACTGAAAGGGAATTTATTCCAGAGCATTGCTAAATCAATGGAAAAGGTGTCCATATTGGAGAAATTTCCATCTGTTCTCAGTCCGGTGACAACTGTAGAATATTGGATTTCCCATTACTTTAAAATCAGGTGTACAACAGCCAGGCGTGCCAAGTGTCTTCCCCTCTGCTAATTGACCACAGGGGCTCCCTCATTCGGCACTGCTGCCACAGAATGCCTTGTCTTTTTTTTTTTTTTTCAGTAAATTAATGTGTTTTCTGATTGGACACGATGGAGATTGTGGTGTCACCGTGCTTCTTTCCCCCTCATCCAATCAGAGAACTCCTTACAGGAGGTTTGTAAATGACAGCATTGCTAAACGTGTTGTGGATATGTGTTGCAGCTATGTATAGTACCACACAATCAAGTGGGCGTTGCATTGCAGTGGCAATTTATGTTGATTTTCATCCCAGCACAGCTCGCAAGCACATCTTAAAGTGGATTTTTAGGCTATACCTAACTAACTTTGAAAAGGCTCCCTCCCCCATTCTAACCCCTACTGTTTGTTGACTAACCTGTATAGGAAAGATGTATATACTTACCTATTTTCAGGCTACCCAGTCCAGTCACGTGGCCTGGCTCCCATGTGTTAGCCAGCACTGGCTGCAGGAGAAAGGAGGGAGTGCTGACAACATATAGACTATAGGTGACATCACTGCTGCAAGGCTTTACTAGCTGTTGTTAAAGCCCTCCTTCCTCTTCCCTGCAAATGCCGCTGGTTGAACACAGGGGATCACGTGAGCAGACCAGAGTGGCCTTAAAATAGGTAAGTATATACACTCACTAGCCACTTTATTAGGTACACCTGTTCAATTGCTTGGTAACATAAATTGATTATAAATCACATAGCAGCAACTCTATGCATTTAGGTAGATGTGGTGAAGATGACTTGCTGAAGTTGAAACCGAACATCAGAATGGGGAAGAAAGGGGATTTAAGTGACTTAAGTGTCAGATGGGCTGGTCTGAGTATTTCAAAAACTGCTGATCTACTAATATCCAGTGAGCAGCAGTTGTGTGGACAAAAATGCCTTCTTGATGTCAGAGGAGAATGGGCAGACTGGTTTAGGGCTCTTTCACACTAGGAGTCCATCAAACGGACTCCGTTTATCTCAGCGGGGGATCGATCCGCCGATCCCCGCTGAGCAGGAGGATAACAGCTGTTTTCCACGCTGTGTGCGGAGACAGCTGTCAGGTCCCCGCTGTTCTCTATGGGGGAATCGGATGAGAACGGGCCGTCTGTCTGTTCTCATCCAATCCGATCCACTGGACGGATGGAAAATAGGGTTTCCATCCGTCCAGATTTGATGGATCGGATGTCAGCGGACATGTCTCTGCTAACATCCGATGCCCCATAGACATGCATAGGGTGACCATTCAGATCCGCCAAAAAAACGGACAGGTGGATCTGAACGGTCCGCCTGTGTGAACGGGGCCTTAAGATGATAGAAAGCAACAGTAACTCAAATAACCATTCTTTACAACCAAGGTATGCAGAATACCATCTCTGGACACTCAACACATCGAACATTGAACCAGATGGGCTACAGTAGCAGAGGATCACACCAGGTGCCACTCCTGTCAGCAAAGAACAGAAAACTGAGGCTACAATTCACATAGGCTCCCCAAAATTTGACAATAGAAGATTGGAAAAACATTGCCTGGTCTGATGAGTCTCGATTTGCAGCTCTGACATTCAGATGATAGGGTCAGACTTTAGTGGAAAAACATGAAAGCATGGATCCCACCATAACTTGTTTCGACAGTTCAGGCTGGTGGTGTAATGGTGTTAGGGAAAATTTCTTGGCACGCTTTTGGCTCCTTAGTACCAATTGAGCATCGTTTAAATGCCAAGTCCTATTGGAGTATTGTTGCTGACCATGTCCATCCCAGTATAACTACACTGTACCTATCTTCTGATGGCTCCTTCCAGCAGGATAATGCACCATGTCACAAAACTCAAATCATCTCAAACTGGTTTCTTGAACGTGACAATGAGTTCACTGTACTCCCATGGTCTCCACATTCACCAGATCTCAATCCAATAGAGCACCTTTGGCATGTGGTGAAACGGGAGATTTGCATCATGGATGTGCAGCTGACAAATCTGCAGCAACTGAGTGATGCTATGATGTAGATAAAATATATAAATGGGTGCAGTACAAAAAGGTATTGTGCTGCACTACCTTGGGCCTTTTTTTTATCTAGGCAGCATATCACAATATATATATATATATATATATATATATATATATATATATATATATATATAGATAGATAGATGGTTCCCACTCGTGCATTGTGGCACTTTGACGCAGACATGTTTTAAAGTGGAATGCCAGGTTATATCAAACTTATCTTGAAAAGGCTCCCCCTGCCTCCTGACACCTATACTGATTAACCTGTGTAAGAAAGAAATGCACTCACCGGCCACTTTATTAGGTACACCTTGCTAGCACTGGGTTGGATCCTTTTTGCCTTCATTTTTTTGTGGCATAGATTCAACAAGGGGTTGGAAACATTCCTCAGAGATTTTGGTCCACATTGACATAACAATTAAGTAGTGAAATTAATCAGCACAACCTCCCTAAAAAAAATTAAACAAAGAAATAAACCCTATCAATCTAAATTACCACTAACACTTTATAAGGTGTAAAAATTAGAAAAAAAAACTGTGCTAATGTGTAGACAAAGTAAACAATTCTATATAAGCAGCAACTTTAATGTGAGATATACACAATTTGAATCTTGTACCGTATGTTATGTAGCGCTAATAATAACAGCTGTCCATATTTGATTGATTGTTGTCAAAATTATATCCACAAGTGATTAAGAGTCCTTGATAGGAAAATCTCCGCTATCCGTCAACTTGAAAAGTGAACTTTAGTAACACTGCCACCATCAAAGACAAAAATGCTCACTTACCAACTGGTACCCTGGAAGACGTCAATGTATGACGAAACACGTAGGGTGGAGTGGCATGCTGATGTCTCTGCAATCATGCTTACCTAAAGGACGGGCTGTTTTACATGTGCCGACTGGCGCCTTTGCTTTTAAAGCGAGTTTGATATTTATACCATGTAAGTGCAACCTTTAATGATTTAACCAATACAGTGTATGATTTTACGCTATGTGTAGCGTAAGTGTGTTTTTGGATACCCCTATGACGTTACTGCTAGAGAGATCGCTGTTTGAAGTCGCAGGAGGATCCTGGACGGTATAAAGGCCTTGGCTGGATATCAAGCCAAAAGCGTCATTGACCTTCTATAATACAAGGTATAAGAGTTGGTAAGTGAGCATTTTGCCTTTGGGGGTGGTGGGGTTACTAACGTTCACTTTTCAAGGTGACAGATAGTGGTGAATTTCCTATCAAGGACTCTTATTATCACTTGTGGATTTAATTCTGACAACAATTGATCAAATATGGACACCTGTTATTATTAGCGCAACTTAACATACGTTATAAGACTTTATAAGGTGTGTTCACTTACAACCAACATGTTTTGGTACTAAAAAAATATATATAAATAAGTGCAACGCAAAAAGGTATAAAATTAAAAAATGAAGAATTACATGCGACAAATATGTGAATAACAACACATGTGAAATGCAACTAGATTTTGCAATCAAGTGTAGTGTATATCAATAAAAATATTTAAAAAAATGTCCACTTATATCTGGTATCACACAGTAGGACTTATGTGCACAAAACACCTGTGATAAAATGTGACAATGTGACAAAAGTCCTGTATTGATGAAAGCTCTGCTTAGCAGGGAATGAAAAAGCAACGAGAACCCCTATCACTGAACACAGCTCTGTGCTGTTTACGCTCACAGAGCTGTGTTTGAGGAAGATCAGAGCCGATCACCAGGTGTTGGCAGTCAATCATTGACTGGAACCCGGTGATCAGCATGTGCTGTAGAGAATCATAGCACAGCCGGGCTAGCGGGTGTGCACGTGCGCGCCACCTATCCAAAAAAGCGGAATCACTTATATATATACGTGATTCTACATAGCCGCCCCACACCCTAGCAGTAAAGCTACAGTGTGTAGTCAGTAAGCAGTTTAAAATGACTTTGTCTATTCAGGGAAAAAATTACATTGTCTGTAAAAACGGCCTCCCCACAATCCACTGATACTTACCTTTGCAGTGATTCTTCTCTGCTCCTTCCTCAAAGAGTCACAGTCACCATCAATATATTCATTGTCGACTAGTGTCTGTTGGCAGTCAGGACATTACCCCTTCCATCAAGCAGTGGGTATGTTGTGCTGGCTAAGCTGGAGGCAGGAGTGTTGGAAACATGCTGGAGAAGTAAGAATCTAGGGGTCAACTGGCCTTTTCACTGATACTGTCACTGTGGCCTGAATGGGCAAAATACTTTTGGATGGATGTAGAGGCGCACTCAGTAGAAAAGTACGTCACACTTTAAGAAGTTTATTGAAGTTCCATTTCACATGTAACAGGTACATCTGACTTTTTTTGGGAGAAATGCCTCCCCCTTCATCAGGGCTGCAATGATGGATGGGATTGGAACAGGGATGGAGTTAAGATTGAAGCCTGTTAGAAGCTGTCAAATTGTAGAATAGGCAAAGTGACATTATGGAGGGCACAGACTAGGGATCAGAAAGAAGTGAAGTGGGCACACAGCAGCAGAAGGGATGGGTACCAGAGTACACAGCTTGAGGGCGGCCAGAGGGCACACAACAAAAAGCGAAGATAGCAGGTATAGGTGGGGGGGGGCACATTTTTAAGGAATGGCTGTGATCGATGGCTTCTCAGGTGCCAATCACAGCCATTCATTAACTAGCAGTGTCTATGGTACCACTCTGCTATAAATGCATGGTTGCTGTAGTCTCCTTAGGTGTTCCTGAGCTGGCCTACTGCAAGCAGTTCTATTTTGCCATAACTCGCATGATAGTGCCAATAAAAGGGTTAAATCCACCCATCATGTTCTAGCCCATGTAAGAAAACAAAATCATTCATAGTTTCTACAGCAGATACTAAGGACAGAACTTTCTTAGTTTATTCCGCAGCCCACTGTCTGCCCATTGTCGTGAAAAGTCAGCTCTTTTTCAGAAGGGTACCTGCTACTAATGATGCTATGCTTCAGCTATCTTGTCTGCAAGCTTAAAATAAACAGGGGGCAAACAGTCATCTGCTTTTCTTGGATATGCCCCTCATTTTCTCCAGTTTAAATTAGTCTTCACAAACTCTGTAATGCTTACCATATTTTTATTGCAAGCCTTCGTAACACATAATTAAAGATAATGCCAAGAATTTAACTACTAGAACAGTATAGCAGGCCTGCTGCCCCCACAAGTTTATCTTAAAGAATTCTCATACCACCATGAGATAGATTGCGACTTGCATGCCTTGCATTCCATTTCATATACTTTTACATCTGGGGGACTTTTAAATGAAGTAATGTGTCTATCCTGGTGCATTTATTTTTCAGGTGTCTGCTTGAAAGATCATTCTGAAGGAATAAGTACTCTCACAGCTGTTGCTATAGGCTGGCTGTGAAACTAAGAACTATTTCCTTTCAAAATGTTTTAAAACTGCAAGGCCTAGAAATGTAGCTACACCCTTGAAGTATTTTGTAATACAATTCCACTAGAAAAAAATGAAATATATGTTGGCTGACCACCTATTTTTCCCTTCTGCCATGCTCTGAGCATATAGCTTGTTATGTTAATGTGGAAATTCATGTAGTTCTGTTTAACAAGTTAGAGGTTAAAACATTGCGGTGTTTTCATTACCTACTCATTGCATATTGTACTTAGTAGCCCAAAAAAAACTACCAGCGGAAAGTATGCTGTAGTAACTCAAAGCAACCAATCAGAATTCATTTTTTTCACTGTTCTGGCTTTTGAGCACTATTGCAGTTAGTTAAAACACTTTATATTAATATGCTGTATTGTCTGACCCAAAAATACAAGTATGAAGATTGGGATTTTTATGCCAGAAGAAGTGTTTTTCGGGTTTGTGACCCAGAAAGTATTGACCTCAGTGGATCGAGGCGACAACCAGCCAGCTAGATTTTTCAGGAGGTCAGCAAAGCCAATTTACATAGTTCTCTCTTGATGGGTTTGCTTTAAATTCTCCTGATTCATCCTCCCCACAGAATGAAGAATTCAGACCTAATAAACATTGGCATCAAAGTGGGACGTTCAGTACACCTTATTCTCCCTACTTGTCTGGAGCACCCGCCAAGTACTTTATGATGTGTCGGCCTTGCACTATGCCACATCAAAAGAACAATGATTGCAGCATCTATCCTTGTCATGCCAAGGACAGTGGACACAGCAGCTCACATTATAATGGAAAGGATGACCTTTTGCACATACAAGCCTCTGTACTGTTGGGAAATTGAAGCAGTTCCCAGAAAATGTGTCACTATAGACACCTATTGATCATAAAGTAGATCTATGGCCTCCCATTAAAAAAAATGGTGTGCTTAATCTTAAGTGCATTTGAATTTACAGTTTTCTCTTATTCTCCCTGCAAAGTCTTACTACCCGTTGAGTCTGCCACCTAATGTACCTTCCTGTTTGGCAACGATGCTACACTGCTCCTGAATCCAGAGCAGAGTCGCCACTCTCTTGTAGGCTGTACCTGCTTACATGAGAAGTTGTTACAGGAAGCATGGCTATTAGCATTGTCATTGCTGATTCACAAGCCTACAACGTATCAGTTAGTGCCTGACCACACCTAGTCCTGCCCATTGCTTTCTGGATTGACAGCACTACCTCTGGAACCCTCCTACTGTCTGCTGCAGTGTCTGGAAGGGGGAGCATGTGAGACACAAATGGAAGGAGAATTGGGCACATGGGAGGTAAGGGAAGGTATTTCTTCACTTTATAAAGGCACGTGCCTCACATAGTAACTAGAATTGTTACTTGTTCAGACTCATGCTGGGGCCTTTAGTTGTATTTTAAGTCAGAGATGCAATGATAGCTACAAACAGATCCCAGAACCCTATAAATATACATGATTGGTAAAGCATTACTTATTGGACTGTTTATATCAAACTCTGTAACAGTAAAGGCCACTTTTAGGCTGGGTTTACACATACAGTATCTCACAAAAGTGAGTACACCCCTGACATTTATGTTAATATTTTATTATATCTTTTCATGTGACAACACTGAAGAAACAACCTTTTGCCATAATGTAAAGTAGTGAGTGTACAGCTTGTATAACAGTGTAAATTTGCTGTCCCCTCAAAACAACTCAACACACAGCCAGTAATGTTTAAACCGCTGGCAACAAAAGTGAGTAAACCCCTAAATAAACATGGCCAATTTGGGCCCAATTAGCCATTTTTCCTTTCCAATGTCATGTGACTCGTTAGTGTTACAAGGTCTCAGGTGTGAATGGGGAGCAAGTCTGTTAAATTTTGGGTTATCGCTCTCACTGGAAGTTCAACATGGAAGTTCATGGCAAAGAACTCTCTAAGCATCTGAAAAAAAGAATTGTTGCTCTGTATAAAGATGGCCTAGGCTATAATAAGATTGCCAAGACCCTGAAACTGAGCTGCAGCATGCTGGTCAAGACCATGCAGAGGTTTAACAGGACGGGTTCCTCTCAGAACATGGTCGACCAAAGAAGTTGAATGCACATGCTCAGTGTCATAGCCATAAGTTGTCTTAGGGAAATAGACGTATGAGTGCTGCCAGCATTGCTGCAGAAGTTTAAGGGGTGGGGGGTCAGCCTATCAGTGCTCAGACCATACGACACACACTGTATCAAATTGGTCTGCATGGCCGTCGTCCCAAAAGGAAGCCCGCAAACAGTTTTCTGAAGACAAGCAGACTAAAGACATGGATTACTGGAACCATGTCCTGTGGTCTGATGAGACCAAGATAAACTTATTTGGTTCAGGTGGTGTCAAGAATGTGTTGCGGCAACCAGGTGAGGAGTTCAAAGACGAGTGTGTCTTGCCTACAGTCAAGCATGGGGGTGGGAGTATCATGGTCTGGGGCTGCATGAGTGCTGCCAGCACTGGGGAGCTACAGTTCATTGAGGGAACCATGAATGCCAACATGTACTGTGACATATTGAAGCAGAGCATGATATCCTCCCTTCGGAGACTAGGCCGCAGGGCAGTATTCCAACATAACGACCCTAAACACACCTCCAAGAGGACCACTGCCTTGCTAAAGAAGCTGAGGGTAAAGGCGATGGACTGGCCATGCATGTCTCCAGACCTAAACCCTATTGAGCACCTATGGGGCACCCTCAAACGGAAGGTGGAGGACCACAAGGTCTCTAACATTCACCAGCCCAGTGATGTCATCATGGAGGAGTGGAAGAGGACTCCAGTGGAAACCTTTGAAGTGCTGGGAAAAAATGGTGGCCACACAAAATATTGACACTTTGGGCCAAATTTGGACATTTCCACTTAGGGGTGTACTCACTTTTGTTGCCAGCAGTTTAGTCATTAATGGCTTTGTGTTAAGTTATTTTGAGGAGACAGAATATTTACATTGTTATACAAGCTGTACACTCACTACTTTACATTGTAGCAAAGTGTCATTTCTTCAGTGTTGTCACATGAAAAGATACAAAAAAAATTTACAAAAATGTGAAGGGTGTACTCACTTTTGTGAGCACAGTCCCAACTCCTTAAGGTGTGCTCATGTGGGGTAGCATTTGTAATAGCAGTGGATTGGTCTCTAGCAATTTGTAGATTGCTTTTTTTTTAAGTTGAATTGTTTGTTCTAGGCTGCATTTTCAATCTCCCCTAAATAAGTGGCGCTGTAACATAAATGATCTTCTAGGGATACTGGCCCCTTTTGGACGCTTGCCCTTTAGGGCTCATTTGCGAGATACTGTATGCGAATGGGATGCGGGTTCACCCGCATACAATTCACATGACTGGCGAGTGTAACTGGCACTTAATGGAGCCCGTTCACACAGGTCCAGGGCACCGACGGGCCGCATTCAAAAAGGGTCCTGTGCATCTTTGGGTCCAATTCGGGTGCGAATTCAGGCAAAAATTCTGACCTGATTCACACCTGAACCGGTGAACAGGGACGCACCGGACCCCAGGCATGAACTCGCGGCCACATATGTGTGAACCCAGCCTTAAAGAGCCCCTTATTATTTTTTTTTATTATTGATTATGTGAATTAAAAGACAGGTTTTTTGGATATTTTTCATCCGGGGGGCTTGTAGACTGAAGTGCAATACAGAAATAATTATACCTCCCAATCATAATTTATGGAGTATTATGATCTGTCCATCTTTTCTGGTTATGGAGCTTACAATCATGGGAAATCTCATGAGCTGAGGTCTTCATGACTCATTTTATACAGCCCACATTTATGAGTCAGTGGATTATGGTTACACCAATGCCACCCATGGATTTTAGTAACGTCATTGTGAATAGTATTATATTATCAGAAGCTTGGGTGGTGTCACCATGCCCTTAAAATAATGTATTTTCTATCAGCAGTATAGGAAAATTTCCTGATGCTAAGCATGTTCTCATACTGGAGATACCTTTGAAATTTATATATTATTTAATGGGTCGTGAGTCATTTCATAAACAAACTGGTAAAAACTGCCTCAGTCATGGGACAAAAACAACTCCAAATCCTATGGACACAATTCAGATATAAAACAGAAGGCTCTGTCATCAAAGTGAAACAATGACCATATGCAGCCAACATGCAAATTGCTTGTATTGTGGCCCACAAGATCCAAAAATACAACCACAAATTTAAGATTGAAAAATATTCAAACCATCAAAGAATCTAGCAGAAAAGCTAATGTGGGTAGGGCACAATCTGCTATTTATTTACATTGTAGTCTCTAGTAGGAAAGATGACTATAAAGAAATATTCTCTTGTAATAAAAAAAAAAATACAAATTAAAAAAAAAAAAAAAAATGATGAACTGTAAGGGAATGGACTTGGGAATAGATAAAGACAATGGTGTGAACAGGGTGATGATCCTAAATCTACATAGGGGCCCTTGGGCTTCTACTTACAGAACTGAGCAAATTCATATAGACAAGTGACCATTGACGGCTCATCGCTGTGTAAACAGATCAATAATTAAAGTGACAAATGATGCAATGGAGCAATTTTTATCTATAAGCCTTTTCAAGCCCTTGTACATTGCACATACAAATACAATATCAAGACTGCTAAAGATATTTGCATGTTTTGTTTGGCAATGCTGACTTCAATTTTTTATTTTCAATGGAGCATTATACGTATAACTTCTTGACCTATCTGTCAAATTTGTATATTAGGAATGGTTGTTGTTAACTATTACAAAACGAATCAAATAAGAGTTTAGGTAGAAAACAGTAAAAAATAAAAAGCAGGTTCAGGACCACGGTCAGCCTAATGCCACATTTACAGAGAAATGAGCCATCAGCATGCGACATGGGGAATACAATTTTATATCTTAGAAAAAGATGTAGAAAAGACTGGCAAAGGAACATTTTTGTTCCAAAATGCATCGTCCCAGTCTATTTTAGATCACAATGGGCTAAGTAATATATGAAGCCAACAATTATATTTCCATCAGTGGTTCCTTTCTCTGTTTATCTTTAGTGTGTGAAGAGTGCTTGCTATGCTGTCCCATTAGCATTTTACACAATGCTGTTGTGGACAGACCGATATTTCATATGGTCCAAATCCTCCTTTAGAAATCTGTTTCTACGTATACTGACTTTTTTTTAAATCAGTTTATCTTGCATCTTGACCACTGTTTCCATACAAACAGCCCTGATGAATAGAGCACTGCAATTACCCTGAAACATGTTGGTCATATACCTCTAAACAAATTGGTGATCAAGATGGTATCTGTCTGCCTTTTATACTATAAAGAGGATGTAACCCTAAAAAATAATTTAAAAAAAGATCCTGTTCCCTTATAGCAGGTAATCAGCACAGTGTTTGTGCTGTCTAATCTGTCCCTCTCTATGCTGTAAAAAACCTGGTTGATCCTGCCTGTGCACTTAGTGTGTTGACCACATTAATCATGATTTGATCCATGATTACTGTGGTCAGGTTACATGCCTCTGTCATCCTGCTGCTCTCCTCTATCCCCTCCCTACCTGCCTGTCAGCTCCTGTGTGTATGAGCCATCTCCTCCACCCCATCCCTCCCCTCCTGACACTATTAGTAGCTGGCAGTAAAGTTAAATAAAGATTACTGCCAGCCCCTCTGTTCTACTAAGCAATCCTACACTGTGTACATATTTTTTAAAAAAATCTGTCCCTTCAAATACCTTTTTTCAGATAGTTTCTGGCCAGGCACATGACCTCTGGCAGCTCTCCCCCCCCCCCCCCCGGATCTAAGGGCTACAACGGGAAGGGCTGAGTGCACAGTGGTCACATGACCATCTAACATCAGAGAGGGATCTCGTACCCCTCCCGCTGTTGCCCTTAGAATGGGGAAAGAGAGCAGCCGGAGGTCATGTGACCGGCTAGAAATTATTTGAAATAAGGTATTTACAGGGACAATTTTATAAAAACATGCACAGTGTAGGATGGCTTAGTAGAACAGAGGGTCTGGCAGTAATATTCATTTGACTTTACAACCACTTTAAGGTTTGCCTCTCTGTGTGAGGCTGAGTGTTTGTTATACTGGCTATGGGATCAATATTTTGCTGGTCTTGTCCTTTTAATAGCAGTATTCAAGATCAGATGAAAAAAAAAAACACATATAGCATTTCATGATTCCGGGTCACTATTGGTTGCTGTCTCTAACAGACATTTTGTACTCGAATCCCAGAATACCGTTATGCTATTTTTGCTAACATAAAGTAATCTAGTCTACACTAACTACATTATAAGCATAACGTTTTTTTCCAGCCACGGACAAATTCATTAGTATAAGTAAGTTTAAAGTCCACTTAAAAATAAATATTGACATGTATTTTAAACTTTTTTTTCCACCTAAAGCTATTATTGAATTTTTGTAAGGTTGCTAGTATATTGAATCATGTTGGGTTTTAATCTCTCTGGGGGAATGTACAACTGGTAAAAGATCTCCAAAAGAATTTATACTTCTCCCTTTCCTGCTGTTGCTGTTACAAAGTTACATGATGGTTATATAGGGAGTCCAGCTGCAGGATAGTGACACCTGCATTGTAACTTTGTGGGAGGGGATACATATAGACTGTGGTGGGAAAATTTCACCATTATTATCTTAAACAGTTCCAATAATCAGAAGGTGATTAAAGTGTCACTAAATGTATGTTATACAAACTAATATAAATAGCATTAGCTTTTTCTGCTTATGTGTAAATTATATGTGAAATAGGCCGCTCTGATGTGTAGATATACAAGGGTAACTCCACTTTCGCGGGGGAAAAAAAAATTGCAAATAAAGAAAAAACACTATAGCATATACAATTACGACATAAATCATATTGTAATTGAATGTTATTAAAATATATCTTTCCTTTTCAACCTGCAGCTGTTGTAATTTTCTGAAAATGCAATGCAATATGGCTACCTGGAGCTGTTCTGTTCACAGAATGTGTACTGGCCACACCCCAGAAACACCATTTCCTGCTTGTGTGATTGGCTCACCAATTTTCCCAGAAGTCTGCCTAAGATACAAGTCAGATTTCAGGCATCCCCTGCAGCAAAAATGTCATTTTTGGTGAGATACTCCCAATAGGAACACATCTAAAGGGATGCAGGCCCAGCAGCTTCCCTCATTAGAGCCCTGCAGCTGCCACATCTGATAGATAATAATGGAACCACTCCCATTTGACCCACTCAGCACAGAGGTACGGAGATTTCTTCAGAATACCAAAAGGTAGGAATCTGCAACAAAGTTTATTAAAATCCTTGTAATGTACAGAGATCACCCAGAGGGGAATGTTTTTTTTCTTAACAAAAGTGGAGTTACACTTTAATTCAAACCATGGGTCTTCATGTTTCCCTTGTAAAAGTGGCTATGCTACCTCTCTATGGTCTTCTTGTATGTCTATTGTAGCCATCATCCTCAGTGCATTCTCATTGTGAACTGCATATCTCTGTGCGGTCACAGTGGCAATACATAAAGCCTCCCCCAAGCTGCTACTTCTACAGGATTGGATGGGGCATGCATGTGCATTACTAATCACCAGAGCAAAGCCTCCTGGGAGATGTAGTCTGAGGCTGGCAGTGCATGTGACAGTGATGATACATGTACTGCTGAAGCCACAGACCGAAAGTCTGGGAACAGTGTTTCAGAGATAGCAAGGATAACTTGCTACAAATTTGTGGCAGTGTTAAATTGTAAATCTGTTAACTTGCTGCACATTATTACTGGCAAGTTGTACACTTGCAGAGCACTTGAAGCACAAGTTCTAGTTGACACTTTTCCAATTTGTAGCAAATTTGCATAGCAAGTCCCTAGCAAGAGCAAAGTTGCAGTGTTGAGTCTACAGCAAGAACTCTGCAAATCTACAGCATGAAAATTCAGCCACAGTGACCCCTGTGGTGGGATGACTATAGCACAGCATCACTGAACCAGAACTTGCAGCAGACTTGCAGAATGTTTGCAAAGAAAGTTGATTTGGAGTCATGCAATGCAGACTTGCTGCAATTGTGCAACAAACTTGTGAAGTCTGCCAAGTCTAGAAATAGCTTAGGAATACATTTTCAAACTTGCAGCGCAATTGTTTGCTATCTGCGACGTACCCCAGAAGTATAGGATAAAAATATTAGTTTTGGGTGAATAAACCCCTAGTAAAACAAATCGATTAAGCTTGAATGCTGTTGATGCATTTTACTCGGATTCACTGTCATCTCAAAGCAGCAAACACGCCCAACACACTAAACCACATTTAAAGAGGAGAAAATATATAGGGCTGTCTATAAAACTCCACATCACTGAATAATAGACATAACGTTGACCTCTCTTGTATTTATATTTTAGTGGAATGTAGGTGTGAAAATAGTTCATTCTGAATTCCAGATGTATCACAAATGTAATTTCTCTGTGGTGGTAGAAATCGTGTTGGAATTTCTTGCCTAATGCAGGTCTACCGTTGCTCAAGATTTGTAGTTTTCTGGAGAATGCCATGTTTTCCAGCATGCCACGCTATATATAGAATCCTGTGATTAATGTTGTGTGTGATGGTGTTTACATCAAACTTCTGAGAACAAGAAGAACCTTTTATTTTATTAAACGCCAAAGCGTGTTTGGTACAATCTGTGCAGGGATTATGAAGGTGTGTGTAGACTTCTGGGAAATAAACACTTTTATAGCAATTGTATTATTAAAAGATAAGTAGTCTTCAGAATTTAATACAGACTAAAACAGATTGTTGACCTCCCTCTAAAACAGATTACTGCTATTTAGAATCTATTAGTGGTCAAGGACAAAATTTGATAATGTGGGTTGACTTAAAGATGTCAGTTAATGCACCTAGTTATTAAATATTAAATCGTTGCACCATTGTTTAAAAGGTCATTGAAAGTATTTTATTAAATGCAACTAGTGCGAGCACCTGCGTTTGGCAAAGCATCAGCTTCTTGCAATCTCTAAGGCCTCTTGCACACTGCAGCTTAAAAAAGCTCAGTACACCTTTTTTTACAGAGCTAAAATACAGCCTATTCATTGTAATGTGCCTATGCACACAGACGCGTAAAAGAGCGCCGTGCATTTAACAGTAAAAACAAAATAGAAAAATCTGCATTTTTGGGCAGTAATTTACGCCTCTTGCACGCAAATATGCGCGAATGCGCACAAGCGTGCACAAATGGCCATTTACATAATGCAAAAAACAAGAACATGAGAATACGTTTCTGCGCATTTGCGCAAAAAAGTGTGCGAAATTACGTGAACGCATATGCGCGGAAATACATTTGAAAAAAAAAACAGATGAAAAAGTAGATGCTCAAACAGGGGTATCATACAGCAAAACTTGTAATGTGTGTTGAATGCCAATGTCCTTACAAGGAACACGCTGATAGGAGGAGAGAGCACAAGGATAACTTAATTAGTCTGCTGCTGCTCTTTCATTGTACAGTCAGCAGGCTGGGGGTGGCGAGAGGAAAGTAGTGTCACCTGCTAAGCTGTGCTCTTCGGAGGGGCTGTGTAAATTGCAGGACATGTTGGACAGAAAGTCAGTTGGCAGGTAAGTACCCAAGCTATGGACACTCTCTTAGAGTGGTAGTAAACCCACTAGGAAATGTTGATTTGCTAATGTGCTCAGCAAACTGAAAATATAGTGATAGGGCCACTTTAATGCTAAGATTCAATAAAATAGCAAAATACATAGTAAACATGCATACATATATGTATGTTATAATACATAGTAAAAATAGGAATAAGGTAGCTGTTTTGCTGACCAAATAATTTGTTTTTTTTTTTTTTTGTCAGCCAGTCAATTCTTGTCTAGACAGTGCACTTTTTTGCTGTCAAAAGAGAAGTTCGGGAATCAAAGAAAATAAACAATCATACTCATACTCAATCATGCCTGCATCACCAATCCCAGCTGCAGCTGTCTCCCCTGCAAGCTCTACACTCAAACTACTCAAGGACCTCTGATTGCTCAGTTCTCTGTATTCAGTCTGCAGAGAGCCGGTAACAGTCAGTCACTGGCTCTCTGCTCTGCCCCTCCAGTACTTACTGGAGCACTGGGATGTTTAGGGGGCAGTAGCGGGGCGGGGCGGGGGCGGCTGGCTCAATCTCTAAGAGAGAAGCTAAGCCAGATACCAGTTCAGGCATCCGGGTGGGTCCCAACTAAAAAGTTGAGATCTTTCCGGAGCCTGGACCAGCTGAGTGACATCAGCTGACAGCAGGCTTTACCCCGCAGTCGGCTGAAAACAGGTCATAGGAGTGCAGTTCGAAGTGCACTCCTGTGATCCATAGGAGAAGTAGGGCCAAAATAGCTTTAACCATAATTCTCCTTTAAGAAACACAGCTTGGTCATCTTGTAGTCTGGATATTGACAGTGTAGGAGTAGCATAGACTGGGGAGATTTTTCTCTCTTTTCTTCAGCATTTCTCTTGTTAGCACACATGTGTGCAGCAGAGCGTGATTGGAGTGCAGAGTATTGACCTTTGGTTCTATTACAGTGTTCTGCCTCCCAGAGGACTAAGTAGATGTAGTACATGCTTTGGAAGGCTATCTACATGGTCACACTGTGCTTACCTTAGACAAGTGCCGGCAAGAGGAATGCAGAGGCTGACACACCCATACCCTCTGCATTCCTCTTGCCAACACTTATATCGGGCAGATGTTTGGAGCCAACACACACTGGCTATCAGTGCAGCCATCTCATTGCTAATTGAGTTGTCAAACGGCCATGGGCGGGAAGGAGCACAGGAATCATATCATGTTTATTTCAACCAAGATATAACTGCATGTCTGTCTGCCTGCAGTTTAGCTTTAAAGTGTCTCTAAACCCAAATTTTCAAAAATGAATATAGTGTTGCTCACCTTTTCCATAGCTCATTGATTTGATCCATCGTTCAGTATAACCAAGTATAAAATAAAACCAAAAGCATTTCTGCACACTACCTTTTTGAAGATGACTAGCCTCATACTACGTGGTCTCAAGACATATAACATAGTCACTCTCCTCTGCTCATTCACAAGAAGGTTATGTTCTGATGCACTCAGTGACAGAACCTACAAGCTTTTACAGCATTAAAGCGGAGTTCCACCCTAAAATTATACTTACCTCCATCTTCTTGCTCCGGGTCACCTGAAAAACAAATGGATAATCGCAATTTTTTTTTTTTACTTACTTTGTTTAGAAGAAAATATACCTACCTTACTTCCTCTTCCTCCCCTCGGCGGCCACGGCGATTCGTCACTTCCTGGCTTGCAATGATTCCTGGGAGCTGAACGTCATCGCTTCCAGGAATCAATGCGCCTGCACTGCCTCCGACGTCAGTTCCGGTGCAGGCGCCGTCATACCTTGCTAAACAGCTTCTGGGCATGCCCAGAAGCTGTGCAGGGATGACGCTGCGGCACCGGAAGTGACGGCGGAGCCGGTGCAGTGCATCGTGGGACCGAAGAAGACGGAAGAGGACACAGAAGAGGATCGCGCTGGCTTCAAGCTGCCCACACCTGAGATGGCAGCGCTGGACAATACATTTTCAAGGTAAGTATTTCTTCTAAAAGGTAAGTGCAACCCGGGACAGATAAGAGGCTAGCCATTGTGGAATGCACTAGCCCTGACTGTCCCGGGGGTATTTATATTAAAAAAAACTTTCCCAGGGTGGAACTCTGCTTTAAGGACAACCTGAATCCATAAACGTCCCACCCATGCAGCACCATCCATGGACTAGATACCTGACGGTGTCACACATGCCCAGGACTGTATGCTGACACAAGTTGTACTGGGAAATATAGTCTGAATTGAGCAGTGCATGTGACAGTGATTATATGTGCACTGCTCAGAGCTAGTACTAAAAGATCAGAAGCAGTGGGAATGAGACTGGTGGGGCGGGCTTAACTTACAAATAATGAAAAAAATATGTATAATGCTTGTTCATTCAAAATAATAGTGAGGTAATGTTTTCTGTATTATGTAGAGCTGGCATATTAGTTTTTTAGGGAGGGTTTAGTAATGCTTTATATAGTAAGACAAGGGGTTAACTCTGTCTTTTAGGCCAGAGGTACTCACTGCTCATCTTATTTATGTTTTAATTGCCCAGGCAAAAGCAGGGGGAAGCTTTCTCTTCCCAAATCCTTCTTTGAACAGAAATATTTTAACATTTGAAACATTTAGAGATACTGTTTCTTGTAATAGACAAACAATTGTTACAATTTTTTGCTGAGTAGTGTTATCTATAAACTGCATGTTTAGGATAAATACTCTAAAATTCATATGCTATATTTTAGGGCCTACGCACACCTACAGCCTTGTAGCGTAGCATTTTGCATCACACTATTTAATTTTTTTAAACTTTATTGGAGTGTCAAAGTCAAAAAACTATTTTTTATTAATGTTTATACACTGCAACAAGTTGTGAGGCAGTGTAATGTGCTGCGACACTCTGCTGCCAAAAAAAGGTAGTGCATGTCCTACTTTTTGTAAACGCACACCAACTCTATGCAGTGGTGTGTACTGAGCAAACAATTTGCTTTGTCCATGTGTTGGGACTGCGTGTGGGAAGGCTGCCCAGCACAGCCCAACAACTTGGTATGAATAGGCCCTTAAAGTGGTTGTAAGCCCTCACGTATACCCAGTGAAGTGAACAGCCCCAGATGATACACAGAGATGAGAAAAATCTCCCTACTTAAGTTTTACATGTATATCTGCTGTCTACCCCTTTCTACACTCTTTGGAATATGCAGATCGTGTTAGAAATCTTTCTTTTCAGCAGCATATAGGGGTGGGTGGGGAGTCTGGACATAAACTGCATGAGAGCTGATTGGAGGAAAGGGACACACCCCCCCTCCACATAGGCAGAGGAACGAAGGAACATGCAGAGCTGTATTCTGAATAGACAAGCTCCTTGCTTATCTCTCTCTAAGATCCCTCCCCCACACAAATTCCAGCTACTGTTATCTCATGTGTCGGAGAACTTGTCAGAAGTGACTCATGCTGACAACAGAGGGACAGAGCACCAAAGAAAAACTACACTTAGAACTTTGGAGATAGACAAGTAAACACTACAGATAAATGTGTTTAGGTCAAATTTCATAAATGGGGTTTACAACCACTTTAATGTAAGGATATCTGTATATGTAATAAATGAAATGTTGTTAGGTATAATTACCCTAGGTCCCACATACATAAAGTAAGCAATTCGGGAAAAGACAAAGGTGTACAGCGTACAAATATTGGCACTGAATCTTGGAGTTCTGATGCACCCACCCCTCTCTAACTATTTATTAGAAGTGCTGGTATTGGCAGCTGATGCACTCTCATTGCGTAATGGGACAGTGTGGGTGTTCGACAGAGCTCAATGGTAATGCTAGAGTCAAAGTTACATTGACTGTGCACATTCAGAATAGGTACGTTTCCCAGGTACACAGACGAGTGTTCAGTTAATGATAAATGTGGTCCCTATTCTAAGGTCTTGATTCACAGAATGGTCCAGACAAAAAATACCACTGCTTATTATATAGGCAGCCATTTTGAATTCTGGAGCAAGAGTTGTAGAAACATTTATAAGTACATTAATAGCATTACATTTTTCAAATGGTCCCAGTTTATAAAAAAAGTTCTTCAGATCCATTTAGACCAAGCAAGTTCTACCTCCTCTGCATTGGAAAGTATAATTTGGAAGCTTTTTTGTTACTATGGGCAACAAGAAAACTATAATTGAGAATACATTTCATAACTAGGGAGTGTAATAGTTGAGAGTCTGAGACACATAGCTGTGCTTCAGAGAGTCTAAAAGTATACCACACACATTTAATGCATTTGACTAGCTTTGCCAAGCCACCAGTTACTGCTTTGGTTAAGCATAAGAGTGATTTATTTTTTTATTTAAACCATAGTTTTATTACAGAGCAATCCATAATCATCATTATGATCAAGGCTGCCTATAAACCGCGATTTGTGAGGCCATGTCAAGAAATCACAGACTGAGCAAGGAACATTCCTTCTAAGCTGGTGCTGGAGAGTCATTCTAAGGTTTTATTTTAACATCATTTGCAGAAAGAGTCACAAGGAACATATTTCACTAGGAATAACATCTGAACTCAGTGTAAGGCAGCTAAGCTACTGAATTGGATGCCATTTTAAATGGAAAGGTGCACAGACGGTGCCAGCTTGCAGCAAGTTCACCGTTCTCAAAAGAAGCCAAACAGTGGATGTTGTACTCTGTAACTAGGAGAGACCAGTGATGACTTTAGCAGCTGTCTAATAATATATGGATAAGTAACACAGTTGGCCTGTTGTATAGAGTAAGTGACAAGCATAGAGCTCAGTTACACTCAGGTAGAGCTAGCTTATAAATCATTAAATATTACAATAAAAGCTGATGTCATTCTCCTCTTCTTTTCCTTCCTGGTCACAGCGGGCAATTTATTAGATGCTCTTCTATCAAGTGATATTATTCATTTTCATTTGCCGAAACCAATATATATTTACCAACTCTTTAATTATCCAGATTTCCTTTGTATCCTTATGTAGCCAGGTGCTTTCTAGAGACAGATAATGATTTAGAACCCTGTGCTGCAGTGCTCTCTGTGCTCCATATAGACTTCAACTGAATGGGGTATCTACATCGCCTCTATCCACCAGGGGGAGCTGACAAGCAGAAGGAGCTCAAAAGTCTTGGTGGTTGGCAGATGAAGTTTGGGAAAGCAACTTTACTATGGCAGTCTATGGACCATTGGATTACAATTCTCAATGCAAGCTGGATATAAGGGGAGAGAGAGTTGTATTTTCTCAGGCCAAATACAGAGGAACTTTCTCTTTGCTGCAAGGTGTGCACATCGCTTCTCCTGTGTACTCGTCAACCTGCCACAAGCCTGCTTCTGTGTCCTGAGGACCAGAGTCACTCCAGGCAGGTTCATAAGTGAGGTGACATCTGAACAACGAGACCCCTGTTGATGTGTCATTAGGACTGTTGAGAGGACACTGAGGCAATTAACCCATTACTGTTAGCAGAGATTGAGCACATAGGGACTGGCCATTTAATTATCAGCATTGTTTACAGCATGCAGAATTTACAGGGACTGTACTCATGTTTACTACCATAAAGAATTGAGTTGAGCCCTCATAAAATGATGGTAATCAATGTTTCCACAAGTCTATGCAATGATTTTTCATGTTCTAAATGTTGGTCTAGGTTCATTTTATACATTTTATTTATTCCCAGTTTGACCCTGGGTTTTTCTTCATTCCTACAAAGCATCTTTTCACTTCCTTTTCATGGTCGCCCCCCCGTTTTTTTTTTTTACAACATGACTTTTTGCATATGTTCCTTCACAGTGCATCCACATTGACATCAGAGAAGGATGATATGGGACTGAGAGTGGTGAAAATGAAAAGGTAGTCTTTGTTGTAAGTCCCAAGAGAGGGAATAGAGAAGGAATGTAGGAGAGGCTAGGTGGAATGTTACTATGATATGGGGTCCCATTAATAGCTTTCTGTTGGCCCATACTGTATATATTTGTGACATTTTTTTTAGCAAAATTGTATTTTCCGTTACTTTCCTCACTTTTAAATACCCAAATATTTTAAAACATCAGCTGTGAACTGTACAGGAATTCGTTGAGCCTGGTTTATTTTTTAGGTGTCTCTTTACTTTGACATGCAGGCAAAGTAACAAGGGCAGTGTAAAAATTATAAGATTCATGAATCTTGGAGTTCTGTACCTACATTCCATAATAGAAGCCCTACAACAGAAGACTTTAGTGGTACCATGTGGGATCATTATATGTCTCTATACCCATACACAAAGACACACATATTGATTGTAAAAAACTAGGGTTACACCGATACCAGTTTTTATTTTTTTTACCAACGGGTACGAGTGCTGATACTTTCCGTCAAGAATTTGCCGATATCGAGTAACGATGCCTTTGCGGTGCAATTTGAGCCCCAACAAAATGAAATTCCTGTCTGAATCACATGTGGTTTCTTGCTGCGCAAATCACTATGTCAAACCTGTGTTAACACATGCGATTCGAACAGGAATTGCACCTCATTCCTGTTCAAATTGTATGCAATTCTTTGCAGTGTGATTTGAGCCCATTCATTTTGTTTACAAATCAATTTACAAATTTGGTGCAAGGTTTCTTCCTATTTGTGTTGGTGTGGTTGGGTGGCAGTAATTTTGACTATAATAAAAATATTGTTAATTGAAGCTACAAGTGAAAGACTTCAGGCTATTGAGGATGTGCTCTTGAGGTTTACACTTTTGTCAGCTCAGCTCACTGTTTTTTAGTCTTGGCTTATTCACAAATCTCCACACTAAATGGCATTTCTTTCTAGCTGACGTTATGTGCGTAAATGGCCTGGGGATTTTGAGCTGAACAGTGTCTGTCTTGATCTTTGGCCTTTCGTAAATCATCTAATAAGCCCTGAGTGTTTATCCAGTGTCCACTTCTGGACAAGATACAGAGTAAGGAGTTGTGCCATGTATGAGTACCTGTCTGAGAACACATTCTCTGATGTAAAAACAAGGTTCCAGCTATTTTAAGAGGTTGGAAAACATTATTGCTGGTCTGTTCCACAGTCACAGCTATTTCATTGTTACCAACAAAATGTATTCGTTCTGTGTTGTAAAACCCAGCTGACATGTACAAACACATTTTCCCTCATTTACAAAATATGACATTTAATACAAATATTAGCAAAAATATCCCACTAAAGCAGGTTTAATATTGGGTTGGGTTAAGTGAATTTTGTTTTGGAGTGCTGCATTTAATTTATTTTACTTTGGTTCAATTTATTCATTTGTGGGGACGCCAAAGAAAATTTAGGTTTACAAATGGACAAACACCAAAATGTAACTGTAGACTCATACTAGTGGGCAGGAGCACAAATATTTTAGTGTGTGCAGCTCCTAGCATGGAGAAAAAACATCAAAGTTTTGCTCACAACAAAAAGAAACTGTTTGCCTTTTTCTAAGTAAAGCCGTCCACTTGTGTTACTTTTTTCTTTCAAGCCCTCCCACTTTAGGCCCTGGGAAAACGTTAGAAAAAGACTTTGCTATCCAAAGGGCTGTTTCGTTGTATTGTATTTTACAGCTAGACCTGAACGAACCAAAAGCAATTCAACTCGTCTCTTTTACCTAATGTAACGTTTTTTACCCCTTTCCTAAAACTTGTCTTCAGAGAGAAACCCTGTGATCTTCTCATTTGTACAAATGTAAATCAAGCCATCCTTCTGACCGTGTATTAATTACAAAGTAATATGACCTACTGCTTCCGTGATTATTACCCAGCATGTTCATGTTCAGGTCAATGTTCTGAAGAATTTTATGAATAACATGAGAGAAGAAAAGCTTCACTCAGTAAACTAATATTGATGATAGCAGGAAATAATAGTCTTTATTCAGTAAATAAATAAAGTATAACATTTAAAGATTTGCATGCAAGAACTTTCCTAACCAAAAATTATCTGAAAAACAAGGAAGTTAATACATTTTGTTTGCATCGTAGCTAAACTTTGTTGAATGTATAAAAAATTTAAAAAAATCTAAATTTTATGTAGTGTTTTTAATTCTGAGAATATAATTTGTGTATTATTACTATTATTATTTTTATTATTTATTTAAGCTTTGGATGGAGGTTAAAAGTAACCTCTGTCATTCTTTCTCAGGGGTGGATTGCACCAGCACAAGGGCCCTTTGGCATTTAAGGACTCATATGCATGAAAGTTTGGCCAAGCAAATGCTGAGCTCTCATTTTTGCTGTCACTTGGAGCAGGTTAGAAATGGAAAGTTCTTCATGATGCTCCAAATTTTTCTCCTGGTTTGTAATATCCAGGTGGTACTTGAACTTAGTCTCTGGGTGAAGGGGGGAACTGGGACAACAATTGTTCTTGTATAGAGGCCCTTTGGCTGACTTTGTCCTTCACAGCTTATCATTCACATAATGATCCAGTTCTGCAATGTTGATGTAAAGTAACTCCTCTTTTTTATTAGCACATCAGCACTTCCAAGGAGGGAGCTCAATCCCTGTGTAACTCTCCTGGCACTTCAAAAGGGACTGAAGCTTTTCCCGTGGCACTTCAAAAGGGACTGAAGCTTTTCCCCCTTTAAAAAAAAAAAAGACAGGCAGTAGACAAAGTCACCAGTATGGCTCGTGGTCTCACTGTAGCTGCTTTCCCCCCATTACTGACTTACCATGCCTTGTTATTCAATGTGTATCTCTTTGGAGGTGACCAAAAACCAAATAAAATTGATACCGCTTGATTGCACTAATCTGTTATCCCAGCTGACTTGGCCACAATGCTTGCAGTTGTTGATCAGGTTGAATACTGGCTCGCAGGACACATCAAGAACTACAACAAAAACAAAATGGCCCCTGTCCACACATTGCCTCGGCATATAGTGAGCTCCTCTTAGTAAAAAATTGGTTAATCTCAATCTCCTCCAACCTCTCTAACATGTTTCGCCCAGTAAGGACTTATTCGTAAAGGCAAATGTAGCTGGAATAGCTAGAGTTATAGAGCATCATAAGCCATAAAGAGCAAGTGTCCAGAAGGGTCCAGTATCCCTAACAGATTGTTTATGTTACAGCGCCACTTATCTAGGGGAGATTGAAAATGCAGCCTAAGACAAGCAATTCAACCTAAAAGAAAAATTATCTACAAATTGCTGAAGACAATCCACTGCTAACACTAAAGCTAGTATACATGAGCACACATTTTAAGCTATAACTAGATGACTTACTTAGAAATCACCAGATGTACGTGTATATAAGATGTACAGTATCTCACAAAAGTGAGTACACCCCTCACATTTTTGTAAATATTTTAGTATATCTTTTCATGTGACAATACTGAAGAAATCACACTTTGCTACAATCTAAAGTAGTGAGTGTACAACTTGCACAACAGTGTAAATATGCTGTTCCCTCAAAATAACTCAACACACAGCCATTAATGTCTAAACCACTGGCTACAAAAGTGAGTACACCCCTAAGTGCAAATGTCTAAATTGAGCTAAATTAGCCATTTTCCCTCCCCGGTGTTATGTGACTCATTAATGTTACAAGGTCTCAGGTGTGAATGGGGAGCAGGTGTGTTAAATTTGGTGTTATCCTTCTCATTCTCTCATACTGGTCTCTGGAAGCTCAACATGGCACCTCATGGCAAAGAACTCTCTGGGGATCTAAAAAAAAGAATTTTTGCTCTACATAAAGATGGCCTAGGCTATAAGAAGATTGGCAATACCCTGAAACTGAGCTGCAGCACAGTGACCAAGACCATACAGTGGTTTAACAGGACAGGTTCCACTGAGAGCAGGCCTCACCATGGTCGACCAAAGAAGTTGAGTTCACGTGCTCATCGTCAAATCCAGGGGTTGTCTTTGGGAAATAGATGTATGAGTGCTGCCAGCATTGCTGCAGAGGTTGAAGGGGTGGGGGTCAGCCTGTCAATGCTCAGACCATACGTCTCACACTGCATCAAATTGGTCTGCATGGCTGTCGTCCCAAAAGGAAGCCTCTTCTAAAGATGATGCACAAGAAAGCCCACAAACAGTTTGCTGAAGACAAGCAGACTAAGGACATGGATTACTGGAACCATGTCCTGTGGTCTGATGAGACAAAGATAAACCTATTTGGTCCAGATGGTGTCAAGCGTGTGTGGTGGTAACCAGGTAAGGAGTACAAAGGCAAGTGTGTCATGACTACAGTCAAGCATGGTGGTGGGGCTGCATGAGTGGTGCCAGCACTGGGGAGCTACAGTTCATTGAGGGAACCATGAATGCTAACATGTACTGTGACATACTGAAGCAGAGCATGATCCCCTCCCTTCAGAGACTAGGCTGCAGGGCAGTATTCCAACATGACACACACCCCAAACACACCTCCAAGACGATCACTGCCTTGCTAAAGAAGCTATGGGTAAAGGTGATGGACTGGCCAAGCATGTCTCCAGACCTATACCCTATTGAGCATCTGTGGGGTATCCTCTAATGGAAAGAGGAGGAGCACAAAGTCTCTAACATCCACCAGCTCCATGATGTCATCATGGAGGAGTGGAAGAGGACTCCAGTGGCAACCTGTGAAGCTCTGGTGAACTCCATGCCCAAGAGGGTTAAGGCAGTGCTGGGAAATAATGGTGGCCACACAAAATATTGACACTTTGGGCCCAATTTGGACATTTCCACTTAGGACTGTACTCACTTTTGTTGCCAGCGGTTTAGACATCAATGGCTGTGTGTTGAGTTATTTTGAGGGGACAGCAAATTTGCGCTGTTATACAAGCTGTGCAGTGTGCACTCACTTCTTTAAATTGTAGCAAAGTGTCATTTCTTCAGTGTTGTCTCATGAAAAAATGCAATAAAATATTTACAAAAATGTGAGGGGTGTACTCACTTTTGTGAGATACTGTAAATATAAACATTCAATTCAAAAAGGTGGGCACAATCCTTAGCTTAAGGTGTGCTCATGTGTGGTAGCATTTGTAATAGCAGTGGATTGGTCTCTAGCAATTTGTAGATTGTTTTTTTTCTAAGTTGGATTGTTTGTTCTAGGCTGCATTTTCAATCTACCCTAGATAAGTGGCGCTGTAACATAAATGATCTTCTAGGGATACTGGTCCCTTCTGGACACTTGCTCTTTATGGCTCATAATGCTTTACAACTCAAGCTATTCCAGGTACATTTGCCTTTACAATTAAGCCCCCACTGGGCAAAATATGTTAGAGGCGGTTCTCCCAATGGGTAGGAGATCAAGATGAAGCCATTTTCTTACTAAAAGGAGCTCACTTTATGCCGATGTAGTGTGTGTCCGGGTGCCATTTTGTTTTTCTTGTAGTTCTCTGTGGAGGTGGCCATATAGGTAAAGAAAGAACTTTACTTCCTCGTGTCAGAGCCTCCAATAAGAAGAACAGTGATCAGCACAGTAATGACTAAAACAAATCTCACTCACAAGCTCCTGTGGCTAGCAATCGCAGGCAGCAGTGCTTTCATTTTTACTGCAGATATACAGATATGAGGCAA
This sequence comes from Pelophylax lessonae, assembly GCF_965119305.1. Taxonomy (NCBI): domain Eukaryota; kingdom Metazoa; phylum Chordata; class Amphibia; order Anura; family Ranidae; genus Pelophylax; species Pelophylax lessonae. The sequence goes on from NC_138776.1 coordinate 102,452,355, forward strand.
TATGCAAAGGGGTGCCTAGGCACCCTGACATACCAGGAAGTGCACTGCTATTTTTCAGGAGGAATTCCAGACAAAGGCAACTTTTCAAACGACTGCCTACGTACAATTAACACATTACATTCCCTATAACATAATCTTAACCTTTTGAGCTCAGGTTCACGTTATTTCAGACTCCACCAGTGTTAAGGAGCCGAAATAGGACCTCGGTAGGGGTGCATTATAGGCTGACCACCTCTGATTACCAATGTTTAGGGGCTGCATTATAGGCCATCTCTCACTGAATTTTTTCTGTCCCCTTTGGCAGGTAAATATGCATGATAGTAACGATCTTTGGTGGTCATTCACTTAGTTAAAAAATGCAGTATATTTGACTTGACATTTCAAGTTTTTATAAAACTCCTTTATCCACACAGTTGCAAACTGTCTGCATAAATATATAATGATCTTCCACCTGTAAATAAAAAATAAATTTCACATTACTTCATAATAATACAACATCACTCAACATTCACAGCTTTATAGTAAGAAGTTAGCAACTTTTCAAACACTGATATCATGTTTTTGCAACTTTAATTAAAAGGATCTCTGCATTCCAACTGGAAATATCCTGTGGGAAAACGCTTGGTGCATTTGATGAAGCCTTAATTAAAGACCTCTCTGAACTCTCTCTGAATGTCTCTATTTAAAGAGAATTCAAAAAGTTAAACTGACATTGCACCTGTTTTTAATTTGTGGCCTTTATGATCCTTTAACTACAAAAAGTATAAAGTGACGTGATCACAAATCAATATCCAGGGAGGAGAAGAGGTGGACAGCTACAAGTACAAATAGCTTTTAAACACAGAGCCGCCAGACAACAGGTGAGACTTGATAGAAGCGGAGGAAGTCGTCTTTCATGAGTTAGGAAGGAGGAGGAGTAGCGTGAGGGAAAAAATCTGAAGCTTAACTCTGTGTACTTTGATATGACTCACTCATAGCTTAAGGAAGACCTTTCTGAACATGTGTTTGAATTTTTTCCATCAAATGAAATTTAAAAAATGTAAAATATGTCCCGGATATATGCACACATAAACAATGTAGTAAAATGGTCAATATACTTAGTAATAATATTAATAAATAGCAGGATTGAGGGTCAGCAAAATCTTTTTTTACGGGAGACTTTAGTTAACGTGCTTCTTTAGCGGGCAGGTTGGGGAGGACTCTACTTCCTTTGCGAACTCTATCCCTTGTTACCTGCTTCGTGCTGCCATGCCTGAGATGGAGTTGTAGCTTGATGTAGCAGCGTTTTGATTTGAAATTTATGCATGCATTCGGCACCAAAAACTAGGTGCCTTACTACTGTGCTGTAAACCGAGAAGTGTTGGAAACTAAATGATAAGGGTATGGCACTGGATCGCTGAAAAATAAAAGTAAATTGATTATCAATAATACGGAGAATTCTGATTCAGAGTGGAGAAATCAAATTGATGTATCAGACAACATACTGTACATTGTCAATAACTGCACATCGAATCCATGTTTTGAGTGAACAAAAACAACAGCAAAAATGGTATTTGTTGTAGTTAGCTTGTATATTTGTGATTTGCATTTTTATTATACATAAATATGATAAACTCCTTACAGCTATTTTTGTTTAACTGTTCTAGTCATATTTATATGTAAAGTAAAACTAAGATATTGGCCTCATTTGAAGTCATTATGGAACCTAATATGGCTGGTGATGATGATTTCAACAGTCTGGCCAAGGGGTATAGAGACATAATGGGTGATCAGTAGGGAGCCTGCAATAATAAAATGTCTAAAACCCCTAGGTGTAGTAGGAATTCTGTTTCTAGACTATAAAGTTCTGAGATTCAAGTCTGGTGTCCATGTTAGTAAGGCTGGCCGAAAGCAAAGAGTCTCTTTGAACCATGATAGTTTAATGCACAGGTTACAAGCCTGTTGCAAAGTTATGCATTCTTTACATGGAGTATCACCTACAGTATAGGATGGCTTAGCACAGTGGTTCTAAACTCCAGTCCTCAGGACCCTCTAACAGGCCAGATTTTAAATATTACCTTGGGGAGATGCAGACTAGAGTACTGCAATCACTGAGCAGCAAATTATATCACCTGTGATGTATCCTATGATGATCATAGTTGGCTGTACCTGTTTTCATTTTGTCTAATAAATGAAACTAAACTTATGAATGCAGAATTTCAAAACTAGCTCTCATCATCCTAACAGTTTTAAAAATAAAAATGTATACTTATACAAATATTTATTCTCATATGATCATCATTGTTCTGGGAGTCTGTAAAAAGCTCTGATTATGAAAGGCTTAAGGTAAAAATGGACTATGAGAGTATCTGACTGAAATCCATTCCAGAGTGAGCCATTTAGCGCACCATCATCCATTTATAATTTATGTATCAGTTTTCAGTGACATGTAGAGAGATGTCACTGCTAAAAGCCTGTGGAAAAGTCTGTTGTTTCTGGAATTCTGGCTGCTAACCAAAGGGTGCCCAACCATGCTCCACAAACTTAGCAGGAAGTCTCACACCAACTATATCAAATCCCATTCAACTTTTTTAAAGCCAGACAAAGCACACTGCAGCCCCACCTTGGACCATTGCTCTCCAGAGGGAGGTGGTACTAGATGGGGCTGGAGTGTGCTTTGTCGAGCTTTAATAAAGTTGAGTGTAATCTGACATTATCAGTGTGCAATTTCCTGCCTTCCAGATCAGTTTAAGGTGAACCTATCTCTGATTTGAAAGGCAAAACCTATGCACATTGCTTATAGAAGAAAATGACGGGTGATTAAAAGAAACCTGAAATTCGAGAAACAGAAGAAATTAAGAGTTTGACTCAGAAGAAGCATAGAGATGATGAATCCTGACATTTTTTTCTGACTTTTTTTTAACTGCATACTTCTGAGTCGATGGTTCAGAAGTAACAAAGTGGCCATAGTCAGACAACGCATAAGTGGTATGTGGACGTAACGCGTAAGAGGAGCAAGTGACATCAGACCTGTTTGTTACTACGATCCATGTCAGACAGCCGGGAAGCTGAAGCCACTCACCTCATTAAATAGGATTTATCTGATTGGATTCCATGCGATTATTAGCCTCTCAAAATGCTGAAATAGTTTTTTAGTTAATGAATAGTTAATGATCTCTCTAAGGCCTGAGGAAGAAGTGCATGCTCCGACAACGCATCGCCTGCCTACGTCATCACACTCCGCGTCCAAGCCGGAAGTACGCCGCCGGAAGCCCTGACAGTGTCCCCTGGGTTCGGGTTAAGCCGTTTTTTTCCACCGGCTCAAGCGGACTACACAGTGGATCGGTCAGATCCTCTTTTACAGGCACCCGGACGAACTCTACGGCCATTATCCATTGCTGTTTCTTTTTACTTGTTTGTGAGTATATAGTGTGCTGATTTCTCCAATATTACACTTAGAGTGGCGCCTGCCTTTCTTTTACACTTTACATTATTCAGTCTTCTACTAGTCCCTCCCCAACTTACTTATACTTACATTTTGTTGCCCTTCTATTGGTCTGTCATAACCACCACAAATGCTTGGTGATTCAGAATAAGAGAAAATGTAATTGCAGCACACCCCCAGACCCGAACACTATCACTTGACATGGAGGATAATGTTATCAACGCTGTATTGGCATCTAATATGGAGCTCTGGAGGAAATAGATGCAAGTACCGGGAGAACATGCAAACTTAATGAAGGTAGTGTCCTAATTCAAATTAGAATAGAGGACACTAGTGCTACAAAGCAGACATGTTAACCACTGTCATGTATTTTGGACCACTGCAATGAGGAGACAATTCACAGGGCACAATGCACAATGTTGTAGGCAGTCGTAAAGAGCTGGTGTGATGCACCTCGCTCTACAACGTAGAAACAGTGGTGGAGACACCAGAGCTTTAATCAACTCACTTTTGTGTAGTAGTGCATCACAGGTAAGCAAGATAATTCACTAGGCATGATGAAGGAGATTGCAAAGATCTGGTGTGGTGCAGCTTGGATTAGAGTAGTGAAACCTTAGAATTTTCACTTTTTACAAATTATGGAACTACTGCCAGGAACTGTTTGTAGAGGTAGAACACAGTGGTGTTACCTTTATTAAAAACAAAGAGACTCTATTACTTTGTTCATGGTCTTTTTAAGTCTTTTTTTTTTTTTTCTTTTTCAAAAAGCTGAAACAGTTATTTTTTATGTTTCCAAACAAGAAAGTTTGTGGATTATGAGTTCCAGGTGAGAAATCTAACAGCTGCACAGGTAAATATAACAGTTTAAAATTACCAGTACTCAGAGAACCTGATCCCATCTTGCTACAGTGAAGGAAAACTCCTGTATGTATATATTGTATATTTATGTAATATAGACCCTGAATGGACCAAATTCTAAATCCATACCCCATGGAACAAGACAGAAAAAAGGTTGCAGATGACTTTGGCGATGGCAATATTGTTTTCCTAATTTGATTTGAATGAAAGTGGTAAATAACTTAGCTTTGTATTTATACTGCTTGACATTTATAGCCAGGGAAGGCTTATATTTAAGACGGACCTCTAGACCTCAGTGAAATGCTGCTCATTGCAAATCTATAAATTATTGCAGATGTGTTAAAGTTTTGGAAAGGAATAGGTCTCTGTTTATTGCATTTGCTAAACAATGCCCTCAGGCCAAAGCTGCCAGTTCTTTGAAAAGAAACCTTTAGGTCATAAGTTAGCTTCAACAGACCTACCTGAGACTTGCAAAATAATAAATATATAACAAAATAATTAGGTTGTAATATGTATAAGGATCTCTTAGATTTTATTATCATTGTTTAGATTTTTGCAATTCGCACAATTGAAAGGGACAAGTGGGTGTGTGTGTGGGGGGGGGGGGGGGGGTACCTCTTGGTTCCAGTGAGAATTTAAAACTCACCACAAAAATGTTTTATTTCATCTGGACTTTAAACAGAAAAAGACACTTAATGGAAAGACAAAATACTTTAGAAAGTAATCTAGTTTCCCAGTGTTGAGGGCTACTCTACCACACATAGTTTGGGAAGAAATTTTGTTAAAAATAGATATAGTATAGAAAATAATCGGATGCTTTTCAAATCAATTTTATGTAAGCTTAATACATGGTTCATGCCTGTGGGCATAGGCATAAAAACAAGGGAGTTGATTTACTAAAGACAAATTGGTTATTCACTTTTCAAGGGAAGTTGTCTTAGTCTTAGTGAATGTGGTAATAGTTCACTTTGTAAAATATACCCAAATCTGTGCAAGGAAAAATAAAAGAAATTTGAATTTTTGCTTGCAGATGATTGGATGATGGTAGCCAAGAAAGCTTCATCTCATTCATTAAGCTCTGGAGAAGATTCCCTTGCAAAATGCAACTTTCCTTGCAAAGTGGACAGTCTATTTTCCGTGGCAAATCAACCCCAAAGATTTGAGACAGATTATTTTGTCACTATACAAAACCTTAGCACTGCTGCATATGTAATATGCAGCTTAGTTTTGTTCTAGAACCTGAAATGGTGTAGAAAAGTGTAAAAAAATAAATAAGGGGCATAAGGTACCTAACATGACAAGGCAAGATTAAAGTAGACCATCACAAGTCACTTTTTTCGTGTTAAAGTATACATAAAGGCAAAACTTTTTTTGTAGTTTTAGATAGAGAGGAGAGGGATTAGAATACCTATCAAGTTTTCACTGCTGTCTGTGCCCCAGTAAGAGGAATCGCTGGCCATGTAAACAAGTTTGCGAAGATCGCATTGGTCCATCATTACATCAATATGGAAATAATACCATATTTGGGCATTAGATATTTCCGGCTATTTGGTTGTCTTTATTCATAGATTACTATTTGTGAATGAGTAGGGATACTATGTACTCCATACGCATTCACACGCAAGGGCAGTATCTGGGGGGCCTTTTTATTTACCACTTGCTTCATCTTGCTGAGAGCGCGCTCCCTGTGTGCTCCCAGTACAGTAATGAACAGGGGCTACAAAACTCCTGATGCATACTTCTGGTCAGGAGCCTTCTGATCATGTGACCACCGTGGCAGCCAATCACAGCAGTTACATGATCGGAATGTCCGCCTCTACCTCCTGCCATTTAGATCTAATTAAAGGGCTGGGAGGCAGCATTGGGAATGGGAGAAAAGGGGCTTCCAGATTTTATTAGGCGCAGAACCCCACAACCACTGGCCAGACTTGTGAGGAACAGTTCTGGTCCTCATCAACATATGGACAAGGTGCTTTGCCCCCATGTTGAGGGTATGTGGCTTGGTATGGTTTGGGGGAAGGGAGGGGCACATACCTGTCTACCCACTTTCCTGGCCAGCCACGATTAAGCTTCTGGTATGACTTTGTAGGAAAGACCCCAAGCATTTTTTTTCCTGTTTTTTTGCTGGAAGATCCCTCTTAAAATCTATACCAGATCCAAAGGGGGGGGGGGGGGGGCACTAGTTCTGGTGACCCTGGTAGCAACTAGGAAATCCTTAACTTGGAGGTATTTCCTTTCACTTCCTGCGTTGACATTGGGACAGAAAGTTAAGAGAAATCTCCCTAATAAGACACAGGTGGAAAAAAAAACTTGACAAGTGTTATTACCTTCCCTTAAGCCTAGTACACACTGCTAGAACACTCCGCCAGAACACTCCGGTCAGCCATTGGCTGAGAGCACTGATTGGGAGCCGTTTGGCAGACTGTTTTCGGTCATGACCCTTTGACAGGAGCCAGCCAAATGGCCCAGCTTCTGTTGGAGCAGCTGCCATACACAAAGGCCGTATGTCGCCTGATATTCAGCCTGTGTGCACTAGGCTTTACTCTATCAAGAAGGAAAAAAGAGTTTGACTTTGGTTCTGCTTTAAATGCATGCATGCTAAGTATTGTATAAATGTTACAATGAGAGGTATTTATTATTTCTCACATATATCACAGTTTTCCCCCCTGACAATATCTTCATCTGCTTTTTTTCTCCAGAACCATCTTTATTCTTGCAACATTGAGGATAAGATTTTACTTCCTGGACAGAGATGCTGATTTAGAGATAAAAAAGTAAAAAAAGTAATGTAATTCACGGTGCCTCTGTAGTTATTGGCTGTGTTCACAAACATCTCACACAGATCAGTCTCTGCTAGAGCCTTTAACCTTGTGACATGCAATCAGGCTACAATGATGCAGTCTGATCACTGGGGAAGACTGAGGCTCTGCTTTCTGCTGTCTGCAGTAGGTCAAAGACCTCATCTCAGCCTAGGGAAAGGCACTTGACTAGATCACACAGACTGCCTTTAGGGTCTATTTAAAAATAAATAAATACATAAAACTTGCACCCAAGACTCACCAGTTTTTTTTTTTCTTAAAATGGGGGATCTTGGATAAAAGGTATGGGAATCATGGGTGAAAAAAATGATAATCAGACCCCTGAAGCCTGGTACACACTATGCATCTCATACAGATCAGTCTCTGTTAGAGCCTTTCACCTTGTGACATGCAATCATGTTACAATGATGCAGTCTGATCACTGGGGAAGAGGAGACTGAGGCTCTGCTCCCTGCTGTCTGCAGTAGGTCAAAGACCTCATCTCAGCCAAGGGAAATGCACTTGTCTAGAGCCCACAGACTGCCTTTAGGGCCTATTTAAAAATAAATAAATAAATAAAACTTGCACCCAAGACTCACAAGTTTTTTTTTTATTTTACAAAATGGGGGGATCTTGGATAAAAGGTGTGGGAATCATGGGTGAAAAAATGGATAATTAGACCCCTGAAGCCTGGTACACACTATGCAAAGTTAGTAGAGTGATCTCCCCCCGCTGAGCTGTTGTGTGTTGACAGGGGGATGGCCCCCCCACCAGAACACTGATCAGCACTCCCCGCCATTGACTGAGAGCGCTGATTGGAAGTTGGTCGGCTGCTGGTTCTCCAGCATGCTCATCCAACAGAAGCTGGCTTCTGTCCAACAGGGTGCTGTACACAAGGGCCGAATGTCGGCTGGCCGATGTGTCCCAAAATTCGACTCGTCTGTACGGGCTTTAATGATAAAGAGTAAAGTTTTTTTTTTTTTAAAGGATTGTAAATGTATATGATTAAATGTATTTATCTGTATGCATTTGTAAGGTTCCTGAAACATCCACCATAAAAGAAGAGCTTCAAGTAGATAGTGGAAGAATTCAATGGCCCACATCAACTACTCTGAAATTAGAAAACCCACTTCATTTTCTGATCAGGGCCCTGCCCATTTAAATTATGGTTCTGTTAAACTTGGAGGAATGATAAAATAAATTTCCTTATCTCTGTATATTTGTTTAAAAAATTTTTATTTTAAATAACTTCCCAGCTATGTCTGAGGTCAGAGTCTTGACGAGAACACATGGCTTTTATTACCTGTGTATCTTTAGAAAAACACATAGATACAAGAGATTTTAGATACGATGCCCTCTTATATTGTAACACATGTCATGTTGAGCTTTCTTTTCACTCCTCAACACTTGTTTGTTTCCAGCAGCCTCTGATGTTTTTGTGTATGACAGATCTCCTCTGATCTCTTTGGGAAGCATATCCATGTTATTCTTCCGAATCATCGTTGTATGACATGTTTTATATCACTTGAACAAAAGAGCTATTTGATCAGGGGGTATGGTGTGTGATTGTAAGAAATTCAGGCAGTCTGTGGCTATCATTGTCCCCCAATGCAACTCTCTGACCCTGGCCTATTCACAGAGAAAAACAGCTTGGAGTGGCCTCCATTCAGCGGCAGGCAACAGTAGGCCACATTCTCACTGCAGGAACAAGTCCCATTCAAAGGTATGTTACAGATATAGGTGATAGATTATCCTTTAATCATTTCTTTCACTTGACTTGATGCTCATGGGATGCTTTTCTATATAACCTTTGCAAGCTATATGAATGCTCGGCGATAGTATTATAGACATGTAATCCTATTCTTCTGTCCTGTTTATGAATAGATGCGGCTATCACGTGCTTAATTTATTTTTGTAATTATTTCAATTGTGCCATGTTATCATTACCATACCATATTTTTTGAATCTGAGTTTATTTATTTATTCATTTATTGCTATTTGAGATAGCACTATATGCATCTATACTTACAGGACACCTTACAACTGATAGCTATATGTTTTTAAATGAATGCCTATACTATGTCGGTTTGAATTTGTCATTATATTTATATATATATATATTTTTTTAGATTGACATCATGATAGGTTATTGAAAGATCTTGAATAAATTGTTATTAAAAGTAAGTAAGCAAAATAATATTTTGGGAGATGGTTTAGTATGATTTAGATGGTCATTCATAAAAGAACATCAACGCTTTTTTTCAATTATATTTATTATTTATGTTTGTATGCTTGACAGTTTGTTATTGTGCATAAATCTGACAAAGTGTCTACACTGATCAAGGGTATGCTGTACTTGTGTAATATGTAGGTTGGCAATTAGAAATGCATTTTCGTTTTTGCCCAGAATTTTTTTTAAAAATGGGAGAATACAGCAACATTTTGCCATTTTAGGTAAATGCATTGGAATCAAGATGGAAGGCAAATTAGGGTGCTTTGGTGGGTTTTAATGGTGCAATAGGATTTACTTCTTCAATACTGGGCACTTTTACCCCCTTCCTGACCAGGCTGATTTTCAGCTTTCAGCACTGTCACACTTTGAATGACAATTGCACAGTCATGCAACACTGTACCCAAACCCAATTTTTATAATTTTGTTCACACAAATAGGGTGAAAATAACCCAGCTCAGTGTATATTATTTAGTCTGTAGGAAAGTTATACAGTACAGTCCACAAACTATGATATATATCTTAAAATTGATCAGTCCAGATGTGCTGATGTCCTATCTCATTTCTTGTGGCCAAAAAATGTCAGGACAGTACAGATATCCCCCAAATGACCCTTTTTTGAAAAGTAGACAGTCCACGGTATTTAGTAAGAGGCATTGTGAGTTTTTTGAAGTTGCCATTTTTTGTCATAATTTTTGGGAAAATTAAGAAAATAAATAAAAAATGTTACATACTGTCACCAGTGCAGTACAGCATATCATAATATGATAGTTTTTTTTATTGTATTTTTTAATGTATTTTTTTATGATTTGTTTAGAACACTTTGACCAGAGCAATATAATTTTACCAAAGTAACATTGTACTACTCCTAGGGAAGTGATCAGTATTTTTGTTTCTTTACACATTATGTTTGCTTATAGCAATGAATTTCATTGCTATATGCAAGCATTTTACTGAATTAAATAGATTCATTTAGTTTGTTTTGTTGTGATTAGTTGTGATTGGCCACAGCTGATCACATGGCACAAATGGGCCGTGATTGGCCCAGTCTGTACCAGGTGATCACTGTGACCAGTCACACCTAGCAACACAATTGTACACAATGGAAGGCTTGAAAGTAAGCCATCCATAGTTTAAAACTGTCTTGTGACCTGCTGTGATTGGTTACAATGGTCAGTGAGCCACTACAGTGATAAGTTATTGGCTGTGTCCGGTGGACGCAGACAGTGGCACATCGTACCATGCACGGGGCACGATCCGGGAAGACATCATATGGCATCCACTTGGATCGACGAGAGGCCAGCCTCGGCATCATTTGCCCATAGGCCAGGATGAAAACAGGTAAATGCCTTCTGAGGTTACAGAAGATACTTTCAAGAGAATACCCTTTTTCTCTATCTAAATGTCAACTAAGTAGCTCAGTGAATAAAACTGAGATATTCCACTTCTGCAAAATCTAACCAATGTCAAAATGGGTAAGTTGTTGGTATTGGTATTGGTAATTTTGCCAAAATCACTTTGCTCATCCCTACTGGCTAATGTCTATTAACCAGGCCCAGACTGATAACCTAGCAAGTTGGGCAGTTGCCAAAAAGGCTGGGCTACTTGATAAGTAGGGGTTGACCAAGAAGCTAAAACATCCTTCAGATATACCTCAAACTACAGTAACAAAAAGTTCTGGGAAACCATGTGATGAAACTCTCATAAGTAGAAAGATCAATTGCTGCTACAATAACCATTTTCTGTAGAATATCACATATCTATCTGTCATATTTACGTATTTTATATATCATCTGATAATGTTTAATAATTTACATTATTAGTGTATTTATTTATTTATTTTTTTACTAAATGTAAAACATTTTATAGTCTGTCTAGCTCAATATTCATTTGAAGTTTAAGAGCAGCTTTAAGCACTTATACAAATAGTTGACTGCAAAGTCAGATTCTACAGTTTAGTTCTCAAATTCAAACTTTGTCGCTTTGCCTATTTCTTTACAAAATGCAGACTACTGGGAGGAAACACAAACACAAGTATGTCATGGGTATTTCAAAGTAATGTGTAATAGGATTTAAAAAATATTAATAAAAACATAAATCACATCAGGAAAAAAAAAAGAATTAATATTTACTGCTCTTAAAAGTGGGTTCATTAAAAAGTTGAGTAATGTAAACTGGGGCAAGTTTTAATATTTAAACATGAGTAAATTCATTGGTTTTAACTATTTTTTTTTTTTTTTTTCGAAAGGCTTCAACCAAAATGTTTCCAACCTCAAGTATGCGACTAAGCAATGTTTGGTCAAGGAGGCGTAAAATTTGGCCCACCCGAGATTACTGTTTGAGAATATATTCACTTGCTTAGGAATCTATTGCAGGTGCACAAAAAATGACTTACTGGTGTGGTTGGCAGATGACACAAAAAAGGTTATTAATTTTTAGAATTTTGCAATGCATTATGTTTGTATCTGCAGTTGTGTTCTTCATTAGCATTTTCTGTTGTAATTATGATTACTGAGTTGCAGTTGTTTATGCATTGCTACTTTTATTTTGTTACCCTGGCACCAGCCCCCCTGCCAGTCTTATACTTACCTGTCCCGGATCCAGCAAATATTCAGCTGATAGGCCTGCTTAGCTCCACACAGCCACCTGTGAAAAGCATCTCTGCTGGACCCATGAATGCTTGAACCAATCTTCATTCAGCCCATAGAAAGTCCATACTGCTAAAGTGCAGATAAACTTTAAAAAACAAAAATGGCAACCACCTCAATTCATAACTAGCTTTAAAATGAAGTGCACATAGAAAGGCATTGTACACAGCAAACAAAACACACTTCCCAACACATTTACCAGCTACCAAGCAAAAAAACTAAACAAATTCCACCATCTATAAATATGCATTATAGTAGAAGTATAGCCAAAGCTTTTTTGACTGTACTTCTCCTATAGATCACAGGAGTGCAGTCCATTCTGCACTCCTGTTACCTGTTTTTAACCAACAGCAGGCTGAATCTCGCTGTCGGCTGGCATCACAGAGCCAGTCCAGGCTCTGAAAAGATCCTGACCATATGATCGGGATCCACCCAGAACCTTCGACCAGAACCTGGCTCAGCCAGCCCCTCTATATCCCTCCACAGTCTAGAGCTCCAGTGAGCACTGGAGGGAAGAGCAGAGAGCAGCTGACTGACAGTGCTGACTCTCTGCTCAGAGCGAAGGGGGAGAACTAAGTGATCAGCTGCGTTTGATCGCTCAGTTCTCACTACAGAACCGGCGGGGGACAGATGCAACATCTGATCGATGCTGCATCCACCTAGTTGAGTATAATGTTTTTTTTTTTTCCTAAAACCATACTTTTCTTTAAAAACAGAACTTTTAGTTGCACAACATTTGCAAATATATGTGAAAGCTGTTCTGCCTTATCAAGGCCCCTCTTTATAGAGCAGTCCTAACTCTAGTCTATGGGAGTTTCCATGTTCATTTTAATGTAAACCTATCATGAAAGAAACATGGGGCTGCCATTGCTAAACACTGTATGTTTGTTGCCTGGTAAATATTGTAATAGTCTGTTAAATACTTTCTCAGTCTGTGACCTTGAAGTATATAGATCAAAAATGTCAGACATCCTTATCTCCATACTTGTTTCAGGTCAGTTATTGAAATTATTGAAGCTAGTGGGGTCAGCATGACAATCAGTTATTTAACATTTCAGAAGGAAAGATCAGCAATGGCAGCCTTAATGTTTCTAGTCTAAAGTTTTAAAATATACCTATATGTATATACAGGGGCAGACTGGCAACTTTCAGCCCAGGGGGAATGTAAAAACCAAAGGCCCATGGTGCAGCATCTCGCCCCCCCTCCCACTCTCCTTCTTCACATCCTCCTCTCTCCTCCTTACCCCCCCCCCCATTCCAGGCTGAAGCCCTGCTCCAGCTACTCTCTACTCAATTCTGAATCCGAGTTCAAAACCTCTCCAGCAGAGGGAGGTTGAGGGGAGCTGGGACAGTTGAGTAGGGGCTGGCCAGGGGTGGAGAGTCTCCAGTAGGGCATGGAGCCGGTCTCTACTCACTACTCAGACAGTTTAAACCATCTAAAGGCCTGCACTGTCCTTGTCTTCAACCCGCACTCAATACGTCAGTGACGAGGACTTTTTTACTTCTCTTCGCCAGGAATCCTTTGGGCATGTCTGTGGCAGAAGTGGTACAGTCTTTTTACAGGACATCAGAGCAGCCCAGGGGGCAATTGCCCCCCTTCCCCCTGGCCCAGTCCTCCCCTGTTTATATATATGTAAAAAAAAAAACTGAAATAAGATGGGGTTGTTTTACTAAAGGCAAATAGACTGTTGACTTTGCAAGGGAATTTTCCCCAGAGCTTAGTGAATGTGGAAAAGTTACTTTGGTTACTTTGCAAAGAATACCCAAGCACATGCAAGCAAAAAGAAAAAAGAAAAAGCAAAAAAGAAAAGGCAAATAAGAAAACAGAATTTTTGTTTGCACATGATTGGATAGTGGAAGTCAGCAGAGTTTCACCTTATTCACTAAACTCTGGAGCAAGTTCCCCTGCAAAATGAACAACCTATTTATCTTTAGTAAACCAACCCCAATGCAGGTGTCCAGTTTGTTGATTTCGAAATATTATTATATCACCTAATGCAGGTTTTGTTAATTTTATGCCAATTTGTGCTGAATCATTCCCATCCTTCTTTTACCCTGGAGACCACGGTATTGAGATCTGAACACCATCTTGATCAAACCTCAATTTCATCTTGGAGTCTTGTCCTCTTGCACCATCTGGGATGTTTCTGGATGTTTCATCTTCTCCTGTTTGAATGCTCCACAAACAAATGTAAATTTTAAATCCAACAGGGAGAGATAGACCTCCTTGAATTAGTTGTAATTAATTAGGGTAGATGTCTCACTAGTGGGGTTCCCAAGAATGAAATATCAGTTTTGGTGGCAAACTGACCCTCTAAATCTGAATTTAATGCTGTTTTTTTTTCCACAGAAGGCCTCCTTTTTTATAGCATTCTTGTGAGCCTTGAAGAAAGTGACAACATTGGTATCTCTGCTGTTTATAGATTATGCGTACAGCCGTTAATCATGTACTTTTTTCTAATGATGGCTGATTCCGTATTCAAAAGTCACTTAGAGTGGGAATAAATAGTTGTAGATCTGTTCCCTGTAGTAGCCAATTGGACGCCAACTGTCAAGAGCAGATTCGAATTAGATATTATCCATATTGGCAACCCTCAATTTCTTACTTTATTCTACTTTTTAGAAATCAGACCAACAATAGTATTTATGTCTCTACAGGTGACCGCACTGTACTAACTGTACTCAAGAATAGATAAATGTTGTTCCCTAATTCATTTGGGGGAGCTTAAAATGAATATCATAGACAACGCTGGAGAGGAAGTCTGTCTGAGGTTTGCTATGGAAACTATTTTGCTCCCACAGGTATTGCTAAGATTCTTTTTTTTTGGTTTATGTATAATATTTACAACATCGAGTTGTCTTGCTGTACATGATGATGGCATTCCTAGCATGAATTTGAAACCAGATGTTTAGAAAATTATGAATAAAATTTCATCTATTTAAAACATCTTGCTTATATCACTGTGAGTTTAATGACTTACACCTTGAACTTTTCTCAAAGACATTCTTACCTACGTCTCTATTGACAGAAATAGTGTAGTTTATACAAATATTTCAATCAAACATATTTTCCTAAATCACAAATGATTATACGTGTATATTTTGCTCAAAATATTTTAGCTGGCTGTCATTTTTGTCTTTTATTGTAAAATGTGTAAAGGAATCTTTAATATCTGACTTTATCAGGATTGTAGAAGCTTATCCAAATTGAAGAATTGCTAATAGTTATTAGCCCATAGCATTATCGTGATCATGTCATTATAGGAAAATGCCATAAATTGTTGGTCTGAAAGACTTAAGTCTCATACCTATGAAGGCTAACCATTATTATTTTATCACTGACTATAACTACACATCAGAAAAGAAATGTGGCAGCAGCCATTGCCGACTTCTGTCTGACTTTGGTGATCAATGACAACTCCTATACCTATATTGGCAAAAGTATTTGGGACACCCCCGCCTTTACATTCACATGAACTTTAATGGCATCCCAGTCTTAGTCCGTAGGGTTTATTATTGAGTTGGCCTTCCCTTTGCAGCTATAACAGCTTCAGCTCTTCTGGGAAGGCTGTCCACAAGGATTAGGAGTGTGTCTATGGGAATGTTTGACCATTCTTCTAGAAGCGTATTTGTGAGGTCATGCATTGATGTTGGACGAGAAGCCTGGCTTGCAGTCTCTGCTCTAATTCATCCTAAATGTGTTCTTTCGGGTTGAGGTATGGACTCTGTGCAGGCCAGTAAAGTTCCCTCATCCCAAACACGATCACCCATGTCTTTATGGACCTTGCTTTGTGCACTGGTCCAAATCATTTGGTGGAGGGGGGATTATTGTGTTGGGTTGTTTTTCAGCTGTTGGGCTTGGTCCCTTAGTTCCAGTGAGGGTGGTAGAACTTGACTGGTCTGTACAGTGTCCTGACCTTAACCCCACAGAACACCTTTGGGATGAATTAGAGTGGAGATTGTGAGCCAGGCCTTCTCTCCAAAATCAGTGCCTGACTTCACAAACATGCTCCTGGAAGAACCCAGATAGCAAGCAATTGAGCTGAAAGTTTGAAAATGAGTTGCTAAGCTGTTGCTAGACTTGCCATGCTTCACAGGTTTGTTGCACAATTGCAGCAAGTCCGCATTACATGACTCCAGAGCTCTTGCTGTAGACTCACCACTGCAACTTTACTCTTACTAAAGACTTGCCATGCAAATTTGCTACAAATTGGAAAAGTGTCAACCAGAACTTCGGCATTAAGTTCTGACAGACATGACTCCACCCAACATGTTTCCCTGTAAGAGGCATATTGTGGGATTGGAGAAGCTCCAATCAGAGAAGGAGCTTCTTACAGGGAAATGCATCGGGTGGAGTCAGGTCTGTGACATTATCACACTGAAGCTGATCGGATGATACCGAGGTGGAGGCTTCCATACGAGCTGTCAAGTTATATGCTTTATCTCTTCTACACATGTAAGTGCATTACCTTTTAATAAATGATTACAATCAATTGGGTTGCACTATGAGATCCTCTTTTTTGTGATCATTATTATAAATGTCAGAGTCCATCTGGAATGCACTAAATGGTCAATAGATGCTGGAAACTGGGCTGTCGGTCATCCACAGGGGCCATTGATTTGAACAGCATTCTGCTGCCTCTGAGTGTTTCTACATTGCCTATATTTTTATCATTAAAGTGTATGCCAAAACGAGAACTTTTTCTTTGTTTTGTTTAATTGGAGGGGGAACTAAAAAAAAAATCCTTTCCTGACTCTACAGCAATCAGTGCTTTAAGTGGCCCAAAAGAGGTGCCGGTACTCTATTATAGCCTATAAATTTTTTCGCCCCCCTCACCCCACATCAGGGTCCCCACAGAGCACCCCCCCCCCCCCTGGCCTGGGTTGGGACTCCAGGAGCAGGGAGACTCACTGGTGGTGACTGGTTTGGCTCTGGAGTGGGAAATATTCAATTCAATGCTCCGTTAGAGAGATTTTCCCTTAATTTTTTGTCCAGTTGACAACAGTGAGGGAGACACAAAGTGAGGGAGAACCTACAATAGGGTCAGAAATTAAAATCTGGCAGGGGTTCTAACCTTCTACAGCTATTTATTTTATGTTTGTGTTGCTATCGAAGACTTCCCCTTACTTTCTGTCTGATAAAATGTTGTTAGAAGAACATGCAGTGAGGCAAAAGTTTTGGCTTGATACACTCTTTAACATTGTCCCAATAACAAATGCTACCCCCACATCCAAAATTTAAATGTTTCAGCTTTTCTAATAAAGATTGATATGGGTGTACTTATGAATTCTTTGTCTTCAGCATGGTATTGTCATAATGCAAGCTTGCAGGGGTTACCTCCTTCACCCCCCCCCCCCCCACAAAGGTAGTGACAAATTAATACAATTAAATAAAAAACTTCCAGTCCACTGGATGTCCTGTCGTAGTACAACTGAACCTCTGCTGCCATGGCTAGTGCCCGTACATGGTGACATTTTTGCCTGATTGCACTAAAAACATTTCTATTGTGCAACAATTTAGCTCCATATACAGCCAGCATTAGCAAACATTTATTCACTGTCAGAAATTTAATCTTCTATTTCTTTTGGCATATAGTTACCCAAACTTCTTAGGAATTTGCCCTATTGAACAACGCAGCAATGTGAAGATGTGTGCTTGCATGGTAAAACACTTAAATCTATGATCAATGGTCATTTTTAGCATTTTCATGCCCGGTGGATATTTAAGAATGTACAACTTACTGAAAAATACCAGAGTAAGCTTTGTATGGCAGAACTGGGACAAGCAGAACCTACAGTGAATTCTCTAACCAGTTCTTTGCTTTCTTACTTTGAAACACATCCAAGCTCTCTGTTCAG
Organism: Pelophylax lessonae; assembly: GCF_965119305.1. Taxonomy (NCBI): domain Eukaryota; kingdom Metazoa; phylum Chordata; class Amphibia; order Anura; family Ranidae; genus Pelophylax; species Pelophylax lessonae. The sequence goes on from NC_138776.1 coordinate 102,470,172, forward strand.
ATCTTGTTCCATTTGAAATTAACACCTTAAACAAGTGCAGCCTTAGGAGTAATTCAAGCAGTCCTGAAATGTCTCAGTGCACTTTTTGAAAAAGAGAAGAGTCTCTGCAGAGAACTTGTAGGTACTTAAACATGCCAAAGCAGTTTGTAAATTGATAGTTCACGTCAGAATATTATATTAGATAGCCATGAAAACAGCGAAAGCCAGGTACGCTATGTCAATGTATTTAGCATGCAGTTTTATCCCTCCAAAGGGTTTTTCTGCCTTATCCTTTCCATCACCTGTGTGTGCCAAGGGCCAATGGCTAACAAGGAAAATAAAAATTATAAATGCTTAGCTTGCTATTCAGAGGACAAAATGGAAACTTATTTTGTCAACTGCTAATGCAGGAAAGCATTGCAATTGTCTTAAAGTATTGCTAAAGGCAAACCTATATTTTAACTTTGAATAGAGTGGAGAAGGAATAGAACACCTGTCAGGTTTATTGCTGTCTGTACGCTCATTAGGGAGAATCATCTCCTCTGTTTGTCATGTTTACCATTATCACTGAATATGTAAATAAAAGAAAATCCCACAAATTTGGTTGCCCCCCAAAACAGGGATAGAGGGGACACTAATTCTGGAGACCCTGGGGACAACCAGGGATTCCTTCACTTTAGAGCAATTTCCTCTCATTTCCTGTTTTGGCTATAGGACAGGAAACTGAAGCGAAATCTCCTCAATAAGAAACAACAACAGATGGTATATCCTCCCATTCTCTATCTAAAAGGGAAAACAAAGTTCCTTAGTC
>NC_138776.1:102471161-102656161 GCF_965119305.1 Pelophylax lessonae
GCCGACCGTTTGGTTAAGGGGTCATGACCGAAAATGGTCTGATGACCGCGCTCCCAATCAGCACTCTCAGCCAATGTCTGAAAGTGCTGACTGGAGTTTTCAGCCGGGGAGATGGTTGTACTAACATTGGATAGTTAGTACAGAAGTTCTGATCTGAGCTGTGAGTTTTTTTTTCATTCAACCCGCTGCGTTGAAAAAAAACTAGTAGTATGTACTAAGGTTTCTAAACAAATTCTCACCAACAATGTTTTGTTATTTTCTTGTGGGTGGATTGATGCAGATCAGCATTCAGTACTTATGTTATTCAGCAGGCTTTTCATCTATCATATGAATGGTCTCCTAGTGGGCTCAAATGGGGATACCAAAAAAAAAAAATCAATGACCAGCTGCGGGCTGGACATTGCATCCAAAATTTTGAAAGGTGCATCATGAATGTTAACTAAGTGAACACATTTATATCCTGACTTGTTTGACTTATTACACTCTAATACCTTAGGTGATAGGTGGCACTTGGTAAAAGTTGAAAATGCACAGCAAGAACTCCTATTTGACATTCATCTGTACAGGGCCCAAAGAGTGGAAGAACCAACTAGTTTTCCTTTTACTGGGTGGGTGTTTAGTAAACTGGACATGGTTTATACAGTTTGGCTCTTAGTTTTAGCACATCAAAGAAGGAGCCTGATTTCCCTGTTTTATAGAAGATCTAACTCAATCACAAAAATCTCATATAGGTAATGATAATGTAAATTCTGCAGTTTTCAATATTTTTAAATTAGCAGCTTTCAATAAAAGAACACTTGGTTACCCTGCTATGAATATCCAATGTGACAGTGCTAAATAAAGGTGAAAGCCCCCCAGGTTCTCATGAATGCAGAGTGATGGGTTTTGGAATGTTTATGCTGAGTGAAGACCAGTAGTTTTACAGCCTTGTCTGGGTTTTGGTATTCCGAGATCAGTCTGAAGTTCAGAGGCTTCAATGAGCTTTGGGAGGGAAGCAGCCTCTACCCATGTGTCCAGGTCCTACCTCAGCTGTGCAGTGTGTGTAGCCTTCATAATCATAGGCCTGGGCATAGTTCAGGGCTCTATCAAGGAGACAGGTGTGCTCCACTCAATAGACAGAAGTGCTTCATGTTGGAGTCAGAAGGTCCCCTGTCCAAAGACCTGGGAATGGGCCAGGGAAGCAGTGAGCTGTCAGTGAGAGAGCTGAGAAAGTTGATAGTGGCACAGTTGTTGTATGTAAGCACGGGCATGCTGTAGGTCGGTCTGCAGGGCAAAGATAAAAAGACCTAGGCTGGAGGCTTTACCAGAGACACTGCAATAAGGAGCCAGAAGGCTTAATAATGTTTTCTTTTATGTCTGTAATGATGGTGAAAACCCCTGTGTGGGCAACTGCTTTGTTTGAACTTTTAAAAAACGGTAGGCCATTAAACTCTGCAAAATGCATTTTCTTGTTGAAAAGCTCTACACCACTGTGTAAACTTCCCTTCGAGTACTCCTAATATGTGGTGGTAGCTGTTTCCCAATTTTGCTTCTGTGTTATCCCTCTGTCACATGCGCCTTTGACTACAAATAGCCATGTTGTAACACATTGCATAGTCCAAAATTATCACAGTCCGTGAACTGGTCCAGAGCAATGATGTGCAACTGACATTGGAACGAGTGATTGCATGTAGACTGTGGTTGAAAAAGAATGGAACAGATCGGAAGCACTGAGATTCAAAAGAGGATAAAAAAAGGTGAAAACAGTATTTTATGAAAAAAGAAACATGGAAGTGCTCTGGATTTCAGTGCAGCAGAGGCACTGTATTGACAACTCAGATATGAAGCCACAAACTCTCTGAATTTGTGTCAGGATCCACGGTATATTTTTGTACTTGCATTGTTTTTAAAGAGACAAAATGTATTGTGCATGTACTGGAGAGATGTACTAAACATGTTTTTGCCCATACTGTACATACACGTTTACACATTACTGGATATTCAAAAAAGTAGCGGATAATTTCACATTCAGCTGTGTAACTTTGTTCTCTTGTCACATCATTTGAAAGCGACTCATTAGCTAAATATAAGAGCGTATATTGTTTAAACTATGGGTTTATGTTAAAACTGAGCAAAAAAATCAACAATGTTGGCAATTTTTCATAAAAGGTATATTATCTCATTTGTCATCTAGCCATAAACAAATCCTGTAGTTACACCATCTGTACCTCCTTGAACTGTTGGCAGACTGCTCACCAAACTAATCTCAGTCTGGTACACACGGGAACAGCAAGAAATGATTGTGCTGCTTGTTCAGGAGAAATGAAAAATGTAGAGCATTTGTGTGCTATATTTACATCCTTATGATATGTGAGCAGGTGGCAAAGTCTACACTTATTAAACTATTTGTATAAAGTAATCCTTACAAAATACCTTCATAGTTTCTTTTTTAAAATACCGGAGAATTAAATATTGAAGATTCTCTATGATATTTCTTCGTGTGCAGGTAAAGTTACTTGCTATTGGTAACCTATGTTGAATGAGGATACAAATGTAGGAGCTTTCATTGGTAACTTGGTACCTTGGGTTTTTAGGTGTGCCGGTTTCAAAGTTGTTATCCTGACTTTGTCTTTATTACCTACTGAGTCACTGACGTGGAACAAGCATGCAGCCAGTGAGAATTGAAGTGTCTGAACTCTCACTTTGCACACTTGTTCTAGTGTAAGCAATTACTAGAATCAGAAACCCCTTACAGCCCAATATCACTTTAAAGGCCAACTCTGGACATAATACCCTTAATATATTTACAGCAGTAAAACATTTCTTTGCCTCAGCAGCAAGCCTCTATCATTTGGACTTTCTTCCATGTTTTGAAAAGCATTGTTGGGAATAGTATAGCTCCCAATGTACTTCTGGGCCACAGCTCTGCAGGTCTCACAAAACCTAGCACTGTTGTTATGTTATGTCTCCGCCTCAATGCCCTCCTGGCTATTCACAAAACAAAGTCTGGGGCCATGTGTTTTGTAAATTACCAGTAGGAGAGGGGTATCAGTTTTTATCTGCAATACATACCTCTTTTCTGTTGCTGTTCCCCAAAGACTCACAGTTTCCTCTTGATGTTCCTGCTGGTCTTCCATCATTTAACCACCTTCTAGTGAGCCCAGAACATCAGGGACTAGTCCCCTGTGGGTGTGTCTTCACAATACCAGGTGACCTGAGAATACAGTGCCTTGCGAAAGTATTCGGCCCCCTTGAACTCTGCGACCTTTTGCCACATTTCAGGCTTCAAACATAAAACTGTACTTTTTGGGAAGAATCAACAAGTGGGACACAGTCATGAAGTGGAACGAAATTTATTGGATATTTCAAACTTTGTTAACAAATAAAAAACTGAAGAATTGGGCCTGCAAAATTATTCAGCCTCTTTACTTTCAGTGCAGCAAACTCTCTCCAGAAGTTCAGTGAGGATCTCTGAATGATCCAATATTGACCTAAATGACTAATGATGATAAATAGAATCCACCTGTGTGTAATCAAGTCTCCGTATAAATGCACCTGCACTGTGATAGTCTCAGAGGTCCGTTTAAAGCACAGAGAGCAGCATGAAGAACAAGGAACACCCCAGATAGGTCCGATATACTGTTGTGGAGAAGTTTAAAGCCAGATTTGGATACAAAAATATTTCCCAAGCTTTAAACATCCCAAGGAGCACTGTGCAAGCGATAATATTGAAATGGAAGGAGTATCAGACCACTGCAAATCTACGAAGACCTGGCCGTCCCTTTAAACTTTCAGCTCATACAAGGAGAAGACTGATCAGAGATGAAGCCAAGAGGCCCATGATCACTCTGCATGAACTGCAGAGATCTACAGCTGAGGTGGGAGACTCTGTCCATAGGACAACAATCAGTCGTATACTGCACAAATCTGGCCTTTATGGAAGAGTGGCAAGAAGAAAGCCATTTCTTATATCCATAAAAAGTGTCGTTTAAAGTTTGCCACAAGCCACCTGGGAGACACACCAAACATGTGGAAGAAGACACAACATGTGGAAGAAGACAAACATCATGGTTTGGGCCTGCTTTTCTTCAGCAGGGACAGGGAAGATGGTTAAAATTGATGGGAAGATGGATGGAGCCAAATACGGGACCATTCTGGAAAAAAAAAACTGATGGAGTCTGCAAAAGACCTCAGACTGGGACGGAGATTTCTCTTCCAACAAGACAATGATCCAAAACATAGAGCAAAATCTACAATGGAATGGTTCACAAATAAACATCCAGGTGCTAGAATGGCCAAGTCAAAGTCCAGACCTGAATCCAATCGAGAATCTGTGGAAAGAACTTAAAACTGCTGTTCACAAACGCTCTCCATCCAACCTCACTGAGCTCAAGCTGTTTGGCAAGGAGGAATGGGCAAAAATTTCAGTCTCTCGATGTGCAAAACTGATAGAGACATACCCCAAGCGACTTACAGGTGTAATCGCAGCAAAAGGTGGCGCTACAAAGTATTAACTTAAGGGGGCTGAATAATTTTGCACGCCAAATTTTTCAGTTTTTTATTTGTTAAAAAAAGTTTGAAATATCCAATAAATTTCGTTCCACTTCATGATTGTGTTCCACTTGTTGTTGATTCTTCACAAAAAATTACAGTTTTATATCTTTATGTTTGAAGCCTGAAATGTGGCAAAAGTTCACAAAGTTCAAAGGGGCTGAATTCTTTCGCAAGGCACTGTACATAGCTAGAAAAACAAGGGCACCACGAGAGCTAATCTTGAAGGAAAATGCTTTCTAACCATGTCCATTAAAATACAGCACAACATCATTGAAAGATCAGCCAGATTGGATGACAATTATTTCTCCCATTTTCACCTTTAGGCTCATACACGTTAGTTTCAGTCAGGGTCAGTTTTATGATAACAGATATCTGTGGTAGTGTAATGGATGTAATCAATGGTTATAGTGAAATGCCTATTTCAAGTATGATGCATACCATATGCCTTATGTATATATGCTACTGCTGCATTTTATTTCCTTACTCAAAATGGCTGCTAGATCACTCCTCCCTTCATCTGAGCAATGTGGAAACAAAGATGGCGACTTCACAAGAAGACAACACCCAACAGATAACATTCCTTGCTTGGAGGGAGTTTACCTTATAATGGACATGACCAATTAAAAAGCTACTAGCTGGGGCGTGCCCGGAAGTAGCCATGTGAGTGTGCTCTGCGAGGCTCTCAGCTGTGGCGCGCACCTCTCCCCGCTCGAGCTTCCAGAGACGCTGAAGCCAAGCCAGCTAGTCAAGGAGGGTTAGCAGATTACTAGCCCTCGGACAAACCGCTCTCGCAAGGAGGTCCCACGGAGCGGGTGGAGAAAGGAAGTAGCGGCGGGACGGGGGACAGGAAGAACGGATCGGCGGGTCTCCCCGCGAGCACGGTAGACGCGGAACGGCACCGTCACCTGCCCCGCGGCGTCCACCAGCTCTGCCCTGGTAGCGAAGGAAACCCGAAGTGCAAAGCGGAAGGCATTAGACCTGGGAAGGTCTCGTCGGCCGGGCCAGCCAGGTACTATACTATCGGCTGAGAGGAGGGAAGCGGAACCGCGGGGCCATCTACCGCGGGGGACCCCAGGTATAGCCTGGTAGCCACGAATCCCCTGAAAACCCTGGAAACCCCGCCTGAAAAGCTACACAATCAAGAGGATAGGGGGAGCAACAGCCCCCCAGGTAAAGAACTGTAAAAAGGAGTAAGATTACAGAGGACAGGAGCAATACGGCTGACAAAATTGGAGCCTCGGGAGAGATCTGGTCTCGTGAGTACTGTGGTCTGTGTAACGTGGAACTAAAGTGAAAGTAATATACTGTGTGTTCCTGATGTTGTGGGCTATACACTTTAAAATAGTAGGGGAATGAGCTAAAATAGGCTAAGATCGGAAAGAGTCTGGTATCAGTTGCTAGAAATTTGTCTCTCTAGAATCACGTGAACAGTAGACCGGGAGAATAAAAGGTCCTCATACGGTGGATATAGGAGAAGGGCAGGAAAGGATGACCCTCACTAAGAGAAGGAAAGGGAAGAAAAATACAGAAAAGACAAATACAAGCAAGCTGGAAGGTGAAATAGGTCGATTTTTTACCAACAACCAGAATTCGGTTAAAGGGGCAAAAATGGCATCAGTAAGCTTAGAGGCTGGTGACCAGCCCAACTCCTTGCTCACTTCCCCTTCTTCAGAGAATAGTGCAAATAGCCCAGGCTCTAGACAAGGAGAGTCGTCAGCTCCAAGTACCCCTACACAGTCTTTCACACAGATCTCTGAACTTAAAAAAATGCTACAAGTACTACCAACAAAGGTAGACATTGAAAAAATGATAAACAGGCTGGAGGAAAAACAGCGTCAGGAATTACAAGGAGTTAAAAAGGACTTACAAAACATGAAAACTCATTTAGCAGAACAGGAGGCCACCACCAGCCAAATAAAAGAAAGATTAGTAGCATTAGAGGCAAAAAATGACACCCAGAGAGAAATGGAAGATAAAATACAACTGCAATTAGAAGACATAGAGAACAGGAGTCGCCGTAGTAACCTGCGATTACGGGGGATACCGGAGACCGTAAGCAGTGAAAAATTGGAGGGGATAGCGACAGGGATTTTTAAACAAGTGTTAAAAGAAAAATACCCCGAAAACTTTGAAATTGAGAGGATACACAGAGCCCCTGGCCCTAGAAGAATGGAATCAATGAGACCAAGAGATGTGATTTGTAGGATACACCGCTATACGCATAAGGAATCCATACTGAGAGCAGCGTGGGAAATTGGGGATATATTAGTGGAAGGAATGCCAGTGAAAATATATTCAGATTTATCCAAAGGAACGCTACGGAGAAGAGCTCTTATAAGACCCCTGCTGGATCTGGCGAGGAAGGCGGGGTGTACATATAGATGGGGGTTCCCCTTCTCTGTGACATTCCGTAGAAATGGCCGCTATTTTATTCTTAAAACCTATCAAGATAGAGGAGCTTTTTTCCGATTCATAGAGACGGATCCGATAGAGGTGATAAACTGGTTAGGCCGAATTCCGTGGGAAAGAGGCATGGAGTACCTGCAACAGCAAGAAGAGAGAGGAGTAGACCCCGAATAGCCGTAAAAACTGTGGAATTCCCCTGAGTAATCTAAGTACTGTCACTTATCCCTCATTTTTGCCCGAAAGTCTTGAGGAATAATATACCCTTGGAACTGTATCTTCATGGTCTCTTTTTTCCCCCCTTTTTTTTTTTTTTTCTTTTTTTTTTTCTTTTTTTTTTTTTTTTTTTTTTGCACTTTAAGGTTGGTACTTTTGTCAGACCTCCCCTTATATCTTGATCACATAAGATAAAAATTTCCTTTTTTTTTTTTTTTTTTTTTTTTTTTTTTTGTTTGTGCACTTTAAGGAGGGTACGGCTGTTAGACCTTCCCCTGTATTTTGATCACATAAGATAAAAGTTTCCCTTTTTTTTCCACTTTAAGGATGGTTCTTTTTTGGGACCTCCCCTATATTTTGATTACACAAGACCTAAAATATTAAATTCCTTTTTCTTTTTTTTTTTTTTTTTTTTCTCTCAACAAAGAAAAGGAAGAAGAGGGAGAGAAAAAAAGAAAAAAGAGAGAATCCCCCTTTTGATTCAGCACATTCTGTTTTGTTTTGACTAATATATTCTAAATAACTGCGGTACAACTGTTCTAAACAACTTGAGCAAGAGCGCTGATAGATATTGCTGTATAGTTATATATTTACCTTGTGGGGTTTTTTTTTTTTTTGGGGGGGGGAGAGGATGGGCGGAGGCATAGGTGGGGGGGAGGGGGAGGGAAACCAGAAGCAAGCACAAGCATAGGTTGGTTTCAACCGATGCTATAAAGCTGGCTCAGGCTGAGCTCCAGTTGCACTGGGGTCCCTCCCCCACCTCCCCCGGCTGCCACCTTTTACCCTCTGTTCTCCCCTAATGAAGGGGAGAGGTGGGGAGGGGAATTGTGAAGAGGTTCAGGAGAATCACCTATCTACAAGATAATTGGAGGAAGAGAGGAAAGGGAATGGCTGCCTCTCTGGAGTTGGGGCCTAGAAAGGGGGGGAGGAGGAAGTATGTGGGAGCGGGGGGTGAGGGAAGATATATTTAAGTATCCTCGCCCGCTGCCTACCATAGCTGGGAGGGGGGAGAGGGAGGAAGAGGAGAGAGCAGAAGGAAATAATTTTTTTTTTTTTTTTCTGCATCATTATGTTGAAGTTAGGGGTTGTTATACTTAGAGAGAAGGGAAACCGGCTTGGGCTTCATAAATTGAAAGGGTGAAGATAGATTGAGCGGGAGGGGGCGCGAGAGAGCCCGCAGAGAAACACTCCGGGGCATATAGACCCACGGAGAAAGTCACACAGGTGGCACCTATAAAGTGCCGTGTGAAATAGGGATAAAATATTTATCCAAGGTGACGAGAGAGAGAAGCGGTCTTTAGTGTAAGACCGGTCTCTCTTATACGTCATCTGAGGGAGAGGGAGGGGGGGGTTTTTTTTTTGATCCACGGCTGTCGATGGAGGATTTAAAAATTGTCTCATATAACGTCAAAGGGCTAAATGTACCAGAGAAAAGACACATACTAATAGCAGAGTTAAGACGTCTACGCATTCATTCATTCGTGTTGCATTCATACAGGAGACACATTTTAGGACAGATAAACTACCCTTTCTAAAAAATAAACACTTCCCATATGTATATCACTCTACGTATTCAAAATCGAAGCCACGGGGGGTGTCTATACTAATAGCAAACGAGATTCCATGGACCCTTCAAGATAGTGTTCAGGACCCTGAGGGGAGGTTCCTATTTGTTAAAGGACGAATTGGCGATATACAAGTAACAATGGCAACGGTGTACGCACCGAATATCCGACAAGACAGGTTTATATCTAGAACTTTAGGTGAATTGGTACGTTTTACAGAAGGCCAATTAATTATAGGTGGGGACTTTAATGTACCTATGTCACCAAAAATGGATACTTCATCAGGGTTCTCAACGCTTACAGGGGGAATGAATAAAAGGATCTTAAAGGCTCTATATGATGCCCAACTGATTGAGGTCTGGCGCCCTCAACATCCATCTGAAAAGGATTACACATTCTACTCTACACCACATAGGAATTATTCCAGAATAGACTTTTTCTTTATACCTCATGGTCAGCTCCAGGCGGTGAAAGAAACCGGAATAGAAAGCATTACGTGGTCTGATCATGCACCTATAACGTTAATATATAGCCTAGGAACAAACCCTACTCAGAGGGGGAATCTGTGGAGGCTAAATGAGAGCTTGCTACAGAGAGAGGAGATATTAAAAGAAGTAGAGGAAGAGATGAAAGTCTTTTTCGAGATAAACGATCTGCCTAGCTGTAGTATAGGAACGTTATGGGAGACTCACAAGACAGTAGTTAGAGGCATTTTTATTAAACATGGGTCACGCATTAAGAGGGAAAGGAACAAACAGCTGTCACAACTTTTGGAAAAACTTAGAATTTTAGAGATAGAGCATAAACAAAGCATAGCAGACAAAACAATAGCAGAATTAAAGTTAGTCAGAAGGCAAATAACAGACCTTTTGCAGTATAAAGCGAAGGCCGCAATACAAAAAGGGCACAAGCTAAACTATGAATCCGGTAACAAATGTGGAAAAGCGCTGGCTAGATCCATTCAAAGGCAGAAATCAAGGTCATATATACCCCACATTATTACAGCTAAAGGCATTAAGAAATCACTGCCAGCACAAATATTGGAGGAATTTGAAAACTACTATTCTGCATTATACAATTTAAAAGAAACGTCCCCTAGGCAAGAAGATATGGAAAGTTACTTAGCACAATCGCAATTACCTAAATTAAAGGAGGAAGATCGAGAGTATTTAGAAACGAGGATCACCATAGAGGAGATACAGCAAACACTAAAAACAATGAAACAGGGGAAGGCACCCGGACCTGATGGCCTGACAACATGCTATTTCCAGACTTTGATTCACATCTTAGGTCCCTATATGGAAAAATTGTATAATGCAGCAGATGTAGAGGGTAACCTGCCCAGGGACACTCTCACAGCTCATATTTCACTAATATTAAAAGAAGGTAAGGACCCGGCACAATGTAGCAGCTATAGGCCTATATCCTTATTAAATGTAGACCTAAAGCTGTATACTAAAATTTTAGCAAATAGACTAGCAAAAATACTCCCAAGTATAGCTCAGCTAGACCAGGTAGGCTTCATAAGATCGAGGGAAGCAAGAGACAATACTACAAGAATATTGAACTTAATACAAGTAGTGAAGGAAAAAGAAATACCCTGTGTAGTCCTGAGCACGGACGCCGAGAAGGCATTTGATCGGGTGGGATGGCCTTTTCTGTTTTCGGTGCTCGGATACATCGGATTAGGAGAGGTCATGTTGGATAGAATAGCTAGAGTATACACAGAGCCAACGGCAAGGGTGAAAGTTAACGGGCTCCTGTCAGATGCTTTCCCAATAAGAAATGGTACAAGACAGGGGTGTCCATTGTCGCCCCTGCTATTTGCTTTGACAGTAGAGCCTTTCTTATGTAGGGTTAGACTAAATCAAGATATCAAAGGTGTAGAGTTAAAGGGGAGACAATATAAGATAGCTGCTTACGCAGATGACCTATTATTTTCTTTGTCTAGCCCGGGTATTTCGCTGCCGAAACTGATACAGGAGTTCAAAAAATTTAGCACCATGTCTTATTTAAAAATTAATTATGGAAAATCAGAAGCGATGGGGGTGGGGATGCCTGTGTCCCAAATTAACCTATTGAAAAGCAACTTTGGCTTTAAATGGAAAGAGGAAGCAGTAAAGTATTTAGGGACATATATACCGGCAAAAATATCACAAGTCTATGACCTAAATTTTCCACCTGTGTTGAAAATGACTAGGAAGCTATTGGAACAGTGGCAGGGAGGTCTTCATTCCTGGTTTGGTAAATGTAATCTGGTGAAGATGACGATCTTACCAAAATTTCTCTACCTGATAAGAGCATTACCGGTGAAAATTCCAAGGGCCTTTTTTAAGGCAACACATTCCCTATTTTTGAAATATATATGGTCCCATAAAAAACCCAGAATAGCACGTAGAACTTTAACCTTACCAAAGAAGAGGGGTGGGTTGGCATTCCCTGACGTATACATATATTATCAGGCAGCTCAGGTGAGCAGAATATTAGACTGGTGGCATCAATCGGAAAACAAAGTATGGGTACAAATCGAACAGGCACAAACGGAAGTAGACCTGAAAAGAGCTATGTGGTGCTACGAATCTCTGCCTAAAGGTCTGAAACAACACCCAATAATTGGAAACACACTTCGAGTATGTACACAATCAAACATATTTAATAAGTTGACAGGGAAGGAATCACCTTTGTTCCCGATTCTGGGGAACCCTCAGTTCACCCCGGGTCTAGATACTAGACAGTTTCCAACATTGAGGGAAAGGAAGCAGGAACAAGCCTCGTCTTTTCTAATACAAAACAAATGGCCCACAGTTAATCAATTGGCTGATAGAAATGGACCATTTGATATACCCTTCTGGCAAGCGGTCCAATTACATCATTATCTGGCCTCAATATCAAACCCGAGTAGCTATGGTAGAATATTAACAAGATTTGAAAATTATTGCGTAAAATCAGGAAATATGTCGCGTACACTATCGATTAGCTATGACATGTTAATAAACCCAGAGGAACAACCGCAGCTCCCATGGGTGGAAAAGTGGGCAAGAGATCTGGAGAGTGATTTGTTGGAGGAGCAGGTCCAGAGGATAGTGAAACTTGCCTTTAAGACAGCTAGATGTACGAAGATTCAGGAGCTGAATTATAAGGTTATAACAAGATGGTACATTACACCCAAGAAAATTCATACTTGGTTTCCGAGTGAAACAAATAATTGTTGGAGATGCAGAAAAGAAATAGGCACTGTATATCATATCTTCTGGACCTGTCCTGAAATAAGACCATTCTGGAGGGGGGTCAGGAATATTATACAGAAATTTACGGAATATAAAATAGAAGAAAACCCGGCTTTTTTTTTGTTACACTTATCGGATATACCGGTAAGGAGATATGAAAGCTCTGTTATCCCCTACCTGGTTAATGCGGCTAAAGCATGCATCCCAGGTAACTGGAAAAAAATACAACCACCCTCACTAGCAGAATGGATAAATAGAGTAGAAGAAATTAGAAGAATGGAAGAGTTAATTGCTTTTGCACAAAATAGACAGGAGAAATACAAGAAAATTTGGGATCCATGGAATCAGTTTATGGTTTCTGAGGAGGGAAACAATATGTTATAGGATAAGGGAGGAGGAATAGATTTGAGGTGAAGACGAGTTCTCCTAATCGACAGCAGTGGATCAAAGGGGTCTAGATTAAAATAATTTTTTTTTTTTTTTTTTTCTTTTCTCGTTTTAGGGTGGGTAGGGGAGGGAAATGGAAAAAAGTGGGAAAAAGTACAGGATTATAGGATAAATAAGATATAAAAGAAAAGGTGTAATGATAATTATTGTAATAGAGATAGCCACTATGTTAAAATGATAAATGTATGTATTGTTTGAAAATCCTGAATAAATTTCATATTTGAAAAAAAAATAAATAAAAAGCTACTAGCAAGCAGATGACATTATGTTTATCTACGTACAACTTATGACACTAACAACAATATATAACCCACTGACACTGTAGAATTAAAGCAGAAATATCTTCAACTCTGAACTTGGTGTCAGTGCCTGATTTTTCCTCTGTGTGTGCACACATCGTATCTAATCAGGCCAGAGGCAGATGTAATCTCGGACAGTTCTGGTCCGATCCAAAACAGTAGAATAGTACTTAGCACTACATAATATGAATATGTGTATTATTTATGTAGAGCTGAAGATTACATATAAAAAGGAACGAGGTGTCTGTTTGATCTTTCCAAAGAACCTGCCTGGGTTCCTTATTTTTACCACTGCTCTCTCTGCTGAATCCCTCTGTGTCTCAATGTCTTGCCAAAAATTGGAAATTTTTGGGCAAATTTGTCGGGCCCCCAATACAGACAAGAGCTCTGATATCTGCAAGCTGCCATGCCACCATGCCTATACAAATTAAACTTGTGTAAAATGTACCTGGGTATTTACAGCTTAATATTTTCATTGTAGTATATAAGAGGTTAATTGTAGTTGGGTATTAGATTCTAAAATACAGTGCAATTGATTTACCAAAGGCAAATAGGCTGTTCACTTTGCGATAGCAATTGCACTTTGCAAAAGAATTCGCCCCAAAGCTTAGTGAATAAGGTGAAGCTCTTCTGATTTCCGTCATCCAATCATGTGCAAGCAAAAATGCATTTTTAATTTATTTTCTTTGTGTTAGATTGGGTATTCATAGCAAACTAAAACGTCACTACATTTGTTATGCTCTGGAGAAAATTCCCCTTGACAGTGCAACTACCCTTGCAAAGAGAACAGCCTGTTTGTCTATAGTAAATCAACCCTAGTATTATTCTAAAACATAAACTGTTTAAATTTTCCCCTAAAGCATAAATTGCAATAATTAAAAACAAACTGTGTAAAATTTGAAAAGGACTGCAAATCGCTGGACTATCAATACTACAGAAATGCTGTAAACAAAGTATATTTCTCAAGAAAAATACACAATAATACATATAACCATATTGCATGTTTTCCCTACAAGAACTATTGAAAGATTCATAAATTTCCAGACCCAGCTTTAAGTAGAAGTAATAGTAACTAATTGCTTAGCCTTAGTTGAATCTAACAATTTAAATTTATAGCACCTCTTTAGAGAACAGTGCTTGGTGCTTGTTGGTCTGCAAGATGTTTCACTCTTTTACATACATATATACAGTATAGTTCAGGTGGGTTCAAATTCAGAATAAATGCAAGACCTACCTTTAGAGACAGCAATGCCCAAAGATTCGTCCTTTAAGCTGCAGATATGTTTGAAATCCAAATATCTGCTCACCCTTGTCAAACATATGCTATGTGGCATAGACATAGGTAAAGGCATTGGTGTTAATCAAGCCCCCTGAAAAAGCCATTTTGGAGAAACGCATCAAACACTCAAGCAAGACCCTGGATTCCTTTGTTGCCCCCACATGACACTGTTGTAAAATGCTCTATATGGACATATTGGGACCCAATCTAAGATTTTCCTATGCTACCTTCCAGAGACATAACATGGACTTTTGTAAGAACCATTTTTACCAGACGCTAGCATATTAGGACACATAACTACATTTTTGTTTGCACACTGTCTATTCGAGTTGGACATATGTTTTTCTTCATTGGGATTAATTGCATATATCTTTTGAACTGCAATTCTTTAGGAATACCTATCCAGGCTTTTGCATATACTGTAAATAAATAAATTTCAGCTGTAACACGCCCCTACTTTATATTGTTTTGATCTTATTGGGACTGATACATTTACTTTTACACAGTTATACCTCTGCCATCACTGAAGAGCATATAAGTATGATTTTTAAGCTGTTATATCTCTAAATGTGTACTGGTATGCGTGGCTACACTTATCTGTATAATAAATACCAATGCCTTTACCAATATCTACTCACAAGAGTGAACCTCTCTCTGGATTCCAAACTGGAAATTATTCTTTATGTCTGCAAATGTCTGCTGCTTAACCTCCCTGGCGGTATGATTCTTTCGGGTTTTAGGTGCTGAAAGCGGTACCATTATTTTGTGAATGCATGTCATTCTTGTGAATGAGCAGCCCAAACCAACTGTATACATTTATTATATATATATATATATATATATATATATATATATACACGTATATATATATATATATATATATATATATATATATATATATATATACGTGTAAACATATATATATATATATATATATACGTATATATATATGTGTGTGTGTGTATATATATATATATATATATATATATATATGTATAAATATATATATATATATATATACACATAAAAAGTACAGTAAAACTGCAGGAAAGGGCACTGGGGGGCAAACGAATGTGATTTTTTTTTTATTTTGAACTGTATCAGTGTGTTTGGTGTGTTTTACATTTGAATTTGACGCCGGTTCCATCCCCCTGCGAATGTAATGTCGCAGGAGATGGAAGTCGGGGCATGGAGAGGATCGGGAGGAAGAACCGCCGCTAGACACCGCCGGGACACATCGCTGGATCCCGGTGACAAGGTAAGTAACCCTGCTTACAGGATCCAGCGATGCTTCTGGCGGTACCCCGAGTGTGGCCCGGGGTTACCGCTTTTGGCTCTGAAATTTAACCCCGAGCCACGCTCGGGAATACCGCTAAGAAGGTTAAAGGCCATATCTCTGAATGTTGTGTTTCTGTTTCTAAAGCCCAGATGGCAAGCAATTGTGCTGCAAGTTTGACTTTCTAAGCTATTGCTAGACTTGCCAAGCTTCACAAGTTTGTTGTACAATTGAAGCAAGTGCACATTGCATGACTCCAGATCAACTTTCTTTGCAAACATTCTGAAAGTCTGCTGCAAGTTCTGGTTCAGTTATGTTGTGCTATAATCATCCCACCACAGGGGTCACTGTGGCTGAATTTTCATGCTGTAGACTTGCAAAGCTCTTGCTGTAAACTCCCCACTGCAACTTTGCTCTTGCTAGAGACTTGCTACGCAAATTTGCTGCAAATTGGAAAAGTGTCAGCTAGAAATTGTGCTTCAAGTGCTCTGCAAGTGTACTACAACTTGTACTACAACTTGCCAGTGAACATGTGCTGTGAGTTAACAAACCTACAATTTAACACTGCCACAAATTTGTGGCAAGTTACCCTTGCTATCTGGGAGGGAGGTCTTGAATATATACTTAATGGGAACCCACCTGATATATATATATATATATATGAATTACTTTTTTTTTTTTAAACATTTTTATTATTATCCAACATAGTCATACAAGTAATATCAAAGCACATGACAATCAGCCCATTCCACAACATATATGTCAGAGATACATCCAAACAGTTCAGAAAAATATAACACTATGTAAGCAGAGAACAAAACAGCACCTCCTATCAATTGTTGAATTGTTGTAATACTCAGTTGGATAAGGAATTTTTTTTTTTTTTTTAAATGAAACGAAACACCTAAGTATTCCCTCTCCGTAACAAGGAAGAGGAAGCCATCCAGGCTAAACTTAGCCCCAAATCCCCCCATTGTGACCAAGGTAGAGGAATTTCCTCCTTCAACAGCAAAATAAAAATAAGAATGAGGAGAATAGTGAGGAACATGGGAAGGAAAAAAAAAAAAAAACCCCACCCCCTGTACCTCTTTTGGTGCGTGCTCAGTAATCAATCAATTAGGGACCCTGAAGATCTTTTCCCCCCCGCTGCCAGTTAAATCGTCACCAGTCTAGTCGTCAGTCTCTTCCACTAACATATCTGTAGAATCAACCCATCTATTCCATATCTTCCGAAACTTCTTGGGAGATCCCCTAGCTTCATACGTCATATGATACATGGGTATGTCAACGTTGACCACCCTCAACCACATAGGCAGCGTTAAAGTATCTGTGTAGATCCACCGTCTTGCAATCAGCTTTCGTACACAGAAAAAGAGTATATGTAGAAAAAGCTTTGTTGCTGTATTCATCCCATCAATTTCTATAACCCCCAGGAGACACACCAGAGGGGAGCATATATTGGGAAGACCGAATTTCTCAGCTATAAATTCAGTTACCTGAGACCACAAGGGCCTCACTCTAGTGCAGTCCCATACCATATGAAGAAAGGAGCCCTGTCCAGCAGAGCATTTATGACAGGTATCAGAGTCTCTGCATACGAAATAAGCATACCGGTGTATAATAAGTTTGATGTAAATATCGCAGCTGAATCATCTTGTCTGTAGAGGATATTACTGTGCTAAGGTACGTCTCAAGCACCTCCTCCCAAAGTTCCTCGGACATCTCCGGTATGATGCTCAGCCACCTAGCTCTAGCACGATTTACCGGGCAGGAAACTCTAGGACACAGCACCCCATAATATCTGGAGACCTTCTTAAGTGGATCCGGGTCCAACATCACAGCTTCAACAGGGGAGTTAGCCAAAGGAACTGCCTCCCCCCCGAACTGCGTCCTCACCGCATGTCGAAAGCTGCAGATACCTGAAGCGCCAAGTCCCAGGTATCCCGAACCTTTCCCTAAGTCCCTCAAATGTCTACAACCTCCCATCATAAAACAAGTGATGTAGATATTTAAGACCATACTGGGCCCATATATGTGTTACTTTAAGACATCTAAAGCACTGAGCACTGTGTTCCCATGGGGTGCTAAAAATTAGATTTTCTATATTTAATCATTTAATTATGTTGCTACTTCTTCAAGCCGGGTCTAAAACATTTTGCTGCAAACATTTTTTTTACAAGGTGAAGCTAGCTTTCAATAGTTCTTGTGAAAAAAACATGTAATACAGTCCTGTGTATAATTCTTGAGAAATATACTATTTACACAGCATTTAAAAAGTATTAATGGTCCAGCGATCTACAGCCCATTGTCAGTGTGACAAAGGTCAAGATAAAGAATCCCATTTTTCTCAATGGGCCCATTCACACCAGAGCACAGTGTCACTTTTTTGCCTGCAATTAATGCTTAATAGGCATGTTCATTAAGTTTTTATTTTGTAACTATATCATATTTCAGACTCTAAAAGCCCATTAACCTCAATCTCTTTTATAGTTTATTTTTGTAGAGGTTCCCATTACTATTTGTATTTTAGAATTGTGGTCAATAAATGGAGGGGACGATTGGTTTCCAGTATCTCTATTGTCAATGCTTACATTGGTCAAATTAAAAAGGGAAAGAAAAATTAAGGCATAAGAGTACGTCATTTACTACCATGACAATGATAAATAATCATTTTTACAGTTAAATACTCCTCAAACTACAAAGATGGACCATGTTGGTTTTACTAAAGTCAAATAGCTAAGTGAAACATTTTATTCTAACCAATAATCTTACTACTTATGTTCAGTGAATATGGATTTGCTTCTGTTTAGACTGTGTTGGGTTATGGTTCAGTGGTCTAAACATTGTAAGTGTATACTGAGGATTGCGGTGATGGTAGATTTATTTTTAATATTGTACCTGTAGTTGAAAGCTGGTCTTTTTTGGCAATATACTGAGTATAGTATTCACTCAATGTGACATTGCATCTAATATATATGAGGCCTAAGAATGTAACAAAAAACCCACTAACATTCCTTAGTCCTTAGTACATGTATCTGTATATACATGTATATTTATATATGTGTGTATGGTATATATAATTATATATATGTGTATATTTTTTATTCACAGTTGTATAATTTAATTGGATATTGAACAATTTTTTATCTATTGATTCACTCTCTTATACATGTGATTCTTATTCTGGCTTAGCAAGTTACATTATTAGTACATAGGTACCCATCATCTAATATTATTAATGCTAATGTTAATTTTAACTTTATTGGTTCAGGTTATTTTATCTGATGTATAATATCTTCACTGCTATTTTAAATATGTGCGACCACCATTTTCCAATCTTGGTGAGCTCTCCAATCAACTCCCACCAGAGTCGATTCTGTATGGTGCATCTAAATATAGTTCCCCTAGATATGGTCCGTATGGTATAGTGTACATGATACATCAGCGGGGCACACTTGTGTCCTCCCTTTTGCGGTCACTATAGGAACAGCTTGCCGGGGACGGAAGTTGTCATTGCCTGGATGGGCGGAAGTGACGTTATGCGGTGATGCGCACGCCAGTTCCGGGACGAGCGGCGTGCGTTCCACCGCTGTCCCGCCGCCAATGTATACGGAAGCCGGAAGTCGTCACGACCTGGATGGGCGGAAGTGACGCTATGCGGTGGTGCGCACGCTAGTTCCGGGATGAGCGGCGTGCGTTCCACCGCCGCCCTGCTGTTATAGTATACCATCCTGAATATCCGGGTAGCCGACTTTACAGCGAACACCATTAGACCACCAGGGAATATGCCCAATACGTCCAGTATGAGATACTGGATTATCGACCTACACGATGGCTTCAGCTCGATGCCCCATTTTGTTTAGGACCACGACATGCACAGGTCAGTTTACCACATTAGTTTTAATCTTATTTTTGATATGTATGATATGTGAAATGGAGTCCACGATGAGCTGGGAAGTTTTTTGGATAGCTCACCAATGGAATAAATGGTCGCGTGGGGCTAGCCAATCAAAATGTAACTACATTTGTGACTTGCAACAGTTTTTGGGTAATTGGCTGTGTAGCCACGCCCATTTGGGCGATATCTCCTCCCACATCCCCCAGGGGTCATGTGGAGGCCTGGCCCTACATATTATATTTAAACTATGGACTTGACCATGGCCTCCAGGCTCTGAGGAAGAGGCACAGCCTCGAAACGCGTCAGCCCCCTGCTTCCAGTAAAGACGTTGATCCTCTGGTAGGAGGCAGGTGTATGGAATTGATGTGCCTGAACTTCTTGTTTGTTTGTGAGTATTTGATTTTAAACAATTTTATCCAAATAAACTTGCTGAGGATAATGCGCTAGGCTGGTGCGCCCTTCTTTTGCTTTGTATTTTCAGTGTCTGGTCGACCACCCTGGTCGTGAGGGGCAGCAAAGCCTAGCCATCATGGATGCCTAATACCAGTACGAGTTCCAGGATTGAGACAGCCTGAGGACCAGGTTCCGAGCGCAGGAAAGGGGGTGCTGTCCAGCACTTATCTTTTTTGGCAATATACTGAGTATAGTATTCACTCAATGTGACATTGCATCTAATATATATGAGGCCTAAGAATGTAACAAAAAACCCACTAACATTCCTTAGTCCTTAGTGACCAAGTGGAGTTTAAAATGAAAAGAACCATCTGAGTGGTGTGGTTAACAGACATTTTCATTACATCCATAGATTATATATAAAGAGTCTTAAACATTGTCTTCAGAAATTTGATATTGATGGCCTTGAAAACTTGGGCATGAACACTGCCATTATGTAAGTCTAATGACCACTTATAATCTTGGTTTTTATCTGGGACATATTTTATGAGATTGGATCCCTTTGGATTGTAAACTTTTGCACCCTGAGTGAGGCCGCATCTTCCA
Source organism: Pelophylax lessonae (assembly GCF_965119305.1). NCBI lineage: Eukaryota > Metazoa > Chordata > Amphibia > Anura > Ranidae > Pelophylax > Pelophylax lessonae. The sequence continues at coordinate 102,491,304 of NC_138776.1, forward strand.
AAGGATTTTCTGTTTTACCATGATCATCTGGACATTGGAGTAAGCTTGGCAAAGTGGGCATGGCCTGACTGAGTATGGAAAATGTATGGGGTAATTTGGTGAGTCAGGTGTGGGACTTAAGTGTACCTAATTTTTCTTTACAGAAATCTATTTATATGCAAAGATTCATTTATTTATTTATTTTTAGTTATAGTTTGGTTTACAAGCCCTGAAGCCCTTTAGGATCTTTCTTGACATATATAAAGGTAAGAGATGTGTACTCACAGACTAGTAACAGACAACAGAGAAACAACAGAGAAACAACATAGCGAATGCAATTGATTTGGATACAAGTATTCGCACACATTATCAATTAAAATATTGCATGGGACATACACAGTACTATTCAGCATTTTGCGAACAACTAAAAGATTGATTGAAAATATGATATATCACTTATAAATATAAACAATATTTTAAAAACAATCACATAAAATCTGAAATTTGATCAGTCAGAAGTGATCAACAAAACTCTGTTACCCTGCTAGGCTTGTCCGCTGAAGACATCCCACTGTCAACGAAACATGTAGGGTGGGACTTATAGCCTGTGACATCATCATACCCGCCGGTGTACAATGACGTAATGTTTATGCTTTCTTTACCCTATGATGCTTGTGAGTACCTTTTATTTGTAATAAACTAGGAGTTTTAGCGATAATAATATATATGGCAGTTGATCCTGGAGTAATTCCATTCACCTGTTAAAGCACTTTAGATCTTTTTCAATTTAGAGATCTTAAGAATCCAGTAAGAAGCTTGCACTCTTGGGGACCTGGTGTTCTTGGAGCCCTGCACTTTGAAGCATGTATAGGATATATATACTGGGTTACCCTATCCGGCCTTATTTAGACAGTGAGTGTGGACTATTTATTTTTAAGTTTTTCAATCTTCAGTTATTTTTCACATATTTTCTACTTAGATACTACGGTGATATTTTATGTCGGTCATTTGGGATGTTTATTATATAAAATTGTACTAATTTATTAGTTCTAGGTAATGTGTTAGATCATTTTGTGTACTTCTTTAAGAAGGGTTGCACACTTTATTGTATATTAAACTTCTGCTACAGCTGATCATCTTGGCAGTGTTAAAAATCGACTGAGAACACATTCAATCCATCAAATGGAGGACCTTTGGTTTGTGATTATTTTCAATTACATTGTTTTAGTTGCATTGAATGATGACTGAATATATTTGCAGTCAACTGTAACTTTGGGCAGACTTCACATTCTAGGCTTTGATCACACTCCAACCTCCTCAGCATACAATATAGGGTTAATGTCCTTGTATTGTACATGATGACGTCAAGGCTTTACTTAAGGATCAGAGCATCAAGCAGAGCAGGAGAGCACTGGAGCTGGCAGAAACGAGGAATCAAACAAGTAAAACTGCCTCTTTGCAATCCCCTAGACATAATGTGCACATTTTTTTTTTTTTAAATCCTGGAATTGGGTTCAAAGAATAAAACTGGTGTTTAAACTTAGAACAAACTTTATTTTAAGATAAGTTGTTTTACAACAGGAAAATATGTCTTGAACACTGATTAATGAACCTTGTCCTGAATGTTTGTCCTTGTGGACATTTAAATTCAGTGTCCAAAGACGAGCGATTAGATTAACCGCTGCTAGTGAATGGTGAACATCACCAATGCTGTCCACTTCAGCTGTGAATCAGTTCCAATGTATAATTTAATTGAGGCTGCTAATCCATAAAGGAGTAATAACAATCAAAATATGTTCCTGTCGAGAACACAGAAGATGCAGATTTGTCTAGAGAGCTGTAGAGATACATATCCGTTCCACATATTTTACTGTTTTATTCTCATCCTGAGACAGTTAAGCAGACACTATAAATTGCCTTCAATTGTTGCATCTCTGTATTTATAACAAAAATGATCATAGAGAATTTTTTTCCATAGATACTGTATGTTTTTTTATGTGCATTAAAAATCGACTTCTATGGTGTCAACATGTTCTGCAATACCTTAAAGAGAGCACTGAATCTATACAATAGTCCATGCCCCTTGTAGAATTTCGAATGTAATATCCTTGTGGCATCTATACAAACATACATTCATTTACTAGAGACAATTTTGTGTAGAATAAAACTAACCTTCAAGTATATCTTTGGACTATAGAAGGAAACTGGAGCACATTGATGAAACTCAGGCACAGAGAGTATATTCAAGAGAAATACAAAGAGGGCCCTGTGGGATTTGAACCCAAGAACACCTGTATTGTAAGGCCATAATGCTAATTACGAAGCCATAAAGCTAAAAAAAGTAAGATGAGCTAACTATTTTCCCACAAAAAAATTGCCAAATAGCCACACATATTAAATCTACAAGGTTTAGAAAAATTGCAGCCCCACTTTTAAATGGTTCCCTGTGTTTCAAAAGTAGGAGTGGTCATCTGCGGCCATCCAGCTGTTAGGGAACTACAAGTCCCATCATGCCTGTGATTCTGGGAGTCATGTCTGCAATTTTCGGTCATACAATGCCTCATGGGATATGTAGGTCCACAACAGCTGGAGAACCACTGTTGCCCACCCCTGCTTTTAAGGCTGGAGTCATGTAGAATAGGTCACACAGCTGGTAGATCTAAACCAGGACATAAATTTCAGCACCCAGTGTTTTACTATGACTTGAAATTGAACTATAGCCAGCAATTTAAAGCGGAACTAAACCCTTTTTTCTTTTACAGCCAAGGTAGCTGCTATCTAAACCTCTGTTTGATCTTCAGTTGCCATGGTGCTGCAAGTTAACTGTTAGGCCCATCTCACATGAAGGTTCCTATTAGGTCTACCTGTCAGTTTTTCAGGCAGACCTGATTGGACGGTCTGCCTAAAAAAGTGAGTGAGTGTAAATGGTCTTGGATCCATATACAACCACCTACCTCAAATCCAATCCAGTCCACTAAAATAAACAAAAAAAAAAAACCACAAGGGGATAAGTCCTTCTCCTTCTAAGCCAGTGGTCTTTGCTTTTTTTGATGGCCCTTGGGGCAATATTTTATCCACTGATACCAATGATGGAGCATACATCTTCCCCACTAACCCCAACAAAGAGGCAGACTTGTTCCCAATGACATAAACAACGGGGCATGATTCCTCCCACTGACACCAATGATGGGACATAATTCCTCCCACTGAAACCAATGAGGGGGCACTATTCTTCCCAATGACAGCAACAATGGGGCACTATTCTTCCCACTGAAACCAATGATGGGGAACTATTCCTCCCAATGATGCCAATAATGGGGCACTATTTCTCCCAATGACACCAATGAAGGGGCACAATTCTTCCCAAAGACACCAATGATGGGACACTATTCCTTCCAATGAGACCAACGAAGGGGCACAATTCCTCCCACTGATGGGGCACTGTTTCTCCCAATGACACCCACAAAGGAGCAGAATTCCTCCCACCCACCCTACAATATGCTGATCAGTCTGCGGAGTACCATTGGTAACAGATTGTTACAACCACAATGCACCACAGAGCGACACAGGAAAACCTTGTTTGCCTGTGGCCATCAAATTATATAATTCTTCTCTGTGAGGGCTGATGGAAAGATTTAATGTGATCAGGATTTTTATGTATTTTTTATAGTATGTTGGTATTATGTTAATTAATATTTGGGGTAATATTAGAGAAAGTGATATATTATTTTAATTTTGGTAGTCTGATTTTCTGTTTTCCATCTCTGTTATTTATTCTCTGTTGTATTTTATTAGTATGGTTGCTTTTTTAGCCTCGGTTCACACTGGGACTTTGAAGTTGCCCTGCACAGCGCGACCTTAGTGCAGCTTGCAAACTACTTCTTTAAAAGAAGTCAGTGCAAGCCACTCTGAAGTCCCCCCAAGTAGTGCAGGAACTTTTTTCTTGTTATAGGGGTATCGGTGATTAGACTTCATAATGTGCCAGTTCCCTAAATTAGACTATAGAAATGGAAATTCCCCTATGGTGGGACTTTATAGGCACTTCAATCATGTAACAAATACATTCATAAAAACAGGTTTTATTTATAAATCATCATAAAAAAAACAGAAAACACAGAATATACATGGTATGAGTAGCTGAAACTATACCAACTGAAGTGTAAAATGATACTACAGACTGGTATCCTCTATCTGACACATTTCAGGACCTTGTCTGCTAGGCCTCAGTGTCTCCTGGTTTTCCCAAGTTGAGTGTAGCACACCTGTTGATGCTTCTCTCCAATATTGACTTCCATTCAGGACAATATACGTTACTTCCAAGGTTGGGTGGAAAAGCAGGACGTTTTGAAACTTTTTTTTAAAATAAAAATTATACGACAGAGCTCTGAGAAAGGGGGAAACGCGTAAGTTACATTTGGAGGTATACATCCCACCATGCATCAGTGGACAATGCTCAGTGGAGACTTCCGGTGGACTTACAATTTTATTTTTCGCCTGTCATTTCATCTACTCTGTGAGTATGATGTATATGTTTTTATCAAAATAAATTGTTACAAAGGTAATGCACTATCTTTACCATGTATATTCTGTGTTTTCTGTTTTTTATTGATGATTTATTTGTCACATGATTAAAGTGCCTAAAAGTGCCACAATAGTGGAATTTCCATTTCTATAAACATTTTTCTTGAGTCGCTCTGATTAGAACAGTTCTATTGCACTGAATGGGGCGCGACTCGCCAGACAACAAGCCTGCCCAGTGTGAACCTAAGAGTATAGTTTTAATTTGTTTTATTTGTACTAATTGCTGTTTTTGCTAATTTTATTGTGTCATTGTGCTTTGTTCTGTTCATTATTGTGATCTTGTGTTGTCTTTGCTAAATGTTGCTGTATCGCAATAATTTCCCTTTAGGATTATTAAAGTATTCTGAATCTGAATCTGAATTCCTCCCACTGACATCACTGATGGGGCATTGTTTGCTCCCATTTATGCCAGGACATTTTCTACTCTGACTGACCAAAGTCCAACCCCCCTAAAGTCTGAAGAACAATAAACTTTGTTTAGAAAGCTTGGAGACCCCTGGTTTAGGTGGATCAGATTGGAGGGTAGTCAGCGTAAATGGACAGCAGTGTCTATTTGCACCTGGCCGCCCCTAAAGCAGAGGGGGCTCTGTCTGTGTCTCCTCTGCAGAAACTAAGTGGACACAGACCTGTCATCTGCCTACTCTGCTCTGATCAGTAGGGGATCAGCTGACAGATCCCCTACTGATCAAAACAAAGTCTGCCCCATGGGAAAGGACCTTACAGTTACATGCATTTTTATTAGCTCCCAGCTGAACTGTCAAGCCATCAAATGCCTGGGGTCATAGCTGATCACATATATTTATTCATTTTATTTATTACAGGTAGTTATATAGTGCCATCAATTCACGCAGTGCTTTACATAGTACATTCACATCAGTCCCTGCCCTCAAGGAGCTTACAATCTAAGGTCCCTAACTCACATACATATAGACACATACAAGGGCCAATTTAGACAGGATCCATTTACCCTACCAGCATGTCTTTGGAGTGTGGGAGGAAACCAGAGTACCCGGAGGAAACCCACACATGTGCAGCATTGCAACTGCAAATAAAACCTTGAATAAGAGGGCAGCTGTAAAGAATAAGAGGGTTTAGTTCCATCTTAACTGCACTGTCAGTAAGTATTAAATAGCATATGGAATGGAACACAGACATAATTTTCTTAGGTACCAGTTAGCAGGCTTAAAAAAAAAACTGTACTCTCATGCAGGGGCAGACTAGCAACTTTCAGTCCAGAGGCAAGTACAAACCAGAGGCCCATGGTGCAGCGACTCGGCCCCCTCCCACTCTCTTTCTTCCCGTCCTCCTCCTGACTTCCACTCCAAGCTGAAGCCCAGCTCCAAATACTCTCTACTTACTGGCTGAATCTGGCTAGCAGCGGGGTGGTTGGGGGAGCTGGGAGAACTCGGTCGGGGCTGGCTGGGGGAGAAGAGTCTCCAGTGGGGCATGGAACAGGTCTCTGCTCAGACACAGTTTACACCATCAATGCTGGGGGGGGAGTCCTGCGCTCTGTCCTTGTCTTCAACCCGCACTCAGTAGGTCAGTGGCAGGGACTTTTTACTTCTCTCCACCAGGAATCCTTTAGACACGTCTGTAACGGCATCAGAGCGGGCCGGGGGGCGATTGCCCCCCCCGCCCCCTGGCCCAGTGATCCAGAGAGAACACTGCTCCCTGCTCCCACATGGATAGAAATGGTCCTTCTTTGCAGCATGTTGGCAGGGAACAGAGTTTTCAGAGTTTGCTTTGCTGAAGGTATCACAAGGTGAGCGCGTAGTTATTCCCACGGTGGCCTTCGCCAATGTATGTATGTGATTTCATACACTTGTACCTTTGAACAAGGTTAGAGTGATAAATATTTATACAATTGCTACTTTTTTGCTCCATGTGCACTTCATTGCATTAAATTTTTTTAATTGTCAGGTAAAATATTGCCTTGTGCTTTCCTTGGTACAAATAAAACAGTGTTATGTTTAACACACACAGCAAACTAGCACCACACTGTACACATTAACCACTTTACGACTGCCCGCCCTCCCACGCAAGGTATACGTCGGTCACGCACAGGGATCTAGGGGACGAGCACGCGCCGCCGGCGGCCCGCTCCCACCCCCGCTCATCAGCGGGGAAGCCAATGCAAGGGGCAGGCGGTTCCGATTGCCGCCTGACACCCGCAATCGTTTCCCGCTGAGAGAGAAGGGCAGTCGGCTGTTGTAAACACAGCTGACCATTCTTCTCCCTAGAATGATCATAGAGCCCATGTAATCCTTCTATATAGGATCGCAGGTCTCTATGGTCATTTCACAAGCCACGCCCCCCCACAGTTAGAATCACTTCCCTAGGCTCACATTTAATCCCTTGATCACCCACAATGTTAACCCCTTCCCTGCCTGTGTCATTATTACAGTGACAGTGCATACTTTTAGCACTGATTACTGTAGTAATGTCACTGATCCCCCCAAAAGTGTAAAAAATGTCAGTCAGGGGTCTGATTTGTCGTATCTTTCCCGTAGTTAGTAGACGCGATAACTTTTGCGCAAACCAATCAAAATACGCTTATTGGGAATTTTTTTTACCAAAAATATGTAGCAGAATACAAATTGGCCTAAAATGTTAAAAAATTTTGATTTTTAAATTTTTTTGGGAATGTTGTATAGTAGAATGTGAAAAATATTGTTTTTTTTTTTCAGAATTGTCGCTTCTTTTTTGTTTATAGCGCAAAAAATAAAAAATGCACAGGTGATCAAATACCACCAAAAGAAAGCTCTATTTGTGGGAAAAAAAAGGACATCAATTTTATTTAGGTACAGCGTCGCACGACCGCGCAATTGTCCATTAAAGTAACGCTTTTGCGAATCGCAAAATATGACCTGGTCATTAAGGGGGGCAAATCCTTCCGGTCCAGAAGTGGTTAAACATTAAATTATCAAATTGAATATTTTAAGCTATTATTGCAGCATTTAAGTAATTTTTTATTTGACTTTCACATTTTTACACGCTTGATTTATTTTAGGTTTGTAGATTAGAGAGAGAGTAGATTGACCTTTATCATCACTTCCTGCTAAAAGTTTTTAGGAAGAACAGATGGATATGGCCCTTAGGAAAGACATTATTTTCATTGAGTTGTCAAACTCATGGGGATTTGTTTACTAAGGAAAAAGTTTAAATCTGTTTTTACTTTGAATATTCACTCCTGTAAAAAGGAAGCAGAAAAAAATTAGGACATTGCGCTACGCATAATTAGATGAGAAATTCAAAATGTTCATTATTCCCAGTGAACATCCACTTAAAAGGTAATTCCACTTTCGCTGCGAAAAAAATTACAAAAAAAGAAAAAATAATATAGCGTATACAATTGCGACACAAGTCATATTTTAATTGAATGTTATTAAAAATGACCTTTCCTTTTCAATCTGCAGCCACTGTAATTTTCTGAAAATGTAATATGACTACCCAGAGTTGTTCTGTACAGAGAATGTATACAGAACGCCCTACCAGAAACATAACTTCCTGCTTGTGTAATTGGCTTACCGATTTTCGCAGAAGTCTGCACTAAGGTACAAGTCAGATTTCAGGCATCCTCTGCAACTAAAATGACATTTTTGGTGAGATACTTCCAATAGAAACACTAAACTCTAAAGTTGTAAAAACTTTTGTAAAATCCAAACTAAAGTGAGCGCTAGATAAATTGGTGTGTATGGCAGCTGGCACAAAAAAGGTGAATATCCCACCCTCAGAAAACAATATGAAATAAGATATGTGCAGTGCTAATAAGCGATACGTATAGTGCTTAAACAAATAAAATGTCCAAACAGTGAAAATAAGCCACTGGATGGTGATCAAAAGTGCAGCATGAATTGCTGTTAACATAAAGTCCAAATAAGGAACCCAAACAAACTATAATAGGCAGATCCCTTGATAAGGCGTTTGAGCACGAAACATGTCGGGAGGGGCCTACGCGCTAACGTCATTACTGCCGCGTCCTCGTGGTAGGAGCAGAGGTTTTCTCTGTGAGTTTATGGCCATTTTTATGTATATGTACATGTTCCTTTCTTTTACTCAATAAATACTACACTATTTGAGCACTATTCTGGCTCCCGCTGGTGAGCTTCTTTGTTTTTAGTTCTAATCTGCAGAGTAGACTGGGGTGACAATGCTGCTCCTCCATAAATACAGTAGAGTGAGTATTGTCACCCAGGAAGTGTGTAAAAGGATTACCAGGTAAAAAAAATAAAAAAGAATAAAAAAACCTGAAAAAAAGGTTAAAAATAATCCAGCCAGCAACATCTATAAGGGAATAGGGAACAAGTGCAGCGCTTACAACGGGGAACAGATCTGTGAATTCCACATGGAAGCAGGGAAGCAGGTGCTCTGGCTCGTCATAGTATCCTCAATACACCAGAATTCAGCATAAAGCAAAAGTAGTAGCTGGCAACTCCAACATCCGTATGAATATCTTGCCGTGTGAACAAGACTACTTGCCAAAATATGTAAGCTTTTTATCTACTCCTGTGCAAGAAATAAAGATATTCATAACAGGGCTTTTTTTCAGCTTGAACTTGGGGGAACTCAGTTCCTCCACCTTTGGCTCAGGCCCCCTGCTCTCTGCTCACCACTATCCCTCATAAATACAAAGGTCTGGCTTCCTGTATTTTCCAAGTGCAGCATGGGGACAAAGGAGATGCCGATGCCTGGGGTGCAGTGCGAATCCTGACACCCCCACCGGATGATCTCCCTGCAAGTGAGAGAGGTAACACCATCTACAGTGTGAGGGGAGGTACTAGAGAAGAAGAGGGATAAAAGTTAGATGTGGATGGGGGATGCAGAACTCTGCACTCTGTGTGCAGCCCACCCCTGAACTCTGTACGCAGCACACCCCTGAACTCGGCACATAGCACACCCCTGAACTCTGCACACTGTGTGCAGCCCACCCTGAACTCTGTACGCAACACACCCCTGAACTCGGCACATAGCACACCCCTGAACTCTGCACTCTGTGTGCAGCCCACCCCTGAACTCTGTACGCAGCACACCCCTGAACTCGGCACATAGCACACCCCTGAACTCTGCACTCTGTGTGCAGTCCACCCCTGAACTCTGTACGCAGCACACCCCTGAACTCGGCACATAGCACACCCCTGAACTCTGCACTCTGTGTGCAGCCCACCCCTGAACTCTGTACGCAGCACACCCCTGAACTCGGCACTCTGTGTGCAGCCCACCCCTGAACTCTGTACGCAGCACACCCCTGAACTCTGCACATAGCACACCCCTGAACTCTGCATTCTGTGTGTAACCCCGCCAAACTCTGCACCCTGTACATAATGCACTCCTGGTATTTGATTCCCCCTTAAGACCCTCCCACTGTTACTGAAATTTTGAACAGTTTTGGGAGGGGATTTTGAGGTGGGTCGTGGTTGAGTCCCTGCACCTTTTTTCTGAGAAAAAAAGCCCTGCATATGGATGTTGGAGTTACCGGCCACTACTTTTTGCTTTAAACAACATCTATAGACTGGTACCTTCAATATTTTAGATTTTTGTTTTTGGGTTTAGACACATTTCCTTTTTATTTTTTTCCAACTCTGTGTCTCAAGTAAATCTTTTGCAATGAATTAAAGGACTGGGGACAGAGTATATAAAAGCATTTCCTGAACATTGGCTTAATTTGCATAGCTGGGGCAGTTCAATTAGTGTTACTTTTCCCACTCACCTTTTTTCACTTTCATGTGCAATAAAATGACCACAGTTCCTAGAAAGAAAGTTAAGGAACACTGAAACCGGTTTAAATTGCTATGATGCATACATAACAGAGCTGTTCTTATTAGTTGACACCTCACAAGTTCACTAGTTTGAAATTCGAATGCCATTAAGCTTTGAGTAAGTGCTAAATATCTAAAATCATGAATAATGAGACTTTGCACATTTTTGCAAAATTGTTCTTATCTTTTTTTTCATTCTGTCTACAATTATGCACTTCAGTGTCGGCTGTTTAACAGAGTTTACTTAAAGTAAAACTGAGGCCAAAACTTTTTTTTCATTATGGATAGAGTAAGGGGGGATGTGGGAACACATTTAGGATATAGCAGCAGAGTTCTACCCTCTGTTGGCTTTTATATTACTTAGGGTTTATTAGATGTAGGTCTGGTTTTTACAGGAGTAGTGCACAATTATTTTTGGTTTATTATAAGCCTGGTCAGTTTTATTTTTGCTGTGTCCAGTTGGGGAGATTTCCTTTTATTTTCTTTCCCAAAACAGGAAGTGAGAGGAAATTCCTCTAAAGTCGGGAATCCCATTAGTTGTCATCAGAAGTAGTTTCCTCATCCAAAAAATTCCCTTCTATTACTGTTCTTGTGATAACCCAAATTTTTGGCTTTTCTTTCACTTTCAGTCTTGGTGATCATTTGAAATAGGAAAGATAGAGAGGGTGAATCTCCCTAATGGGGGTACAGACAGCAATACAAATCCGACAGGTGTTCCAAACCCTCTCTACTCTATCCAAATCTAAAAACTATATACATTTTGCCCTTGTTATTACTTTAGTGCGGAACTTTACAAAGTAAATAAATATTTGCTAACAGGCAGAATTTTTTTGCAAAAGTGACTTACTATGGGATTGATTTACTAAGGCCTGCTTCACACCTATATGTTTTTTGGTGCTTTTTGCAGAAGCACACTACAGTACATTTAATTTTTTTCCTATGGGACACTTTCGCATCTATGCTTTTTTCAGCCACTGCATTTTTGGAAAGGGTCAGGAAGGACTTTTTTAAACGCAAAATTGTGCTCTTTTTTCCTTTTTGCTTCAATAGACCTCAATGGAGAAGCTGCAGAATATTATGTATTGAGGTTTGCCCATGATTTTACTGTGATGTTGCTGTGATTTGCATTTTTTAATTTGCCCAACAACAAGCTGGCCCAAAAAAAAAGGATTGAAAATGCACAATGCAAATCGGGGCAAAATCCCATGTGCAAAAAGCAAAACGCACAGTAAAAGCACTGCAGAAATGGATCAAAAGCAAACTGCATAGGTGTGAACCAAGCCTTCTTCCTAAAGACACTATTCAGTTTCAGCCTGAAAAGGCAAATAGGTTTTTCATTAAAAAAATAAAAGACACTCGCGCCTAGGTGAACAACCAAAAATGTCTAAACTTGATAATGGTGATATAAGCAGTCGCTGTCTATGTTATCCAACTGGATAGACAAACATGAATAGAAAATACAAAATCAGGCAGTGCTTGCTAGTGCATAAACCTATTATACTAAAAAATACTGTGGTGAATGATATACAGTAAATACCACTATAATGGTGATGCCCAATACATTCTTCATAAATAAAAAAGTGGCAAATGGAAAGTCTTTTTGTGCAATATAAAGTGCTTTATGTGCCCAGGGTATCCCCTGTGTTTCCACCACGTGCAATAGTATATTCACTCCGCACTCACCAGATGTTGGTGACTCACTTGCTGTATAGCAAGAAAAGTCAACTGGGCTTGTAGGTCTTATTTAAGGGGACCTGTCTCACTCTCCCTGATGTACTCTAGTTATTCCCACAGGTTCAGGCTCCTTCCTGTTGCGATCCTAGAGGCTTTTCCACAACATTATTCTGCAAGTAAAAAGTAAATGGAGAGATAGCCTCTCATACTGTAACATCCTTAGCTCTTGCTTTATTTCTTAGAAAAGCTTCCTCTGGAGATTGTTCAATGTCCGCCTTCACCTGCTGCCATACTATATATACATCCTTTACCGCACAAAACTCTTGCACGTGGTAGAAACGCAGGGGATACCCTGGGAACAAGGCATAAAGCACTTTATATTGCACAAAAAGACTTTCAGTTTGCACAATCTCACTTTTTTATTTATGAAGAATGTATTGGAATATTGTTTGGCATCACCATTAGAGCCAGTTCACACTACTCCGACTTGTCAGGCGACTTGGTCACCAGACAAGTAGCTCCCAATGCTGTGCAATTGAACCGTTCTAATCAGAGCGACTCAAGTTAGAAAGTTGGTTCCTGCACTATTTTTGGGCGAAGTCGGAGCGACTTGCATTGACTTCTATTATGAGAAGTCGTTTGCAAGCCGCAATGAAGTCGCGCTGCACAGGCAACTTCAAAGTCGCCCAAAGTCGGGGCGACTTTGAGTCGGATTAGTGTGAACCGGCTCTTATAGTGGTATTTATAACATTCACCACAGTATTTTTAGTATAATAGTTTTTTCACTTTGCAAGGGAATTTTCCCTTAGTTTAGTGAATGAGATGAAGCTCTGCTGACTTCCATCATCCAATCATCTGCAAACAAAAATATTGGGTAATCTTTGCAAAGTGAATTTTCATCACATTCCCTAGACTAAATTAACATTCTATTGCAAAGTGAATAGTCTATTTGCCTTTGGTAAATCAACCCCTATTTCCCTTATCAATGAAAGTATTCTTACCTGTTCTTTAACAATGTACACTGGCCCGTGCATTCTCATAAAGTGTCAGGATAAAATAATTCCATAGTTTGTGTACACAGTGCAATGTCAAATGCAAAACAGGCCATACATAACAGTTCATTAATGACTCGCCATATATTCTGTGGAAATATGATTCACTCTGAACAACTCAGCACCAAATCTTCTTATAAAGTGACACTTTGTTAAAGAATTTTCACGTTCTCCTTTAGTGAATAGACTCTCACTTTCAGCAATGGAACTTCATATTATTGATTGTGGATTCATATAACAAGGTCACATACCCCTTGCTTCTCTGAGGGGTTAACAAGTAGCCAGGAAATCACATTTGAAGGTTTAGACTTGCAGTTGGGGTCATTAGAAACACCCTGTTAAGCTGCTTTTTTATCTCCCCAACCACCCCTCTTAAACTGCAAAGGCCACTGACAGGAGAGTTAACATGCCATGTTTGCTATAACATGAAACCTAGGCCCTGCAATGCTAAATTTAGAACAACTGAATACTTATAAGGGGTTATTTACTAAAACTGGAGAGTACAAAATCTGGTGCAGCTCTGCATATAAACCAACCAGCTTCCAGGTTTTATTGCCAAAGCGTATTTGAACAAACCAAAGATAGAAGCTGATTGGCTAGCATGCACAGCTGCACCAGATTCGGAGTGCACCAGTTTTAGTAAATCTACCCCATAGACTAAGGCTCGGCTGCTCGCACAGCGGTTCTGACAGTGGAGGGCTGCAAATTATTTGTCTGGCTCCCTATGCCTCATCAAGTGTGGCTTATCTAAGCTGCTTACATAAGGCAGTTGTGAACCTTATTTTCCCTGGGTTCGTCCTCGAACCCGGGAAAGTGTGGGGAAAGAATTTCAAGGAGCCTGCATCAGTATTTGAGCATGGTGAGTAAATAGACTCTCTCTGCTACAGCTTGATGACATTTTTTACAGTGGGTTTCCTTACAGTGATAACAATGGACAATGCCTTCCCTTTTTAATGTGTGTTAAAGCAAGTCTCCATCAGAAGCTTGTGTAACAGGGCAACAATGCAGGAGGACATTTGGCAGACAGAGACAGTTGTAACCCTATAGCAGATTTAAAAAGATTTAAAGTGATTTTAAAGTCTCGTTTTAAAAAATAAAAATAAAAAACATGTTATGCTTACCTCCTCTGTGCCATTGGTTTTGCACAGAGAAGCCCGGATCCTCCTCTTCTCAGGTCCCTTGTTGCTGCTCCTAGACCCTCCCTCCTATCGAGTGCCCCCACAGCAAGCAGCTTGCTATGGGGGCACCCGAGGCGAGCTGCAGCTACATGTGTCCACTCAGACATAGAGTTTTGGTTCAGCCCTGCCCCCTTTCTCCCCTGATTGGCTAACTGACTTTGATTTTTGGCAGATGCAATGGCAATCAAATGGAGCCAGTGGCACCACAGCTGTGTCTCAGCTAATGAGGAGGGAGAATCCCGGACGGTCGAGGGACTCAAGGACATCACTGGAAAGAGATGGGGAGGGGGGGGGGTGTTGGGGCGGCTGCTGCAAACAGAAGGCTTTTTATCTTATTGCATAGAATGCATTAAGATAAAAAAATCTTCTGACTTTACAATTTATTTAAAATGACTTTCAAAATTACATTAAAGTAAAACTATAGGCAACGTTTTTTTCGCCATCTGTATCCCATTGCAAAGATTTCTCTTCACTTCCTGTAGCAGCAAGCCAGGAAGTGAGAGAAAATCCCTTCAAATTAAGGGAATTTCTTGGGGACCCCCAGGTCACCAGAACTAGCGTCCCCATTAGAAGATTTCTCCTCTATTACTTTTCTGGGGACAACCCAAAGTTTGGGATTTTCCTCTACTTTCACTTTCAAAGACAATGGTAAACAGGACAAATAGAGAGGGGGAATCTCTTTAACAGGCAGAAATAAAAACTAACAAGTGTTCTAATTCCGCTCCACTTTATCTAAAATTTTATAACAAAGTTTTGCCTTTAGATATACTTTAACATGCAATCAATATTTAGTGAATGCAGCTGTGATTAAAGTAAATGTAAACTCTCATATACTGTATGCATTAACATGTTAATGTAATATACAAAATCCTTTTATAATATATATTTAGTATTTGTAAATCTGCAGCTTTCACTAAAATTATACCTGCCGATCCTACCATGAAGGTCCTTGTTCAGACATTTCCTGTTATAGGGTGACAACGCTTTATCCTTGTCTCACAGTTGTGCTCTTGCATTGTCACCCTGGTACTTGGGCTTCCAATAGAAAGCACAAGTGGCTGTTTTTATTATGCAGGTATGGTCCACTGTTAACGCTATACAGAAAATTGACCTTAAAAATGATATGCAGCCATTGCTGGAGTGTATGTAGACAATAGGGGCTGAAATAAGCAGCAGAGGATCAGTGACACTTAAATACAACAAAGGATGAAAAAAGGAGAAAACAGCATTTTGTATGAAAAGAAATGGCAAATATTTATTTTACTTAGTGGTTTAGCAAACTAAATATCATTCAGTTATGGTATACTTCATGGGACAATTATTTGTTACTAACCACCAATCTGATTATCAATTTTTTTTTAATTCCTTACCTTTTATACCTGTGGTGCTTTCTAATGGGCCATACACGCTATAAGATTTTCTGAAGACTTTTTCCTTAAGACTTACCAAAACCATATAATATGAGGTCAAACCTAAACACTTTCAATTTGTATGCAATCTGGCAGGCCCTTGCACTACATAGAAAAGGTAAATCTGAAGGAAATCTAACCACAAAAGTTGGATAGTGTGTATCCAGCTTAACTCTGATGTAACCTGCTCAACTCCACACAGGAATATGTTTGTCCTTATTGCAGGAAATAATTCAAATTGAATGAGCTTTATTGTTCTCAAAAAAATAATCTCATGCATATTGTATACTTACCAACATTTTTGGCTCAATCTGTGGAACACTGGCCCCACTGCCCATGACCCCCATTTGATATCCCCTACTTCTGAGAGGCCCAGCCTAACTCATTTCCACTTTCTGGATGGTCTCACCAAGATCATGCTCTCCTTTTGGGTGGCCCCACACCTAATTATGAATTATGTGGCACGCAGCCTCAGTCTCCTTGCAATCTCCTCAGCTATTACAATTTTTGAGTTACTGGGGATGCTCAGTAACTCAAATAATGGAGATTCTGTGACCTGGCACACAGCATCATCTGCCCATAGGACAGAGATGCGGGACTGTCCTGGCAAATCTAGAACATTTGCCATCTATGGATTATATATAGGGCCAGTAAAATAAGCACTGAAGAACTTCGCCCAAGAACTGAAACCTGCACAACGCCCGAGAACTGTGGCTTTTCTACATCCTAAACACTCTGGGTCTGTCTGAAGTCTAAACAAATGAAGAAACCCTTCTATAACGTCATATGCCCTTAAATTATACCAGGGAAATCAATTGACTACGTTTTCTCAAATCTTTGGAATTTGTAGTTTTCAGCAAGTATTTTTGTTCTTTATGTACTTTGAGCCCTATGCACAAAACAAGGGGGCTGATTTACTAAAGGAATTAAGATTCTTTACTCAAAAAGGTGTGTGAATATTCACTCCAATTATCTAGTCATGGAAAAAAGCATCTGCACATAATTTATAGACTTTGGAACGAGCTAGCATTGGCCCGGAGATGCCGGCTTTTTGCTTATTTTGCCGACTCAGTAGGCAACAAGGTCCTCAAGCAGATTAGGGACCAGGATAGCTGCTGGAGGGAGGATTCTGCTCTCACCCCCCTTGATGGCAGCCTACTGTGGAGGGGGAGAGCTCTGGCTGAAGGTGCTCATTATGGGCTCCCCATTCTTCCTTTTTACCATTGTCATGTGACATCTTATATGACAAGAGAGGAGAAGAAGGAGAAGCTGTTCCCAGGTGGGTGCTGCTTTGATAATGAGATCTGTGAGAACTGTGAGTACATGTAGGGCATAAGAGGGGAGCAACTCAGCCTTAGAGCTCCCCAAATAGCCCCTTAACCACCCTGCCTCCCTCAGAACCATTTAGTGCCCCCCCCAAGCCACACAGTGCACCCTATAGATACCCTCTAACCTAGTCTCTCAGTTCCCTGTCCTTATTGCACTGACACCAATTCAGTGGCAGTTATTTTTCCATTGACACCAATGCAGCGACATTTTTACCTCCCACTGACAGATGCAATAGCATTTTCTTTCCTCCCATTGACCCCACCGACACATGGACATACTTATTACACACTAATACTGGGGCATTTCTTCCTTTTTCACTGTCAGCCCAATCTTGTGCTCTGATGTTTATCTTTTCAGTTTGCTGTGGTGTGCCACAACCACATGCCACAACCAATAAACATGTATCATTGCTGTAACCTATGCACACCACTGTTAGACCTACCCCCACTCTGCCCCCTATCCTACCCTCATTCTAAGTCCAACTGTATTTCATAAAGTTTCCAGGTATGATAGGTATTCAAACCCTCCTCAGCTGGATTATTCAGACTCTGAATTTCCTGACTGACATTGACATCGGCATGTATCAACATTATTTTCACCCTTCTCTATTTTTATTCATTTTTTTAGCAGGCCAGGTCTGCTCGAAGGCTAGCCATAATGCTTAGATATCTCCGGGAAATTTAGGGGCAGTTAGATGCCCATCCATCTTTAAAGATGTCATTCAGGTCCTATATGTCTTGTTGACACTGATACCAGCACATGCTCTGCCACTTTCCTCCTCACTTTGTCTATAAGAATTAAGGTTCAGGCCTTATTCATATGGCAATTATTCATCAGGTCAAAAAATCTCTGTGTGCAATAAGAAGCACCTCTAACAGCCAAAAGGACTTGGACTGCAACCTAGGAAGCTCATAGACAAACAAGATATAGCAAGTGTTACTTTTTACTCAGTGTTGCTCAGGAGCAAAGCATGTAGTAAATGGGATATCTATTGGTATCTTACAGTCAAGGGCACTATTTTAAAGCTAAAACTTTGTTTTGATGATAGCTCTCTAGGATTAAAAGATTGCCACCTTAAATTCTGACAGACTCAGGGCTAAATGGGCGTTTATTTGATCATTTGCTGGTGGGTAGCTAACTAATCTATCGTTAGACCATAGTAGAGTGTCAAGCACACTTTAACTTTCCAGAAACACAAGGAATCCTTTACTTTATTATTTAAAATCTCCTGATTCATTAGAATAATCTACTTAATGGAAATCCATTTAATGTGATTATTTAAAATAACAAAATAGTTGTAACTTTTAGATTGCCTTAGCTTTAAAGCACCCCCTAACAGAAAATCGAAACGTTCAACTTTCTGCAGTAAGATCATATAGGATTCCACCATTGCCTTTAGCCAACTACAAGCAGAAAATCACTACCTATATTGCTAAAAGCAGTGTTCTTTAGGAATAATACTTAAAGTATAACTAAAGGCAAAACTTTTTTTTTTTTTTTTTTAGTTTTGGATAGTGTGGACATGGGCACTTTACTGTTCTAGCCCCCATTAGGCATATTTACCCTCTCTATTTGTCCTGCGTACCATTAATATTGAAACTAAAAGTAAAAGAAAATCCCACATTTTGGTTTGACCCCTGAAAAGTTTTAGAGGGGAAACCTTCCTTTGGGGACACTAGTTCTGATAACCTGGGGGGGCGGGGCAATTGACCCCAGGGATTTCCTCTCACTTCCAGTTTGGCTATGGGACAAGAAGTGAAGGTAAATCTCCACAATGAGCAGAAAAAAAAAATCTGATGAAAAAAAAAACCCTCCTCTATTCTATCGAAAAAAGAAAAAACAAAAGTATTGCTTATAATTCTATTTTAAGCACATTACATAGGTTATATTTTCAAAAGTAAAGCTGAACTCCAGCCACAAAATGTTCACCTAAACATATTCCACTATTAACACAAAGGAGATAAATCTGGCGAAACCGATCATTGTATTCTGATGGCTCCCCACTGTTAGAATACAATAGCACACCCGCTGATTGAACAAAAAACAAAACAAAAAAAAATCAATGTATAGGCTGCCTTACACTTACACATTATTTAACAGTCACACACTTTTAAATAATAAAAGCTACTGGAATAAATGGAATAAAGCTGCTGATAAAAATATATCTGGTGTTGGATCACTTTAAATATCTCTAGAGCCATTCATAAAAGCGATGAGTATGTACGGCTATGGGCACTTTTATCAAAGATCAAGAGCTTGTATTCGGGATGTTTTCAGGTGCGTATACATTGTATACCCCATCTACAAGTGCAACTTAATAATGTCTTTAATTGTCTGCTTTTAAAATAAATGGCTGGAGTGGAAGATGGAATCCCAGTAAGGCAGAACTGGTACTTGTTTGTGGTTTTTGTAATACTACTTTAGGTTACTCCATTCAACATAAGCATTTATAATTTATGAAAAGCATCCATATTTGTGGGTTTTGGCATTACTGAAGCTGGCCAAATGCAATGCAGATCATGTCTCGTGAAGCTGAGAAGAAAAAGTGTTACATGGCTCAATCTACCAGAGGTTTTAACTTTCTGAAATCACCAAACCAACAAAATGGACTGGCTACACTAGTGCATTACATGCTCTTCTCAATGAATCCCAGCAAGTTTAACTGCAGTGTATCTTTAAGAACTGGTAAGGCTGAGTCTAAAGCCCCGTACACACGTACCGAATGTCGGCCGAACGATCGGCCGTCTTTTGTCCGGTGCTGTCCCGTCGGCTGAAAAGTGCTAAAGACTGCACACGAATTTTGTCGGCTAACGACAGCCGACTGCAGAAGTGATGTCATGTGATGGTTAACTTTCCGTGTGTTTTTTCTTCTCTGAGCATGCCCAGTCTTGCTAATCTGCTGTTTGTCGGCCGAATTCTGTACTGACTGGCGAACAATCGGCCGTTCTGGTGACAGCCAACAAATATTTTAAAGTCTGCACGACAGATTCTGTTTCGGCCGAAAATGCGCTGTCGGAAGCATCATACTAACAAGCCTACAATTGGCCGATCGGTCAGCGGCCGAATATTTACGGCCGACAATCGGTACGTGTGTACGGGGCTTTAGTCAGATCATCAGTACTTCAGTTGATGCCCATTTTACATCTTAAATGGAGCTTGAACATGGTGATGATTCAGGTGTTTGGAGTTAGCAAAAGGAGGTTGCAACAAAGTCATAATCCCATGGGTCGCCATTAATGTAACCCGTGTAACCCCTTTTGTTATGCCATTGTACTCTACCTGCTTTATATGGTTTCTCACATTATCACTTTCTGTATTTAAACCGTGTCAAAAACACCTACTATCCAGCTTATATTGTTATACGAGGCTGCATACACCTCTTCACAGTCCTCTGCTCTAACTTTATTTCAATGTGCTATGCATGCATTTCCTTGCTCGACCTCTATATATTTCTCTCTAGCAGTGCATTTCCTTTGAGTCACAGGTAGCTTGACACTATGCATAAACAGGTTTCATTTAGTACCAATTAGCAGCTGCTGCCTAGCAAACGTATTTAGTATCGTCCTTGTGGAAGGCAATTCAAAGGCAAATTATACTCAATTTAAAGCTTAAACAGCGAAGACCTTCCTAAGGTGTGAATTGCTTCACATGCACAGGTCTTAAATATCCTAATGCAAAACAGAGTTAAAACTTCATTAAATTTCGGTAGACAGTTTTTTTTTAGCTATTCCATCTTTAAAAACGTATCTTGGTTTGGAAATATTAGCAAGATACGTTGTGATGCAACAGTATTTTTAAATAAGCAATACAAAGAGTAAGAACGATGTAAAATAGGAAGTATACCCTTTGGACTAATCAGATTTTACTTTAATCTGGAAATATTACAATGGTTGATGTCTCTGAGTGAGACTTCTGTATGTGTATGTCCATTTTCCAACCTTACAAGTATGGCCTATACTGTCACTTATGGTTGCTCACAAGTCAGTATCCTGCTGTTCTTTTCCCAGAAGCACAATCATTAGTGATGGGACTGTTACTTCTAGAGCAGGGATCTTCAAACTTCGTCCCTCCAGCTGTTGAGGAACCACACATCCCATGAGGCATTGTAAAACTCTGCCATTCACAGACATGACTAGGCATGATGGAAAATGTAGTTCCTGAACAACTGGAGGGCCATAGTTTGAAGAACCCTGTTCTAGAGAGTTGGTATAACCAATGCTGGTGGCCAGCACATGTTATGGAGTGGTCTTTCTCCAGGTTTAATGTATACAAAACAAAGGGGCACTGCTCTGACACATAATAACATGGTGATTGTCATACACACCATATAACCCCACACTCAAGCAATACAATTTGTATTTACAATTAAAATAAAACATTTCCTAAGGTAAACATGAAGGACTTCATAGGTGACCTTGTTCTGAAGATGCTAACTAATTGGCTTTCACACTGACCCATTGGCTTAAGTAATTTCTGAATCACTTTACCTAACCAAGTTTCCCTATCAGGAAATTCAGAAGTCCTTATCTGCATAGGTATTCTGAGTCAGTAACTGAAACTATTGGAGCAAAGAGATCACCATGACAACCACTAAACTAGCATTTTACTTGCGGGGTAACTGTAGACACACAAAGACTTACTGAATAAAACAAAAAGCAAAATGAAAAGTGAACTGACAGTTACAAATCAGAATTGTGTATCTAACTAAGGTAAAGAGGAATCTAGGTTTCACTGGTTTAATTCACTTTGCACCTCATTATCATTCCCTGTGCTCTTTACTAAACAAAATTACATTTTAAAGAGCAGGAATGATGAAATAATCGCAATAACCCATAGCAAACGAATATAGATCTTAATTCGCAATTGTAACATTCAGGATAATGTTTGATAGATTGCTATAAGTAATTGCACGTTGCATCATCATTATAATCCTTAGTACTGCTTCACTGAATAACCTTGTTCACAGTTTGGGACACAGTTCTGACATAAAGAAACAACTATGCTTTGAAAATTAATGGCCCTTTTGGAGCCCATAATTAAAGGTCTATATGTTTCTGAGAATTTTAGAAGTTTGGGAAAAGCTAGCCAAACAAGATGGAAGGAGTCAGGACTTTGTTACCACTATATGCCTCCTCAGCACTTACAAACGTACATTGCTTCATATTTTTTAGCTGCTTCACTTTCTTTTGGAAGAAGAACTAATTATATTTTAGAATGAATTTATCTCCTAAAGAGAAATCGTTGTTGCTATGGTAACAAAGCCTTTGTAACTTCCAGCTTTCCTATCGCCTATACATTGCTACAGCTTCAGAGACCTGCTGGAAAGTGCAAATCTATGGTCAGCAGTGGACATGTGGTTGGATCACCGTGTATCCTGGTTGCCAGGCCATGCTTGACAGATTAACATGCCTACCAACGCTATCTATATTTTACACTCGTGTTTGGTGGATATATTTTTCTCAATAATCAACAATCACAAACCTGAATGTAAAATATCTTGCTTGTCAAGAAGAGGCTATTTCTGAACCCTCCGTCCAACAAATCTTACTAAGTAGAAAAGGAGAGTTATTTTCAGTGAATTGAAATGTCACATCGTCAGAATATCCAGCACACCAGGAATTCTCAACTGCTTAATCCTAATGTGGCAAGATCTCCAGTCAATAATGGACAAAACCTAGGGAGCAAATTTCAGATGCCCCCTGTAGCTCTTTGTAAACGGCTAAAGAAGTGAATCAGTGTAAACAGCTTCTTATAGTAACTTGTGACAGCACAACACTTTGGCACATGGTTAACATGTTAAATGGATTGTTTCTAAGTGCAAGTTTATATTAACAGCAATACACATAGAAGTAGCACTTCACTGTTAGATAATTTATATACATAGTGGTAGCTATAAACATTAGAATTTTGTATATAATACCTAACATTTCAGCAGCATCTCACCCAGGTGAAGCAGATTAGGGGATACTGAAGACTGGGGGATATTCAGCAGATAAAAGTGGGGCTGATGAATTTATATTTTGGCCTATTCGCACTTTTTCTTCACATCAATGCGCATTAAAGAACACTGCTAAAATGCACATCATGTGCATTTGTGCAGAATACAAAGGAAAGGTTTTTTTGTACAGTTACATCTACACAGGCATGTGGTTTTGCCTACTTGTGGGAATAGAAAGACACCCTCTTCCTTTCCAATGTATTCCAGACATGGGAGTAAGTCACACATGTGCAGTCACAAGCAAGTCTCAAGTCTTAACCTTCAAGACTCAAGCAAGTCCCAAGTTACTGTGGCCAAAAGCAAGCAAGTCAAGTCGAGTCACTGCTAGAAGTCAAGCAAGTCAAGTCATTTATTTTGGTCAAGTCACAAATCAAGTCAAAATACTGATCTACCCCAATTTTCACCTTTAAATCAGTTAAAAGTCAGTGGTCAGGAAAGGTTTTGTTTTATTTTCAACATTAACAAAACTGCTTAGTGCTTTTTTCTTGGCATATTAAAGAAACACTTTGAATGCCCAAACAGCTCAAAATCCTTCCTCCGGTCATGTTTCAACACCACAGTCACTAAAAACATGTTTAAGTGGAGTTCCACCCATTTTAATAAGTTTAGATGTACATAATCCCCTTTAAAAATGCTTTTACCAATGGAAACAATTTTTTTCTTTTGTTGCAAGAAATACCTTTTTTTCTTCTTTTTTCATCCGCACTTCCGGGTCCGGCCGCCTATAGGCGATTACGTCACTAGGCGATTCGCAAGGGCTGCTAGGATGTATCCCAGCAGCCCTTGCGTATGGCCTAGTGACAAAATCTCTCATTATTACACTGGCACCAGCTGTACTCGGATGTATTGCTTGGAGTCCGGGCTCTGCCCCCCCCCCCCTTATCACAGTGAGCTCTACGGGATGTATTGCTTTGAGTCTCCTCTCAGTGAGCGCGGACTGAAAGCATTACATTCTGTAGAGCTCACTGAGAGGAGGCGGGGAGGAGCGCGGACTCCAAGCAAAACATCTCTGAGTACAGCTGGTCCCGGTGTAATAATGCGAGATTTCGTCACTAGGCGATTACATCCCAGCAGCCCTTGCGAATCACCTAGTGACATAATCGCCTATAGGCGGCCGGACCCGGAAATGCGAATGAATAAAGAAGAGAAAAGGTATTTCCTTGCAAAAAAAAATAGTTTACATTGGTAAAAGCATTTTAAAGCATTTTTATTTGTTAACCACTTCCATACAGAGCAGTTTGACACCCTTCCTGCCCAGACCAATTTTCAGCTTTCAGCACTCTCACACTTTGAATGACAATTGCTCAGTCATGCTACACTGTAACCAAACAAATTTTTTATCATTTTTTTCACACAAATAGAGCTTTCTTTTGGTGGTATTTGATCACAACTGGGGTTTTTTTTTTTCGTGATATATGCAAAAAAAGAGCAAAAATTTTGAAAAAAAAACACTTTTTTTTAGTTTCAATTATAAAATTTTGCAAAAAATTAATTTTTCTTCATACATTTGGGCCAAAATGTATACTGCTACATGTCTCTTGTAAAATTAACCCAAATTAGTGTATATTATTTAGTCTGTGTGAAAGTTATTGAGTCTAGAAGCTATGGTACCAATTACTGAAAATTGATCACACCAGAAGTACTGACTGCCTATCTCCTTTCTTGAGGCCCTGAAATGTCAGGACAGTACAAATACCACCCAAATGACCCCTTTTTGTAAAGTAGACAGTCCAAGGTATTTAGTAAGAGGCATGGTGGGTATTTTGAAGTTGTAATTTTTTCCCACAATTCTTGGGAAAATGAAGAAAAAAATGTTTTTTTCTTTTTTTTCCCACAAAGTTGTCAATTTATAAGCTATTTCTAACACATAGCATGTACACAGCAAAAATTACACCCAAAAATACATTCTGCTACTCCTTCCGAGTATGGCGATACCACATGTGTGAGACTTTTACACAGCCTGGCCACAAAAAGATACTCCACGTCCAAGAAGCACCTTCAGGCGTTCTAGGAGCATAAATACACATAAAACTTTCTTACTACCTATCACACTTTTCAAGGCCCTAGAGCACCAATACAATGGAAAAGTCCACAAAATGACCCCATTTTGGAAAGCAAACACTCCAACGTATATTCTATGAGGCATTATGGGTCCTTTGAACATGTCATTTTTTTCCACAGGTTTTTGGAAAATGTGGGAAAAAAATGAAAACTTTTTTTTTTTACACAAAGTTGTCAATTTATAGGATATTCCTAACACATAGCATGTACACAGCAAAAATGACACCCCAAAATTCATTCTGCCACTCCTCCTGAGTATGGCAATACCACATGTGTGAGACTTTTTCACAGCCTAGCCATATAGAGGGGCCTAACATCCAAGGAGCATCATCATGCATCCTAGCCACTTGCCTAGGCCTATTTTTGACATTTGGTATTTACAAGCTAAAATCAGTTGTTTTGCTAGAAAACTGCTTAGAACCCCCAAACATTATATATTTTTTTTAGCAGTGACCCTAGAGATTAAAATGGAGATTATTGCAATATTTTTTATCACACCGTATTTGCGCAGCGGTCTTCCAAACGCAATTTTTTTGGAAAAAATTCACTTTTTTTAATTAAAAAATAAGAAACCAGTAAAGTTAGCCCAATTTTTTTCCATAATGTGAAAGATAATGTTACGCCGAGTAAATAGATACCCAACATGTCATGTTTCAAAATTGCACACGCTCACGGAATGGCGACAAACTTTGGTACTTAAAAATCCCCATAGGCGACAATTTAAAAATTTCTACAGGTTGCCATCCTTGAGTTACAGAGGAGGTCTAGGGCTCAAATTATTTCCCTTGCTCTAACGATCACGGTGATACCTCACATGTGTGGTTTGAACACCGTTTACATATGTGGGCGGGGTTTCCGTATGCGTCGCTTCTGCGCGCGAGCTAACGGGGACAGGGTGCTTTAATTTTTTTTTTTTTTTTTTTTACTATTTATTTTATTTATTATTTTTTATTTTTACACCGTTTAACAAAAAAAAAAAAAAGGATCATTTTTATTTCTATTACAAGAAATGTAAACATTACTTGTAATAGAAAAAGGCACGACAGGACCTCTTTTTTGTGAGATCTGGGGTCAAAAAGTCCTCAGATCTCACAAGTACACTAAAAGATAGAAAGAAAAAAAAAAAAAAAAAAATTATTATATAAAATGAAAAAAAAAAAAGGACCTTTAAACCGGTTGCTAGGCAACAACATTTTCCGTAGCCCCGGTCCTCCAAGACCATAGAGTGAAGTGAGGGCAAGCTTGCCCTCACTCGACATCCTGTCTGTGAGGATCCGGGACCGGATCGTTTTCCCCGCTGCCGGCGGGGCGTCAGGTACTCTGATGAGCAGGTGGAAGGTACTCGGGTACTCTGATGGGTAGGTGACAGGTACTCAGGTACTCTGATGATGGGTACTCCGTTGACAGGTACTCAAAGTACCCGAGTATCCGTCATCAGAGTACCCGAGTATCCGTCATCAGAGTACCCGAGTACCTGTCATCAGAGTACCCGAGTACCCGTCATCAGAGTACCCGAGTACCTGTCATCAGAGTACCTGCGTACCTGTCATCAGAGTACCCGAGTACCTGTCATCAGAGTACCCGAGTACCTGTCATCAGAGTACCCGGGTACCTGTCATCAGAGTACCCGAGTACCTGTCATCAGAGTACCCGAGTACCTGTCATCAGAGTACCCGAGTACCTGTCATCAGAGTACCCGAGTACCCGTCATCAGAGTACCCGAGTACCCGTCATCAGAGTACACGAGTACCCGTCATCAGAGTACCCGAGTACCTGTCATCAGAGTACCCGAGTACCTGTCATCAGAGTACCCGTCATCAGAGTACCCGAGTACCTGTCATCAGAGTACCCAAGTACCTGTCATCAGAGTACCCGGGTACCTGTCATCAGAGTACCCGCGTACCTGTCATCAGAGTACCTGATGGGCTGGTGACAGGTACTCGGGTACTTTGATGGGCTAGTGACAGGTGCTCTTTATTGGGGGGGGGGCAATCAGTGTGTTTGGGGTGCACTATGATTGGTAACTAGCTGTTACCACACTCTCTTCCTCACACAGGATCAGTGTGTGAGGAGGAGAACACGGTGACAGCTAGTTACCGTGTTCTCTGTTGACATTTGTGACCGGCTGTGATTGGACACAGTCGGTCACGTGGTAAAGAGTCAATTTCATTGGCTCTTTACCTAGATCGGGGATCGACTCTGTCCGAGGGACGAGCCTCGTCCCCGATCGCTGCTTTGCGTGCCCCCGGGGGCGCGCATTGCAGAGAGAACGAGCGGCTCGTGCTGGAGCCGCTCATGTGATCGGCTGTGATTGACACAGCCGATCACGTGGTAAACAGCCAATTTCTATTGGCTGTTTACCTTGATCAGGGATGGGCTATGTCCGAGGGACGAGCCTCACCCCCGATCGCCGCGCTGCACGCCCCCGGGGGCGCGCAGTAGCAGCTAGAGCGGGCGGACGTCATATGACGCCCGCCCGGATCCGTACAACCACCATGCCGACGTCATATTACTATGACTCGGTATGGAAGTAGTTAAGCAGCCAGTGTCCTAAAAATAAGAACACACTGAGGTGTTTTAAGTGACTGTGGTGTCAGAAACATAGCAGGCACATTCATTCATTTTTAAAACATCTTGAGAAAATGCAAATATTTAATAACTTAAAAAAGTAAAGTCATTTCGAGTCATATGTCTCAAGTCAAAGTCAAGTCTCAAGTCATGAATACCAAGTCAAAGTCAAGTCGAGTCTTTTATTAACTTTAGTCAAGCAAGTCTCAAGTCCTCAAACTGGTGACTTAAGTCTGACTTAAGTCAAGTCATGTGACTCAAGTCCCCCACCTCTGATGTATGCATTCTATCTTTCCAGGCTGATGTCTGGACAAAGTTCTTTCCAATATGTATGGGGTGAAGCTGGTTCTTCCTAATGCAAAAGGGATGATTTGTCGGTTAACCATCGATTTTACATATGGGGTAAAAAGCTGGTTCTTTCTTATGCATAAGGCATGATTTGTCTGCGAGCAATCGAGTATTCCCTATGTGAGTGTTCCCATTGGACACCAAAGAAAACCACAGAGGTCTCCCATTTTGCTGCAAAGGAAAGAGGGTTGATGACTCCTGTCTTAAGGATATTCTATCATACTGCGCTCGTGACTCTTATAATCTAGAGTCTATTTCCTCTGGTAAGCTGCCATCTCATATTATATGGTGGAGGTGCACCTGGGTGTTTCACCTTTTTAAACAATATTCACTATCAAGGTGTTTTTTCATATATGTTGAACACTTATACCCTCACATTTTCCTTGGAGTGATCTACTAGTTTCATGATTGGACTATACCCCTTCTAATTGGACTGTAATATTTATGGGACTTTATTTCTTTGTCATTTTAACGCAGCAATTTTCTGTTTGTATATGCTGTTTTTAATCCTATCTGTATTGTTCTTGCCAGCGGCTTTATAATTTGGGTTTATCTGCGCAATACCTTTAAAATTTAACTACAATTTTCTTGTATTGACCCTGGTAGACCTCTGATTCTCAATAAATGGATGAAAGACAACCCACAACCCCATACATGCTCTTAATACAGTCCAGATTTATTATATCTCCATAAAAGATGAGTGTATACAGCAGATGTTAACGCATTTCAGCCATAATGGCCAAAACGCGTTAATATCTGCTGTACACATTCATCTTTTATGGAGATATAATAAATCTGGACTAATTTAAGAGCATGTATGGAGTTTCAGATTGTCTTTCATCTATTCATTATATTTCTAGCTGAGCAACTGCACATCCTGCACCCGACAGCTCAGGAGGATTCTGATTATTCTGTTGTCTCTAGTCCTCAATACTCTCGTTCATTAGGACAAGCAGTATGTTTGCTCTTGGTTCTGCCCCAACCTTGTATTATGACATAAGATTTTCCAGTCCTTTTGGGCTTATACAGTATCTCACAAAAGTGAGTACACCCCTCCCATTTTTGTAAATGTTTGATTATACCTTTTCATGTGACAACACTGAAGAAATTACACTTTGCTACAATGCAAAGTAGTGAGTGTACAACTTGTATAACAGTGTAAATTTGCTGTCCCCTCAAAATAACTCAACACACAGCCATTATTGTCTAAAACACTGGCAAAAAAAGTGAGTACACCCCTAAGTGAAAATGTCCAAATTGGGCCCAATTAGCCATTTTCCCTCCCCGGTGTCATGCGACTAGTTAGTACAGTATCTCACAAAAGTGAGTACACCCCTCCCATTTTTGTAAATGTTTGATTATACCTTTTCATGTGACAACACTGAAGAAATTACACTTTGCTACAATACAAAGTAGTGAGTGTACAACTTGTATAACAGTGTAAATTTGCTGTCCCCTCAAAATAACTCAACACACAGCCATTATTGTCTAAAACACTGGCAAAAAAAGTGAGTACACCCCTAAGTGAAAATGTCCAAATTGGGCCCAATTAGCCATTTTCCCTCCCCGGTGTCATGCGACTAGTTAGTGCTACAAGGTCTAAGGTGTGAATGGGGACCAAGTGTGTTAAATTTGGTGTTATCACTCTCACTCTCTCATACTTTTCACTGGAAGTTCAACGTGGCACCTCATGACTAAGAACTCTCTGAGGATCTATAAAAAAAAATTGTTGCTCTACATAAAGGTGGCATAGGCTATAAGAAGATTGCCAAGACCCGGAAACTGAGCTGCAGCACAGTGGCCAAGACCATACAGCGGTCTCACAGGTTCCACTCAGAACAGGCCTCGCCATGGTCGACCAAACAAGTTACGTGCTCAGCGTCATATCCAGAGGTTGTCTTTGGGAAATAGACGTATAAGTGCTACCAGCATTCCTACAGAGGTTGAAGGGGTGGGGAGTCAGCCTGCCAGTGCTCAGACCATACGCCGCACACTGCATCAAATTGGTCTTCATGGCTGTTGTCCCAGAAGGAAGCCTCCTCTAAAGATGATGCACAAGAAAGCCTGCAAACAGTTTGCTGAAGACAAGCAGACTAAGGACATGGATTACTGGAACCATGTCCTGTGGTCTGATGAGACCAAGATAAACTTATTTGGTTCAGATGGATTAAGTGTGTGTGGCGGCAACCAAGTGATGAGTACAAAGACAAGTGTGTCTTGCCAACAATCAAGCATGGTGGTGGGAGTGCTGTGGTCTGGGGCTGCATGAGTGCTGCTGGCACTGGGGAGTTACAGTTCATTGAGAGAACCATGAATGCCAATATATACTGTGACATACTGAAGCAGAGCATGATCTCCTCCCTTCGGAGACTGGGCCACAGGGCAGTATTCCAACATGATAAAGACCCCAAACACACCTCCAAGACAACCACTGCCTTGCTAAAGAAGCTGTGGGTAAAGGTGATGGACTGGCCAAGCATGTCTCCAGACCTAAACCCTATTGAGCATCAGTGGGGCATCCTCAAACCGAAGGTGGAGGAGTGCAAGGTCTCTAACATCCCCCAGCTCTGTGATGTCAACATGGAGTAGGTGAAAAGGACTCCAATGACAACCTTTGAAGATCTGGTGAACTCCATGCCCATGAGGGTTAAGGCAATGCTAAAAAATAATGGTGGCCACACAAAATATTGGCACTTTGGGCCCAATTTGGAAACTTTTCACTTAGGGGTGTACTCACTTTTGTGCAAGCGGTTTAGACATTAATGGCTGTGTATTGAGTTATTTTGAGGGGACAGCAAATTGACACTGTTATACAAGCTGTACATTCACTACTTTACATTGTAGCAAAGTGTCATTTTTTCAGTGTTGTCACATGAAAAGATATAATAAAATATTTACAAAAATTTGAGTGGTGTACTCACTTTTGTGAGATACTGTACATTGGTTACGCCTTGGGATTTCCACCTGCTATTGATACGACATATAATGTGTTGTCAGCAAGCAGTCACCTCGGTCAACAGCACCTCTGGAACTCTGATTGGGCCAGTCATACATTGTGTCTGCATTGTACAACTTATGCGTGAGTCCAAGACAAAAGAGAAACACATTTTTCCTACAATCTGAAAAACCCAGTATGCGTATGACTAACCTATCTGTCTAGAAAATGTTTATATTTTGAGATCAGTCACCACGTGACCAGCTGTGTCCAATCACAGTCGGTCACAGAATGTCAACAAACCCAGTAGCTAGCTGTTACAGGGCTTGGTGTGTGAGGAGGAGATTGCAGCTAGTTACCAATTACAGTGCACACTAAACACACTGATTGCTCCCCCCCCCCCCAATAAAGAGGACCTGTCACTAGCTCAATAATAGTACCTGTCACCAGCCCATCAAAGTACTTGTCACCAGCCCATCAGAGTACCTGAGTACCTGTCACCAGCCCATCAGGTACTCTGACGACAGGTACTCGGGTACTATGATGGGCTGGTGACAGGTATTCAGGTACTCTGATGAAAGGTACTTGGGTACTCTGATGACAGGCACTCATGTACTCTGATGACAGGTGCTCTGATGACAGGTACTCGGGTACTCCGATGACAGGTACTCCAATGACAGGTATTCCGGGTACTCTGATGACATGTACTCAGGTACTCTGTTGACAGGTACTCAGATTACCCAAGTACCTGGCATCAGAGTACCTGAGTACCTGTCATCATAGTACGTGAGTACCTGTCATTGGAGTACTTGAGTACCTGTCATCAGAGGACCTGTCATTGAAGTACCCAAGTACCTGTCATCGGAGTACCCGAGTACTTGTCATCGGAGTACCCAAGTACCTATCATCGGAATACCCGAGTACCTGTCATCGGAGTACCTGAATACCTGTCACCAACCCATCAGGGTACCTGAGTACATCTCTGTAGCCCATCAGAGTACCCGAATACTGGTCTCCAGCCCAGAGTAACTGAGTACCTGTCTCCAGCCCAGAGTCCCTGAATACCTATCTGCAGCCCATCAGAATACCTGAGTACCTATCTGCAGCCCATCAGATTACCCGAGTACCTGTCTCCAGCCCATCAGAGTACCCAAGTAGCTCTCTGCAGCCCATCAGAGTACCTGAGTACATGTCATCAGAGTACCCAAGTATCTGTCACCAGCCCATCAGAGTACCCGAGTACATATCATCAGAGTACCCGAGTACCTGTCTCCAGCCCTTCAGAGTACCTGAATACCTATCTGCAGCCCTAAAGAGTACCCGAGTACCTCTCTGTAGCCCATAAGAGTACCCAAGTACCTGTCTCCAACCCATCAGAGTACCTGAATACCTCTCTGCAGCCCATCATAGTACCCGAGTACCTCTCTGTAGCCCATCACAGTACCCGTGTACCTATCTGCAGACCATCAGAGTACCCGAGTACCTGTCTCCAGCCCAGAGTACCCAAGTACCTGTCTCCAGCCCAGAGTACCTGAGTACCTGTCTTTAGCCCAGGGTGCCTGAATACCTATCTGCAGCCCATCAGATTACCTGAGTACCTGTCTCTAGCCCATCAGAGTACCCAAGTACCTCTCTGCAGCCCATCAGAGTACCCGAGTACCTTTCTGAAGCCAATCAGTGTACCTAAGTACCTGTCTGCAGCCCATTAGAGTACCTGAGTACCTATCTGCAGCTCATCAGAGTACTTGAGTACCTATCTGAAGCCCATGCCTCCTAGATTATGTGTTGGGGTGTTTGCTTTCCAAAATGGGGTAATTTTGTGGGTGTTTCCATTGTCCTGGTGCTCCAGGGCCTTCAAAAATGTGATAGGTTGTAATGAAATTAGATGTGAAATGTATGCTCCCAGAACGCCTGAAGATGCTACTTGGATGTTGGGCCTCTGTATGTGGCCAGGCTGTGTAAAAGTCTCACACATGTGGTATCGCCATACTCAGGACGAGTAGCAGAATGTATTTTGGGGTGTAATTTTTGCTATGTACATTCTATGTATTAGAAATATCTTATAAATTGACAACTAGGTTTTCATTTTCCTTCTATACTGTATTTTCCAAAAACTTGTGGAAAAAAATTATACGTTCAAAAGACTCATTATGCCTCATAGAATATACATTCAATACAGTATTTGCTTTCCAAAATGGGGTCATTTTGTGAGTAATTTGATTGTCCCGGTGCTCCAGGACCTTTATAAAGTGTGATAGGTCGTTAGGAAATTATATGTGTAATTTATGCTCGTTGAACACCTGAGGGTGCTCCTTGCATGTTGGGCCTCTGTATGTGGCCAGGCTGTGTAAAAGTCTCACACATGTGGTATCGCCATACTCAGGAGAAGTAGCAGAATGTATTTTGGGGTGTAATTGCAAGTATGCATATACTGTGTGTGAGAAATAACTTGTTATTATGACAATTTTATGTAAAAAAAAATTACAACTTCAAAAAACTCACCATGCCTCTTACTAAATACCTTGGACTGTCTTCTTTCCAAAAAGGGGTCATTTGGGGGGGGGGGGGTATTTGTACTGTCCTGAAATTTAAGGGCCTCAAGAAATGAGATAGGCCGTAGGTACATCAGATGTGACCAATTTTCAATGATTGGCACCATAGCTTATAGACTCTATAACTTTTACACAGACTAAATAATATCCACTTATTTGGGATATTTTTATCAAATATATGTAGCAGTATAATTTTTGTCCCAAATTTATGAACAAAATTACTTATTTGCAAAATGTTATAATAGAAACTAAAACAAAATGTTTTTTTTTTAATTTTTGCTATATTTTCCACTTATATTGCAAAAAAATAAAAAACCCAGTGGTGATTAAATACCACCAAAAGAAAGCTCTATTTGTGTGAAAACAATGATAAAGAATTTGAGTGGGTACAGCGTTGCATGATTGAGTAATTATCATTTAAAGTGTGCGAGCGCTGAAAGCTGAAAATTGGTCTTGGCAGGAAGGGGGTGAAAGTGCCCTGTACTGAAGTAGTTAATAGAGAACCCTGGATTGGTATTCCTCATAAAATCCTTCAATTCACCCAATCTGTTGAATTTGTGGGTGTCAGAGTTTAATTTAAATACCTTAACACTGCAGTGTTATTTATATGGAATGACATAAACTGAAGATCACCCTGCCCCCTGTACCCTAATGAATATATGGGACTGAAGTTTGCTTTATTTTTATACTAAGATTCATATAGTGTAGCTTGGTAGTGGTAAGAAGCCTTCTAAAAGGAAAGAAATAGTAAAATATACATAGGAAACACTATAACTTTCCAAAGATGGAAAGTCTACTGAATGTATTCTAATTTAAGTTTTATACATGTTTCTGTTTCCAGACTAAACAGGGTTGTTAAAAGATACCTTAGGTGTGATGATGTGACCACAGTCTGTTGACAGTCATTCTGTGCTATACAGTAAAGCCTCCCTCTTACCCTTGGTAAAGGTTCATGCTCTTGGAGGCAGAGGTCATACACTATCAAGAAAGAGCATATTTCTATGCCCAAGCGTCACAGGCATTTGCATACAACTGCAGCCTGCAGCCTGTACAAATCAATGCCAAACTGACAGATGGCACAACTGTACACATGTAACCGCACATATGAGTGGTTGCAAGTGTGCAGGGATGGATGAGATGCCCTGAATACAAACTGTTTGCCTTCAGGGCCACTCATGAGCCTTGAAACTTCTAGTAGACTGTAGTTGGGTGGTAGCAGCAACTTAAGTATTTTCTTTCATGATATCCAAGGTCATGTGTAACAAGACTTGGATGAGGGAAATTGGGAACCCCTGATCTGAAGAATCCAAGTTCTGAATTTAGTGTTCTCAGAACCTTAGGTTCCTGGAAAGCAGGTGACTTTAAGTAAAGGGTGGTCAGGTTAAAAAACAAAAGCCCTTAGCATGCAGGCTTTGTATATATTTTCAAGCTAACATCTAACCTTTGACTACAGCGTACCTTTAATAAACAACTGAGATTGGTCTGCAGCCAATTGGACAGACCTAAATAGGTACCAGATTGTGTCAGACTCGATTTGCTCTCTGTAAGGAATTCTGAGGTGTTTCAATTCTTTCTGGTTTTAAAGAACAGTTAAAAAAGAAAATTAAAAAAAACGTACCATATCAGTAAAATACATTCTAAATAGCACCTGTGCTTCTCCGTCAAGAATCTTACACATTAAGGTTTATTTCCAATAAAAGGAAGAAAATGAAAAATGATCTAGGGTTCTACTGCACTCTCCAAATATAAATATACGCTCAGAGGCTGGGTAATGAGTTCTGTTCCTTACATTAAGGTTGTGTGTTTTCCTCTCGATCATTATTTGGCACACATCCATGCCACAATCGGCTCAGCCTTACGTTTAATGTGTGCACCAAAAATAAAAAAGTGTCACATTAATCTTTGTATGCTATTTAAATCTTTTTCATAAAAGTCTTCATACTTTATTGGCAAAATGTGCTTGATTTCTTTTTTTTATTGCATATTCCAACATGCAGCCACTGTGTACAAGGCCCCTATACTTTTCAAATATGCCTTGAACTATGCATAGCTTAGAGACTAAGTAGAACTATAATTTTGTTTGTTTAGCTTGTATTTTTAATGCAGGTATAATTACTTAAATCATTACTAGGTTGCTGGAGTAAAGGTGCCCATACATCAAGAGGTTTAAATGAATAATAAGACTATATTTTTTAAAATTTGGGTACAGTAGGGAAAGGTTCAAAGCACAGTCAGCTTATTTTTTCCTGTCTGTGTCTTGTTGGGGGTATTTCCCTTCAATTCTTGACCTGAGGGCACAACAGAAAGGGAGAGAAAATCTCTACAAATTGAGGGAGATTCTCCTATTAGAGAGATGTCACAGAATCAGATGTCCACTTTGGAAGATGTAACCTCAGCTCCTGTTCTGGTGACAATGCTATTATTTTGGATTTCCCTTCAATTTGTTTTTAGTGACAATGGCTGTCAAAATAAAAAGAGGGCTGAATCTACCTAAGTGAAACAAAATATTAATTAGTGCAGGCAGGTGGATATAGGTAATAGAAAATCTTATGGTAACCCCTTGGACAGATTATGTGCCAGTTAAAAGTCTGAGTTTGTCTTATCACGCGCTGTTCTCCTTCATATTTTCTTGTTTACTGAATGTAGCAATTTAGGATACTTTCCCAATGACATCACACTCTACCCTTTGTGATGTCACAGGTATATTTCCTATTAGCCTTTAGACAATTATTTTGAAAGCTTTTAAACTGAGCCACAGGGCCATGTTTCAGAATTGGATTTTGGTTAAATTTTGACTAACCAGTAAGGACTTACTATCTTTAGAGTAGGGAAAGGATGGAGAGACACAGCGGTAAATCAGAGAAGTTTCTCTAGAGTTAATACATTTTTTGATCATAGACAGATGTCACAGTAACAGGATTTTCCCTCACCTCTTGCTCTTGTGACAACTACAAAATGTTCCTCTCACATACATTATATGTAAAAATATTTTTGCGTAAAATTGCAGCTCCATATCTCACTATAATTTACATTTATTTTATAGAATTATTTTGCGTGGAAAATTAAGCAATAATAGAAATGATGTAGCACTCCATAAAAAGGAAATGTCATTGGTACATGCCCAAATATCACATGATGACCAGAAGATAACACGCCATATTCAATGTTACTAGTTGCAAGGCTCATTGTAGCACTCCTATGCCCCCTCAAGCCATATCCAACAAAGAACTTCTAGGACTGATCTCTCTGTCATTCAGTTAAGCAGTGATTGTTGAACTTGTTTCACCAAGGCCTCAAGTATTTGTCATAGATGACCCCCTGGGTCTCACCATTTAGTCACCAATGACCCTCAGGCCTCAACTACTGTCACTGATGTCACCAACCTTAAAGATCATAAGCAACAACTAAAATGTGATGAAAAATGGTAAATTGATAGTTTTGAAATGAACAACAATTTAGACCTTGGACACTTGCCTTTCTACCACTGTCAATGTTACTAGCACAAAGGAGTCAGAATTGGAGCGTGGACATCAGGATGCATAATCCTTAAGGTATAAATGTGAACTGTGTACATGTCTTAGAATGACTATCCCATTGTAAACCATTGCAAGAAGATGCTGGACAGTGAATTCCATAAACTATGTATTTGGGGATGTCCCTCATTGCAAACGAAGATACCAAAACATCAATAAAGCTTGAAAATAAAATGTTTACTGTGAAAACATTATCGTTGAGAAGTAATGGAATCACAAAATGTCTTTATAAAAAAGCATTGCCAGTTCTATGTTCCCTAAACACTTTGCATATTAATATTAGCAGCTCCATCTTGGTACATTTTTTAAATACTTGCTCAAAATAAAATGAATAAAACAAAAAGTGAAAACCAGGATGTCCATATTTGTGTGAAAATTCTATCTCTTTCAAATACCAACAAATAATACATTGGAAGAAAAATTCCCATTACAGATTTGCATCTCAAACGTTTCATAAAGAAAATTTACATGGTAAAAAACATTTGCACCAGATTACTGTATTAGAAACTGTGCATTCCAAAAATGTATGAGGTATGTGAAAAGAAAGATTTGTGGAATTACAACAGTGTATAAAAATAATAGTGATGGCTCTGTATTTTGTTTTAGTTTTCATTTTCTTACCAAAGACTTAGACAACCTTCACTTAAGATTTACACATTTTTTAATTGGATTTAATTCGAAAATGTGTAAAATCTGAGTGAATGTTGTGTGAAAACATGTATAAATAGACACCTAATTATTATAAACTTTAAATGCTTTATATTCTAATAAATGTATTCAAGCCACCTCCCACGTAAGTTTAGTGCTGAATATTACACAATATTCTGAATATATGTTGTGACTGTAATTCTGCAATGGCAGACTAACAGAATTAGACAATCACGTCATGTTAGTGTATGCTAAAATAACTGACATACAGGCCAATAAATCAGGCTGAAATTTCCAATGCTATTCTAGGATGCTCAGAAAGCAACCAAATATAAACTTCTCACCAGCCAGCGTTGTGCGGGTTTCTCATTTTACACCAACGACCACTCATTTTTGATCCCTAAAATTTAACTATTTGTCATATGGTGTCTATATATATATTGTATAAATAGCTATATATAGTTAGTAATGAAGGTAAAGTCATAGATAAATGGTCAGTCTTGAGTACAAATGTAGTAGTCCCACTATTTGGTGGATGAACTATTGGAGATGGAGCTGACATTCATATAATCTTCTTTTGCGTACAGTTAGCATAGACTAAGTCCTGAAGTTTTAAGTGCATACATTAATTCAGTTTTTGTGGGAAAGAATCAAACACTGTTAGGTTTTTACTGATATGCAGGAGCGCCATTAAATACATTTCCCTTTTCTTACCAACCAGATGACAGTGGCTTCATCCAACAAGACTTGAAGCATATCTCCAACAGTAACACCAACAGAAATAAGAATGATTTTCTTTAGTAGGGTAGAGGAAAGCTACAGGCCTCATAAACTTTTTATCTCTTTAAAGAGACCATGATAGCAGTAAAACATGACAGGGATTCTACTCCTATCCATCTGAATTCAAAATTGGAAAAAAATAAGTTTTGACTGGACATACACTTTCATCACCTTGTGAGCCTTATTCAAACATATCTGAAAAGTACTATTCATTTGTTCATAAATATGATTTTTAGGGACCCAAATAGACTGCATTATACGAATTGTTTTATGATTAAAAATAGTTCACAAAAGGAAAGATATAGCCACATGATACTAGTACAAATTTTAATACACATTTAAATAAATATTTCCATCATTAATATTAATATTTACAAACATCCTTAAAAAAAGGATAAAAGTCTTGCCAGACAACTGACATTTGTACAGTGTTTTCCAAAATAAAAATAAAAAAAAAAGAATAACATTATTATCACTATTTTTTTTACAACTGATTTCTACCACTGGGATGCATTTTTAATTTTTTACCACCATGCAGTTGCAAGTCTTAAGATTTAGTATTTTTTTTTTTGTGTCAAACAAAAACAAGATTTGTCCTCGTTGGTATAAAAAAATATTTTGCTTGTCATGAAAACCTGCTTGAGCCAGGTAATTTAATTTTATTCCCACTAAGGAAACTGAATAGGTGAAAAAAGCAGCTCTTAAAAATAATTAAAAGCATGTGTTAAAAAAATTAATTACTCCATTAATGGATGTCACAAAAAAAAATAAAAATAAAAAAAGAAGGTTCGGTTCCTTCTTCAGTCCTCTTGCACCTGTCTTGTTTGTCTTGTTTTTGGTTAAGTGTTTTGATCAGTTAAGTAGCACTTTTGGTCCCAGGTTCGTTCTTCACTACAATATTCTTTTTCTAGATATTAAAAAAAGGTCTAAGATCTATATGAAGAGCGCACTTTTGTAAGTTTATAAGTTTTGTTTTTTGTTTTTCTTAAAAAAAAAGTCTCATCGGTATAAAAAAATAAATCATCTTCTGTAAAAACAAAAAATATATATGTATATTTATATATAAACCACTAGTCCATATGTCTTTTTTAAAATCTTATATTAGAATAGAGTAGTCTGTTTTAAAAGTCCAAGGAGTGGACCATTATCCAGTTCCTACCGAGAGCTTGAATATCGAGTTCTTTTACTCCTCCGATTAAAAGGGTAATTAATAAATTCAAAACGTTTATGAGGTTCAGTGGTGTGATGACCCTTAGGTAACCTTTTCATAAAGTGAACCTCTCGTTGGTGTTGCCTTGTCTTGGATCCTTTTCTTGGGCGTCCTCTACGGGTAAACGCCATGTACCATCCTTCATACTTGGCATTTTGTAATGCTGTGTAGTTGTTCTCCAAGACGATTTCTGTGAAAACACAGTCTTTTCCTCTTCCATTTGTCTGCAATATAAATTAAAATATATTTTTACAAAAGAAAACAAGCTAATGAAACTCATATATATATTTTTTTTTAAATATAGTTCAGTTTTGCTACAAAAAAAAAAATGTATCCCAAATGGACCTTATTTTATTGTTCTTGGAATGGCCAAAGTTGTATTACACAACTTGTTTAAATGTATGTTATATATAATGTATCCTCTAATTAAACGTGACACATGCTATGCCTGACTGATCTAACATAGGATTCGAAGACTGGAAATAGATCACGGCAATTGATTGAGAAGATCAATGCTTTAACTAATGTGCAGTCATTATTTGGACTTGCCATTTTGGATATAGGGGCATTTCCTATGGTTAAGGTTAATTTGTGAATTACGTAAATCTCATAGTCAAATTTTTTGCCAAGCAGGCCTACACCAAATTTTCAAAATCTGATTACATCAGCATGTCTGTTGAATGCACACGCTGTGTGTATTATTGATATCTTGCAACCTATTTGCATATTATGGAAAAATAATTGATGTATCCTAATTACGTACGCAAAAATAAAATAAACAAAGGCAATCTCTACTGGTCCTGCCAGTGTTTATTATTAATTTACTACCAATTAATTGGTATAACAACCAATCAGGTCAGTAAAGAATAAGGTTCCATTTGACCCTACTAAACAAAATTATTTTAAGCAAAAAGTAGTCAAGCTTTTTTTTTTTATATTTTTTTAAGAATGAAAATGCCATATCAACCAAAGAGGTATCAACTTTTATCTCTGATTACTCTAAAGTGAGGAGTTCAGATTGTATTTTTATAAGCCTGTTTAAACCTGCTGGATAAAGCAATGAAATATTGCTTCTCAAATCACTTAGCTTCTACACTTTGCCACTGGTAACTCTAAAATAGGCTAAAACTGACTGGTTGCTATGGGCTAACACAAGCTATGTTACTTTTTTTTTTCAATGACCCATAAATTAACTAACTTAAAATAAGTAGAACAAACAGTTCCAAAATCTTTAATTTAGAAGGAAAAAAAAGTGGGATGCATCATTCTATACAGGTTGTTATGCAGCAGCGTAACACTGTAACCACCAGGAAGTCATTGTCAATTACTGAAGTGGATAAAGGTTGGGAAAAAACATTTCAAAAGCAGGTATGCACAGGCAGTGGGCGTATTAACTTTGATCAGCTCGGGTCCCCCTCACCCCCACCCCGTAATAGTGAATACGAGGAATGAAAATCCTTATTGAACGCAGACATCTTTAGAGCCAATAATGGCTTGAAAGTGAAGTTTTTAAAAGGACCCCTCAGAGCAGTTTCTGGGTGTTAAAGAACAACCATGACTAATGTGAAGATTTCAGGGCTTAGTGATGAGGCAGTCTGAACTTTGTGTCTTAACATTCCAAATACTTGTAGCATGTAATTGTACATAATAGCAAAGCAATTTGGCTATTTGTTAAATAAGATATATGGAATTTGAAACACCCCCTTTTTTCCCCTTTCAGCTTTTCTTCTTTTTGACTCTTTTATCTCGTCTTTGTTACTCTGTTCCTTTCCCACTTCTACTGCGCCTTTTGATCAAAAATTGTTTTTACCGTGAATTCGCACCCCCCCTTCTTTTTTAATCAGCACCTTCTCTGTGCCTCTTGACTGCAATATTCGCCCCAATGGCTTCTCTTTATGCCTAAACTCATTGACAGGCCTTCCATCTCAGTGGGCATAGGACAACATTTTGTCATGCTCTAGAATCCAACACACCTTGCCAACCAACTTTCCTTTCTTGTTCATGCAGATATAATAACCCGTCTCGGCACCTTTAATTCGGACTTTGCTTCCAAACGTGTCTGTTTCCACAATCAGCTTGGCTGCAGAGACAAAAACAGGACAGTGTTGTAATATTCCATTTTCAGCCTGGGAAGTCTACTCAGCAAAATACAGTCTTTGCTTAGAAGAGCACTAAATGCAAACTGAAAAAGTTACATGTGAAAGAGCTGCCAATAAAATCTGGTTATACATGTACAAATTGCTCACAGCTGTATAGAAAATTAGATAACTGACACTTTGCTGTGCAGCCTTGTGCTCCGTTTTGAGGCTCTCAAAGTTCCCTCTCAACCATCTTTATATTATTCTACATTCATCCATAAATGTTAAAAAAATCAACTTTTATTTTTTGTTCAGTGGCCTTCTAGAGCTCACAGATACATATGCAACTCTGTGGCTATTATTAGGTGAGTAGGTTATGTAATCACATATGTAAATAATGTTTATCGTCAAGCTTATTTGCTTATTCCTGTGCAGGATAGTCACTTTGCCCATTAGAAAATGTTCAAACCCCTTCTATTCTCTATCTGCTCCTCCTCCCTTGGTCAGGTGATAACTCCCCTTGGCTCCAAATACCATCTTTATGCTGATGTCTTCAAAATCTATCTCTTGAAGATAAAGTCACCCCTTCGTTCTCCTTGCGCATCAGTAATATACTGACATATCAGTATTGATGTCACACTACTTTCTAGGACTGAATCTTTCCAGATCTGAGCTCATAATATTTCATCCACTCTGCTCCAACCCTCCAACTCCTCCCCCTGGCTTTTCCATTATTAATACAACTATATGTTCCTCCCCTAATGGCAAGGTATGAAATATGTCACTAGCACACCAGGGAACTCCATAAAAGGGTCCAACGCTTTATTGATTGATCACATCACAGCAAAAGATAGTGACATTTCGGAGCCATGCAGTAGCCCTTCATCAGGCATGTGCCAAGGTGCAATCCTGGATTCTAGCCTCTTCTTTTATCCCCACATCCAATCACAGTCCAATTCATGCCACCGTCACCTCTGTAACATTTCCAAAAGATGCCCCTTCATTACCAATGACACCACCAATCTACTATGTCACTGCTTTGTTATCTCTCCCCTGCAACTGCCTCCTCATTGGCCTACTTTTACACAGGCTATCCCCGCTTCAGTACATCATGAATACTGCTGCCAGATTCATCCACCTTAACAATCGCTCAGTGTTCACTACTCCTCTCTGCCAATCCCTCCACTGGCCGATGCTCCCCCTACAAATAAAATTTTAAATACTAACAATAACATACAAAGCCATCCACAATTCTGCCCAGAGCAACATCACTAACCTGGTCTCAATGTCATTATCCAAACCATCCTCTTCACCCCGCTTAAGACCCCTTGCCTTCTAGCTTGCTCGTCACCCCCTGCCATACTTGCCTATAAAATGTCTCCAAAGCCTCTCCATTCTTTGGAACTGACTACCCCAATTCTTCAGAAAAGCCTATCCCACTTCTACTGATCAACTGAGCTTTACCTTTCTTCATCAACTCATTCTCCCACAATTATCATCACCTTTTTTTTATACCTGCCCCCCCCCCCCCCAAATTCAGAAAACTCTTGTCCTGAGTTGTATTGCCCCTTTATTGTAAGCCTTTTTTGTAAAGTGTTGCACAAACTGTATATAATAGGCAAGTGTAGACAACAGTAGGTATAGACTTCTCCCACAGAAGCAGGCACATTTTAAAAATGAATCCCTGGACATTTCTTTGGAATTTGTTGGAAGGCAAAAGCTACTAAAATTGCTGTATAAACAATGACTGACCAAGGCACTGGAGTGAGTCTTCTACTCTGCATGTGATATAGCTTTGTTCAAATTTGATGCCTGAAATTACCTTTAGCTTTTAAAACATGGTTTTAGCATGTAAATAACACATCCTTGGAGAACATCCACCATTGGCACGTTGGCGCCCAAGCTTTTGCATGGGAGTATTGGGAACACCTTTCAGGACCA
Organism: Pelophylax lessonae; assembly: GCF_965119305.1. Classification (NCBI taxonomy): domain Eukaryota; kingdom Metazoa; phylum Chordata; class Amphibia; order Anura; family Ranidae; genus Pelophylax; species Pelophylax lessonae. The sequence goes on from NC_138776.1 coordinate 102,534,914, forward strand.
ATGGTGATGTCTTAACTGCTTTGTTACTGGTCCAGGACAGGAATTTACATGTATTTTCCTGATGTGCATCAATGTGAACAAGCTGTTAAACACAGGACAGCATGGCAGCTAGGTTGCATTCTGGGTTTGTTCTCTTAGGTTTCATGAGGGTTTTGTCCAGGGATATCTGGCTTAACATGAAAATGAATTAAGACAATGAGCTTGTACTCAAAAACTGTTCTTAAAAATACCTTTTAGTATTGCCAATATGAACAAATATTATAGAGTCATAATCTAATAATGACTTATTACACAGGCAGGCAAAACTCAGAAGCTATCAGGTTTAGCCAAGGCAGACAATAAACACCCTGCCAATCAATCTTAGGACATGCGCCCTCTACATCTGTATTTTGGCCAATAAATTAGTCTGTTGCTTTAACAAAGGTTGAGCTTCATCCAAACAGATAGTTATGTGTAACCCATCAGTTTCCATATTTTTAGCAACCTGAAGAAATGGGCCAATGTTCCAAATTATTTTTAGAAATATTTTACTCTGTGCTCTAACACACAGCCGAGACCCAGTGAGACCCAGAGGATAGCAAATGCCCTTTAATTTGTTTCACCCTTGTGCGTTGAGTCATATTGATTTACTTTCTGTTTTTTTAACAGAGGCATTGATCGTTGTTCAGACTGACTATGCAAATTTTGGGTCAATGAAGCTTAAAAAAAGAGAAGAAGAAAAAAAAACACCCACACATCCACATTTAAACTTAACATGATACTGCTTTGTCTGCCTAAATAATGATTGTTGGACATTATGGTATTAAAATGAGAGACAACTGCACAAAGGATTATGGCACAGCAAAAGATTATTAATATTTTGTGCTCATGTCTTTTTATGCAATCATATTCTTGCTTTTTTTTTTTTTCTAGAAACACGTACAATTTTCCCCTAAAATGTAAATGTAATTGCATCGTGAAACTGCTCATTAGATTAGCCATCTACCCACACAGTGCATGGAAAACTAGATATAGATTCCTGTCTCCATCCTATAGCAAATAGCATAAGTAACAGAACTTTAGCTTGTATAGGATTTTCTATAAATGAAAGCTAAATATGGCTTATAGGACACAATACCATTTCAGCTATCATGTCTATTGGCCAGGGCTGAAACTATAAGGAAGAATCTGATTTGTTGTCATCATATACAATACCTCTAAATGTATTCTTTTTTAAAATCCCTTGTTACAGCTTTATGCCTATAGCCTATAGATTGCCAAGAACCAAAATTTAACATCTGGCAACGAACAGACCCATGTAACAAAAATGTTTAAACTTGATCCTGCCTTTAATTCACTAGCTGTGAAAATGGACTGATACCTCGTTGATTTTTTTTTTAGTTTGGCGTATGAAGGAAAATCAATCTGAAATCCAGTAAAAGGCTTAAAGGATATTGATTGATTTCAGTGTCTGTGTTCTGCATTGTTTTACTGACAAGATAAAAAATTACAATGCCATCAGTCCCAAATTACAGGAAACCACATCTTTAAAATGAGTGAAAGAGCAGCTTGACTGAAGGTGTAATTTTAACAACAGCTCTTGTTCTATTTAAATACCCAATCAGATTTAGAGTATTTTTTTAATATCCCAGAATTTGATTGGGCAGCTGAATAAAGCACAAGGCAATGTAAAAAAAAAAAAAAAAAAAAAAAAGATTTTGAAAAGCTTTATTAACACATTAAACAATGTACAAACATTACTATCTATCTATCTATCTATCTATCTATCTATCTATCTATCTATCTATCTATCTATCTATCTATCTATCTATCTATCTATCTATCTATCTATCTATCTATCTACTATAAAGGTAAGGAATATACTGTATATTTCATATCCTTGTAATATCTGTTTTTGTGGCTTTATCACATTTTTTCAGGATTACAGACAAACTCTCCAAGTTGTGATTAATTTAATTTCATCCAACATGCTTTTAATCTGTATCTATGCTGATTGCAAAATGAATGTTCTTCGCTCTCTGATTTTTTTCTTTTTTTTTTTTTTTTTTTAAGAAGGGGGTCATGAGATTTTTGGAGATGTATTTTTGGAAAGCTTAGCGTTTTCATTTCTATTATTTTGCTCTAGTGACAGCTTTATCCCAGTAAAATTATGTTTCAAGCTGAAACTTTGAAGGAAAGTAGCTACGTTGATGCAGAAAAAATGCAGTGAGACACATCTGATCCCAAAACTGCACTGAGAAGAGGAGAAAGTATTCAGGAAATGTTGAAAAAGGTGAAAGTAAGAAGAGTTTTAATGGCTCTTCCAGACATTAGTGGTCTCTCTGGAGATTCATATAGAACGATCTTGAACGTCTTTTTAGCGTTTACAGACTACAACTTTCTTAAACCTTTACATCTGAGAAAAAGCTTGTTCTTTTTCTGTTTTATATCATACTTCCTAACCGTCATAACATAAATATATATATATATATATATATATATATATATATATATATATATATATATATATGTGTGTGTGTGTATTTATTCTTTTTTTTTTTTTTTTTTGCATCCCCTGCCTTGAACTCTCTTTAATTGTAATGTTCTGTTTTGATCTAAATGATGTTTTTTTTGCTGTGTGACTTACTGTATGTAGACATACCCCCTCTCTACCAGACTGTCTGTGTCCACTAATACTAAACCTATTTTACAGAACACGTTTTTTTTCCTTTTGGTAATAATTTTGGAAAACATAAAAAAAAAAATCCACAGTTTCCTACATTAGCAGCCAAAGTGTGTTTTAGGGCTATGCTGTAATCATTGAATCCCTATGTCCTATTCAATATTAAACTTTAGCTTTGTAGGTTACAGAATTTCAAATTTAAGGGAAATTTACAAGTGTGAATCCCTTGTTTGAATTGCTAGTATCAAGAGATTACCGCAGAACAAAACCATAGGAAACAAGCGAGGCCTACTTCAAAGTTTGGAATTTAATTGACCGTTTAATTTACGACATGGATTGCTAAAAATGGACTTCTTAAAATAACAGCTGATTCTTTGACTCTTCCCACCTGAACAGGCCTGGGCTTTGAGTACCACTGTCACTAAGGCCTATGCCTGCTTTAGCAACAATATACAAGAAAGCAGCTGTGAAGAACATTGTTTTCACTTTCCTGCTGTCTTTGTGAGCCAATGCAAGATTTTTTATTTTAGCAGTTTAAAGACAAACTGAAGAGTACAGTGCTGTAGAGCAGGCTCAGGCCAAGGAAACATTATACATTTTTTTTTTGTAATTCATTCAACGATTGCAGAGTAATCACCAGTGGAAAAACAGTGATATGGGTGCATTCCGTTAAAATCTCTGACACCACAGCAGAATTCTTCAGAAAGTCAAGCGCTCAAAAAAAAAATTCAATATGGCTGCACGCTGGGTGAATTTAACATATTTCAAAATGAAACTGGACACAAGAAGACTTGATGAAAATGACTTGATGTATCAGACTTGCTACATGTACCAATATTCCTTCTATAGTTATATATAATCTTTCTGTCCATTAGTTCAAATATGTTAAACAAGGAAAGTCAATCTGACCCTAATAAAGTAACCCTATTGTCATTAATTGCCCTTATTCACTATCAGATGCTATGCTTAGTGCAATAACCCATAGCAACCAATAAAAACTCACTCTGCTGAATTTCAACTGGAACTAGATGAATTCTGATTGGATGCTACAGGTTACAGCATTAAAAACTCATCGCTCTCTATGAAATTAGGCTAAAAGTATCTTCAAATCTTCCATCAATCAAAAGACATACCGTAATGAAGGTCTATTTATCTATACAACGCAACTCAAACAAAAGCACAGCTCATTTATCCATTTGCAGCATAATGTGGAGCCTCAGTCTTTAAGTCATTTGATCAGAACTGGTATGACTCTGCAGGTTATGCAGTCTCATATTTCAGGTGCCAAATTTAGAGTGCAAGCTTTATGGAGTACTGACTCTTGAGGACAAAAAAGAGTAATCTCTTTTTCAATCACATGTTGTCCAACTATGTGTTGTTAATAAATTATAAAGGACACATAATATTATTTGGGTTAGTGGTTAAGATTGGGGCCTTGCAGCACTGGAGACCCTGGTAAAGTTCCCATCAGGACACTGTCTACATGGAATTTAATATGCAATAAACTTATGCCACCTCCAAAAACAACACAGATAAGTCTATTGACGTGAACCCAGACTGGCCATAATGTGTATAGATCTTTAGGACTCTGACAGCAATATATAATTGTAACAATCCCTGAGCACAGGCGGTGAATGGTTTGATGTATTAGGTAAAGGCCTGTGCAATGCTGGCACTCTAAAAATGAGCAAAATAAATTTCCTTCCTTCATTTCTCATTGGTCTTTTGAATTGTTGACTTTTCTTTGTAATGCAAACTGACTATTATTAAAATAAGCAATTTAGAAAATAAAATGATCTAAAAACCAAGCACACCATACACAAAAGCATGAAACAATAATGGCAATAGATGGCAATAGATGCTAGAACAAGAGCAGTATCAAGGCTTGGGATGTCTTATCTTCTACACAATTAAATTACCAACTGAGCTTTGCTCTAGGCCTGTGTAATCCTATCTGCTTCAAGGTCCCCAAAATTCTAGGGAAATTAATATAATATATTTTGTACCTGATTTACTGACTGAAGCAGAGAAAATATACAAGGTAAATCTGCATTGTAATCCATATCAATAGGTGTACTTTACAGGCCTAAAAAATTGCCAGTTAGCATTATTCAACTCATTGTTCCATGAACTGTAGTATCTAGTATATACCTTCCCCCAATCCCCAGGCCAAAAAAAAAAAAAAAAAGTATGCTCACCATGTGGATCCCCATCCTCGGCCATTGCATTGATTTTCTTGTTGTCCAGCACTTGTACGTGTTTCCCGCTGGTCCGGCTGTATAGCTGGTAGGTCCTGATAAGCCTTCTGCTCAGCTGGTCGGTCACCAGGCTTTGCTCCCTCACATGCTGTGTAAAATTAGGTGGGGACTGAACAGTTACCTTTAGGAAATACATAAAACAAGCCATTATATTTATACTGCTTAGTACAACTAGATGAAGCCCGAACACGCTCTAAGGTGTTGCTGGCGTACTTTAAGGGCATTAACAGAAGATTACGACAATAAGAATACCTTACAAGTAGCTCAAAGACTACGAGCAAGTGTGTGGTATACATGCTCATAAACTATGCCCATCTTTAATAAAGTCACATTGCCAACATTTTGGAACTCTATATAAACAGAGAGTTTGGAGTTCAAATAGGCATTTGGTAGGTTACAAAATTTCGTAACACATTAATAAAACAGAGGCCTATGGTAGAAATAAATCTCAGTCTATCTGTTTCATAGAATTACATGATAAAATAGAGTAGATTGCGGATATCTAATGCAATAGCAAACTACTACACTGATATATATATATATATATATATATATATATATATATATATATATATATATACACATATGTTTGAACATCAATGCAGCTGCAATGTTACACATTAATGTGCGGAAACCGCATTTACCGGTGTGACAAATTTGGCAGATTGCAAAGCAAACCCTTCTTGCTGTGATTTATACTCCCTTTGGCTATACAGAGCTCCATTGGACACAAGCAGAATTGCTCTTGTCTTTGACATTTATAAAGATGTATATTCAACAAATGTGAAGGAGATTCCTCTCTCCTTCTATGGGTGACAAGGGAGCTCTTACTAAAATCCCCATATCAAATCAGAGATTCTGCTTCTGAACATCCCATACCTCACAAAGTCAATAGAATTCTTTTTTTTTTTACTGTGTCCTGAGTCTAGTGAAGCTTCCCATTCCCTTAAGTGCCCCTTCCCTTTTTACATGTGTATGTGGGCCAATATGGTTAGAATCTGCTGCCAGCTCTGAACACTGCAGCCTGTGGTGATATAGACTGGTAGCCATACGGCTGGTACAACCCCATCTGATATTGCTCTGGTTTGCCTAAATCTTTATTATAAACTGTAACACCTGCTTTATATTTAATTGCAAGCATTACATTATTGGTAGTCTGTTATAAATAGCCCACATTTTGTTTTTATTAAAAAATAGGTTAAAAATTAATTAAGGCTGGCCACACATTTTACGGCTTTCTTGTACAATTTTCCTTTAGATTAAGATTCACCAAAACCATAAAATATGAGGACAAACCTAAACACTTTCAATTTTAATGTAATCAATCAGGCCCCTGCGCTACATAGTTGAAGGTAAATCTAAAGGAAATTGAATAGGAAAAATTGTATAATGTATGGCCAGCCTAAATTATATATTCGATCCCCTACCTTGATAGTACACATTCTTTACTAAACACATTTTGTATTTAAAAACAAAATGAATAAAAATATATATTAAATCTACTGAGTTGATAACCAACTGTTTTTTTTTCCAAAATGTATTTTTATTAATGATGGTTGGTAAACAATAAACTAAAATATATAATATATCTGCTGACTTGATAACCAACTGTTTTTTCCAAAATGTATTTTTATTAATGATGGTAAACAATAAACTAAAATATATAATATATCTACTGACTTAATAACCAACAGTTTTTCCAAAATTTATTTTTTTTATGTTGGTAAAAAATAAACTAAAATATATAATATAGCTACTGACTTGTTCACCAACTGTTTTTCCATTTTTTTTTTATATTGGTAAAAAATAAACTAAAATATATAATATAGCTACTGACTTGTTAACCAACTGTTTTTCCATTTTTTTTTTATATTGGTAAATAATAAACTAAAATATATAATATATCTACTGACTTGATAACCAACTGTTTTTCCAATTTTTTTTATATTGGTAAAAAATAAACTAAAATATATAATATATCTACTGAGTTGATAGCCAACTGTTTTTCCAAAATATATTATATATTTACGTTTATTTTTTTACCAATATTAAAAAAAAATACATTTTGGAAAAACAGTTGGTTATCAAGTCAGTAGATATATTATATATTTACGTTTATTTTTTTTACCAATATTAAAAAAAAATACATCTACTGACTTGATAACCAACTGTTTTTCCAAAATGTATTTCTTTTTAATATTGGTAAAAAAATAAACGTAAATATAGAATATATCTACTGACTTGATAACCAACTGTTTTTCCAAAATGTATTTTTTTTTAATATTGGTAAAAAAATAAACGTAAATATATAATGTATCTACTGACTTGATAACCAACTGTTTTTCCAAAATGTATTTTTTTTAATATTGGTAAAAAAATAAACTAAAATATATAACATGTCTACTAACTTGATAACCAACTGTTTTTCCAAAATGTATTTTTTTTTTTACTATTGGTAAAAAAATAAACGTAAATATATAATATAGCTACTGACTTGATAACCAACTGTTTTTCCAAAATGTCTTTTTTTTAATATTGGTAAAAAATAAACTAAAATATATAACATGTCTACTGACTTGATAACCAACTGTTTTTCCAAAATGTATTTTTTTTTAATATTGGTAAAAAAAATAAACGTAAATATATAATATAGCTACTGACTTGATAACCAACTGTTTTTCCAAAATGTCTTTTTTTAATATTGGTAAAAAATAAACTAAAATATATAACATGTCTACTGACTTGATATCCAACTGTTTTTCCAAATGTTTTTTATATTAGTAAAAAATAAACTAAAATATATAATATATCTACTGACTTGATAACCAACTGTTTTTCCATTTTTTTTTTATATTAGTAAAAAATAAACTAAAATATATAAAATATCTACTGAGTTGATAACCAACTGTTTTGTTTTAAAATGTATTTTTATAAATATTTGTCAATAAACTAAAATAGCTAAATAATAGCCTATATTCTTTATAAAAATAGGATTTTTTTAAAATAAAGTAGAAAAAGCAACTAAAATCTTTTCGATCCATTGCCTTGACCTTGAGGTATAGGAGTTTAGAATCTTATCAGAAGAAAAAGTAATATTGTAAGACCCTGCAGCTACTATGTATCAATGTGTTTCTTCTGCCTGAATGCAGAGTTGTTAATGGCTATAAAATAGAATACAGTGTAACAAAAGTTTGATCCTTACCTGAGCTTGTAAGCAGATGACAAACAAGTGCATCAACCTGGAGAAAAAAGAAAGACAGGAGGATTTAGAGGGTTGTTGTGTGGTCAGGAGATGGGAGAGGGGATGGTAAAAGTTGGCTGTACTTACATATATCCGAGCATGGATGTCATGTAGCTCATGGTGAGGCTGTATAGTAAGGAAGGATAGTCCCTGGAAAGGGTTGCTGGCTCTGGCAGGCTGCTTTGGGGAAAGTCCTTGGCTGGGGAAGAAGGTGCAGAAGCTGCTTAGTCCTAGGAGCTCAGGCACAGTCCCCCTCCCATCTCCCTGTCCAGGATACCGGAGAACAGGAGAGCCTAGGCGGAGGGCTAGACCAAGGCAGATCGCCCCCCAACACAAAGCTCCCCCCTTAAACAGGATCCTTCGCAAACAAGAGCCTGGGATCAAGGAAAAAAAATAAAAAATCAGAGCGATCCTCCTTCCAAAGAAGTAGCTGCTTGGTGCCCAGACAGAAGAGCCCGACGTCGGAGGTGACTTCCAATGAGTCCAGAGGAGGTGCAATTGTCCAAGTCTTCTCAAGGGTGGCCAAGTCCCGAGTAGATGCAAGAAGCAGGACTGTCAGGTTCAGCCTCCTCCAGAAAACTGAAGCAAACTCAGGATAAGTTAAGAAAAGAAGCTTCTTGGGAGGATCATGATTTTTTTTTTCTCCCCCTTCTGTGAAAATGACGTTGCAGGGCAGCCCTTTGCAGTGTGATGAATGATGATGAAAGGATTTGTTGAGTGCTGATCACACTCTAGTTAGTAGCCAATGTAACCTGGCTGTGATTGGGGGACCTCCTGATAGCTCTGTGACTGTGTGTATATGTGTGTGAGTGTGTGTGTGTATTGGCTGGTGTCTCATTGAGCACTAAGTGCACTGATTGCCAGCAGTCCCTCCTCTTGTCCTGAGCTCTCCAATGTCAAACTCCCTTCTCATCTATCCTGGCTTAATTGTAGGAGGATGGTCCCAGGGAAAACCAGCCCCTTGTATCTCTAGCCTTACAGGATGCCCTCACTCATACACATAAATTATGGAAGTCATTCAACTCTGCCAATTACCCATTGCAGCTTCTGGAATGAAGTCAGCAGCAAGTGCACACACAGGCAATATCAGAAAGATGCTCTGTACTGAACTGGGAATAGGCAGAGATAGACTGCAAAATGCACACATACAGCCCCAGCCCTCTCTGACCATAGGCACATCCATTATAAACACATCATCTAGGATTCATTCATTACAATGAATAAAACACACATCGTCTCTGATTTATTATCACGTTTTTCAGTTCATTGCTCTTTCAACAGAAAGGTGCTGCTGGGGAACTACAAACCCCAGTATGACAAGCTTGCTTATCTGCTGCTGCTGTGGAACAACAAACCCCAGCATGACAAGCTTGCTTATCTGCTGCTGCTGTGGGACTATACACCCCAGCATGGCAAGCTTGCTTATCTGCTGCTTCTGTGGAACTACACACCCCAATATGGCAAGCTTGCTTATCTGCTGATTCTGTGGAACTATACACCCCAGTATGGCAAGCTTGCTGATCTGCAGCTTCTGTGGAACTATAAGCTCCAGCATGGCAAGCTTGCTCATCAGCAGCTTTTGTGATACTACAACCCCTAGTATGGCAAGCTTGCTTGTCTTCTGCTTCTGTGGAAGTACAAGCCCCAGCATGGCAAGCTTGCTTATCTTCTGCTGCTGTGGAGCTACAAGCCCCAGTATGGCAAGCTTGCTTATCTGCTGCTACTGTGGAACTACAAGCCCCAGCATGGCAGGCTTGCTCATCAGCAGCTTTTGTGGAACCACAAACCCGAGTATGGCAAGCTTGCTTATCTGTTGCTTCTGTGGAACTACAGACCCCAGTATGGCAAGCTTGCTTATCTGCTGCTACTGTGGAACTACAAGCTCCAGCGTGGCAAGCTTGCTTATCAGCAGCTGTTGTGGAACTACAAACCCCAGTATTGCAAGCTTGCTTATCTGTTGCTGCTGTGGAACTACAAGCTCCAGCGTGGCAAGCCTGCTCATCAGCAGCTTTTGTGGAACCACAAACCCCAGTATGGCAAGCATGCTTATATGCAGCTGCTGTGGAACTACAAACTACAGTATGGCAAACTTGCATATCTGCAGCTGCTGTGGATCTGAGAGCTCCAGCATGTCAAGCTTGCTTATCAGCAGCTGTTGAGAACTACAATATCCAGCATGGCAAGCTTTTCTGCAGCTGTTGTAGAACTGCAAGCCTCAGCATGGCAAGCTTGCTTATCTGCAGCTGTTCAGCAGCTACAATATCTAGCATGGCAAGCTTTTTTGCAGCTGTTGTGGAACTGCAAGCATCAGCATGGCAAGCATGCTTGTCTGCAGCTCTGGTGGAACTAAAAGCTCTAGCATGGCAAGCTTTTTTATCTGCAGCTGTTGAGGAACTACAATATCCAGCATGGCAAGCTTATCTGCAGCTGTTCTGGAACTGAAAATCTCAGCATGGAAGGCATGCTTGTCTGCAGCACTGCTCCAGTGTAGCAAGCTTGCTTATCTCCAGCTCTTGGGAAACTACAAGTCCCAGCAAGGCAAACTTGCTTATTTGTAGTGTTGTGGAATTGCAGGCCTGAGCATGGCAAGCTTTCATAGCCGCAGCTGCTGTGGAACTACAGAGCCCAGCAAAGCACACCTGCATTTCTGCAGCTGTTGTGGAACTACAAGCCTCAGTATGTCAAGTTTTCTTATCTGAAGCTTTTGTGAAACTGCAAGCCCCATCTTGGCATAGCATGCCCTTCCACATCCCATCTGCACAGTGGCAATGCAATGATGATGTGCCAGCTTGTATATATATATATTTAAGCACCTCACACCTACCATAGAGGATAGAATGCCCATTTCTTCTTAATCTGTTGGAAATATAATAAAACACATTATAATAGTGTTTGCAGCTGATCTGTGCCATTCATTAGCGATGATGTATCTGATTTCCTCTAGGAAAATGGCAATTTTTCATCATGTTTATGAAAAGTGTGAAAAGGATGTGTCAGGTTGTGAAGGACAGGAGGGTGATACTTGGAGGGTTTGGATGCCAGACATAAGCAGGAGATGTGTACTGCAGGCTCGGTGCTTTGTGTATTGGGACTGCCGAGGAGTATGTAAAACTGGGAGACGGATTAATTGGATTAGGGCTTCTTTTATTATTTAGAAAACCAACAATAAACACGCCTAGAATAAAAACACCATGGCTTTTAACCTTCTAAGATCCCTTGCCCTGCACACTGCTATAGATCTGGGTGGGGTGAGTCTATGGACTAGGGCTCCATTTCTATACTGGGCTACTCAAATCCTTATCCTAAAACATTAAATAGGAGGATGCTATCTAGTCCAAATCTAGGAAAATCACATTACAAGTGCTCTACTTACAGGTAATCATCTCTCTTATATGGGCTGATTAAAGTCACTGGTCTGACCCCCACTGCCCCCCCCCCAACAAAAAAAAGTCACCGGTCTGACCCTGACCACCACTGCCCCCCCCAACAAAAAAAATCACTGGTCTGACCACCACTGCCCCCCCAAACAAAAAAAGTCACTGGTCTGACCACCACTGCCCCCCCCTCCCAAAAAAAATATATATAAAAAAGTCACTGGTCTGACCACCACTGCCCCCCCCCCCAACAAAAAAAGTCACTGGTCTGACCACCACTGCCCCCCCCCAAAAAAAGTCACTGGTCTGACCCCCACTGCCCCCCAAAAAAAAGTCACTGGTCTGACCCCCACTGCCCCCCCAAACAAAAAAAGTCACTGGTCTGACCACCACTGCCCCCCCTTTCAAAAAGAAAATATATAAAAAAGTCACTGGTCTGACCACCACTGCCCCCCCCCCCCCCAAACAAAAAAAGTGACTGGTCTGACCACCACTGAACCACCAAAAAAATAAAAGGTCACTGGTCTGTATAGGGTAGCCTCCAATTAACGCATTTATCTGGATTTATTGTGGCTACTATAAGGAAAATGGGCTGTTCACTTCACAAGGGAATTGTCTGACCACCACTGCCCCCCCCTCCCAAAAAAAATATATATAAAAAAGTCACTGGTCTGACCACCACTGCCCCCCCCCCCAACAAAAAAAGTCACTGGTCTGACCACCACTGCCCCCCCCAAAAAAAGTCACTGGTCTGACCCCCACTGCCCCCCAAAAAAAAGTCACTGGTCTGACCCCCACTGCCCCCCCAAACAAAAAAAGTCACTGGTCTGACCACCACTGCCCCCCCCCCCCCCAAACAAAAAAAGTGACTGGTCTGACCACCACTGAACCACCAAAAAAATAAAAGGTCACTGGTCTGTATAGGGTAGCCTCCAATTAACGCATTTATCTGGATTTATTGTGGCTACTATAAGGAAAATGGGCTGTTCACTTCACAAGGGAATTTTCCCTTAGCTTAGTAAATAAAGAGAAGCTCTGCTGACCTGCAGTCATGTGCAATCAAAATTACTGTTTTTAATGTTCCTTGTAGCTAATTGGGTATCACTGCAAAGGGAATTTTGATCACATTTTTAATGTAAGGGAAAATTCTCTTGCAAAGTGGACAACTTTTCTGACTTTAGAAAATCAACCTCAATGTTTTACTTTAGATAGAAGTCTGTTTATCAGTGTTTTCATCCAAGATTCACTATACTTTTTTATTTAGAAAAATGGACGAAGTGTGAAAAGATTTGTGAATCTTGGAGTGAAAGCAATAATATAAAGACCCCTAGATAAAATTGCTACTATATTCACACAATGACAAATTGCTATCAAACTCCACAACAGTTTTAACACCCCCCCCCCCCCCCACCTTTATCATTGCCTACAGTTCTGAGTAAAAAAAAAATAAAGCCATAGGCATAGTATAGTCAGACAGTATTAACACACCCAATTATCTAGCTTTAGACTATAGAACAACTCTTCTGTCATGGTCTGCTATGGACTACTGGATATAAAATAAAGCCAAAGGCATAGTATATTCAGAAGTTAGTAATACTCCCAATTTTCTAGCTTTAGACTATAAAACAATTCTTCTATCATGGTCTGCTATAGACTACTGGATATAAAATAAAGCCAAAGGCATTGTATTGTCAGACAGTATTAACACACCCAATTTTCTAGCTTTAGACTATAGAAAAACTCTTCTATCATGGTCTGCTATGGACTACTGGATATAAAATAAAGCCAAAGGCATAATATATTCAGAAGTTAGTAATACTCCTAATTTTCTAGCTTTAGACTATAGAAAAACTCCTCTATCATGGTCTGCTAAGGACTACTGGATATAAAATAAAGCCATGGGCATAGTATAGTCAGAAATTATTAACACCCCCAATTTTCTATATTTAAACTATAGAAAACAACTTTATCATTGTCTGTTATGGACTACTGGATATAAAATAATGCTATAAATATATTATATTCAGAAATTATGAACACTCCTCATTTTCTAGCTTTTGACTAAAGAAAAGCTCCTCCACCATTGTCTGCTGTGGACAAATAGGGGGGAATTTACTAAAACTGGTGCACACAGAATCTGGTGCGGCTGTGCATTAGTCAGCTTTTCGGTTTTATTTACAATACCTAATTGAACAAGCTGAAGTTAGAAACTGATTGGTTACTATGCACAGCTGCACCAGACTCTTTGTGTACCAGTGTCAGCAAATCCCCCCATAATATCAATGTTCAATATTGACATCCCCGAATTTATAGGCTCCTCCACCATTGCCTACTATACTGTATATAAGCTAATGCCAGATCTATCTATCTATCTATCTATCTATCTATCTATCTATCTATCTATCTATCTATCTATCTATCTATCTATCTATCTATCTATCTATCTATCTATCGATCTATCTCTCTCTCTCTCTTTATATATATATATATATATATATATATGTGTATAACGATTATTAACACCCTCAAACTTCTGTCTGTATACTATATCAAAGCTCCTCTATCATTGCCTACTATTGATTACAGCATATAGAGTATTGCCATAGACATTGATTACTTTTTCCAATTCTTATGGGTCATCTTCTGCATCATCCAATTTTATTACAATTTCATATAAGATATGTCCTCCTATCTCAGCAATGATGAAATCCACACCTCCTGCCTAGCAATTGGTAGAAGGTACAAGTCGGACCTTTTTGCAAATCAAAGCAGTTTTGTAGTAATCCATCAGGCAGTCCATTAAGCTACATACACATGCAGATGGGGGAAGGTTGGCTTCTCACAGGTGAAGCTGGAGCAGACAGACGAAATGTTAACCCACCCAAGCCAAATACACATGTTGAGCCCAGTGCTGGCCACCTTCAGTCCACACGACTGTCCCATTGTGAGCCCCTGAGTGTTACTCGGCCACCTCCACCCTGCTGAGAGCTGAGAAACCAGACACTGAAGTTTCTTCCCCATTCACATTGAAATGAAGGCTGGACAACTATCACAATCACCTTCACTCCAAAAGGGTTATTAGAAAAAGATGGCCCTTATTGTATGCCAATTTAGTTCACACTTCAAGGATGCCACTGGCACAACAGAACTGAGATCTGACACCTCCTTCTTCAATTCACATGGATTTTTTACTTTAAACGCCATGGTATATGTTGCTGCAAGATGCTGACTTGCATCACCATTTTTACATTTGCATTGAATTGCATTCTTAATAATTTGCATCTACATCGCTTGATTGCATCCATCCACTCTGCAGGCTGGTGCAGAAATTAGGATGTTGCAATATCTTATTCCTAGTTACTAAGGGATATAGCACTTTGTACATCGCCACTGCTCTGACCACCGCCTTATTCAGTCATCCCATACAAAACGATCATGTAGGGCAAATTACAAGATTAGTACTTAATTAGCAGCTGGAGGAATTATCAGAGCCCCTAATGGATTTAATTGTAACAAGTACGGGCAGTGTTAAAATCCAATTTTCTGGGTGGTCCTTGTCCTGCCATGCGTGATGGGGAGACCCTTTAAGAACAAGTGAGGGCATGTTATGATGAGACATCTGCAAGAACAGAGGTGTGCAGTGGTGTCTTCCCACCTGCTGGAGAACTGAGGAACTACAGGTAGTAGCTGGGAGTTATAGTTCCACAGCAATGAATGGAGATCTAAACCAAATTACTGAGATATAATAAAAGGCTTAACATGTTAATGTCGTGGCAAAGGTTATTTAATAAGCTATGATCACTTGCATGGAGCCAATATATAGTCAATGGTATGCAATTCTATCAGGATACCAGCAGCATCCCCAGTGCAATATATAGAAAGAGACTGGAACATAATGGGACTTTTAAGGGACCTGTATGCGACTCTGAATTTTTAAATACAATATCGATTTTATTTTGTAAACAATAAAAATAAAACCCCCATACAAAAAAAAAAAAAATCACAAAAGCAACAGTGCTATTCACCTACCAGGTAAGTATATATCCCTCCTGGGGATACTGGAATATCATTCCCATTATTTTCAAGTCTCTTTCCAGCTATAATAAAATGTAGCATTAGCTAGAAAAAAAATCCCTGTTGATCCTCCCATGTAGGTCCCTGTACTTTTTTATGGGGTGACAACTCTTTCTATCTCTTGCTCAATTGCTCTTCTACGTTGTCACCTGCAATTCCAGTGAAGATGATACTCACTGCGGATGTTTGTGTTGTCACCAACAGGAAGCCCACCCTGAACAATAACAGCTGCTACTGGAGAGCATGCATATACTGTAGATATGAAGTGGATGCAAAGGGGCAGCAAGAGATCAGCAGCATACGATTCTGCTGATAAAGATGCAATGATGTAATGAAGGGTTAAAAAAAACAAAAAACAAAACAAATGTAGTTAGCAAACTGAATATCATCCAGTTAAACTCACACTTACCTGCACAATAAAATGCAGCTTTTACCAAGCAGGCTGGTGCCAGTATTGGCTTCAGTAGGAAATGGTGCAATGTGTATTTCAACACAGCGCACTGCTTACTTGTTCATTTTTCCTTTCTTTTAACCTTTATTTGTCCATTGTGCTGCTATGTAGTGACATGTGATTCAATCCAGCGTGCTTTAGAAAAATGCAGATATGCTCCATTTTTCCTCACTGCATTACACTTTACATGGCACCAGCATTGTGATGTGAATAGGGCACATACAAAACAATACATAAAAATGTAGATCACCGCAGAAAGCGTGAATAAGCCCATAGGCCCCGATCACATTAGGAGCTTGGGAATAGCAGGCACAATCTCAGCGTTTCTGCCCACAATTCCAAATCACGGAAAAACGCGCGGAATGGGTTTGGTGAAATTCTTTTTAATGGCACCCAAAACGCGGTGCGATTTTGCTGTGATTATCGTGCAACATTTAAAAATTGCACAAAACATTGCACAAAAAAGGTGCATGAGCTTCCTTTGCATGACAAAGGTGCATAGGGCAGCCCATTCAAGTGAACAGGCTGCCCTATGTGCGACACATGGAATTGTGTGAAAATTGCGCACACAAAAGTGCGTGGAGGAATTCTCGTTCCCGCTATGCAATATGTGAACAGGGCCTTAGGGTTTACATCAGGGGCTTTGATAAAGCACAATTCGTGTGCAAAACATGTAAGCTGGTCCTCCCTTGCTTGTACATGTAGTGCTCTTCATGTTTTTTATGGTTTTATGCAAATAAAGGGATTTGGATCTCAGTTTGGTGTGCAGCCACCTGGACTTTCCTTTCAATAGGGTTTAATTCTACCTTAAAAAAAACAAAAAAAAAAACACAGTATGAGGTCTGGCAGGGGGGCAGTTCAATCTGGCAGGGGGCAGTTTGATCTGGCAGGGAGCAGTTCAATCTGGCAGGGGTGCAGTTCAATCTGGCAGGGGTGCAGTTTGATCTGGCAGGGGGGCAGTTCAATCTGGCAGGGGTGCAGTTTGATCTGGCAGGGGTGCAGTTTGATCTGGCAGGGGTGCAGTTCAATCTGGCAGGGGTGCAGTTCAATCTGGCAGGGGTGCAGTTCGATCTGGCAGGGGTGCAGTTCAATCTGGCAGGGGGGCAGTTCCATCTGGCAAGTGTGCAGTTCAATCTGGCAGGGGTGCAGTTCCATCTGGCAAGTGTGCAGTTCAATCTGGCAGGGGTGCAGTTCGATCTGGCCGGGGGCAGTTTGATCTGGCAGGGGGGCAGTTCGATCTGGCCGGGGGCAGTTTGATCTGGCAGGGGGGCAGTTCGATCTGGCAAGGGTGCAGTTCGATCTGAGAGGGGGCAGTTTGATCTGGCAGGGGGGCAGTTTGATGTGTGTTTCAGCGCATCACACCACTTTTTTTTTTTATCTTTATGTGAAGCGTCACATAGGGGTAGATTTACCAAAACAGGAGCACTCAGAATCCGGAGCAGCTGTGCATGGTAGCCAATCAGCTTCTAAGTTTAGTTTGCGCAATTAAGCTTTGACTATAAAACATGGAAGCTGATTGGTTTCTATGCAGAGCTGCCCCAGTTTTAGGCTGGGTTCACACTGGTGCGATCACAGACATTGCATGTGATTTGTACCGCATTGCTGTGCAGATCGCATGCGATGTCTGTGCGATGCAAATTCAGTCATACAGTTTGTATGGCTGAATTCGCATCCCATTCAGACCAAAATGGTGCACGGCCCTTTTTGGTCCGCACTGGAATTGGATCGCATGGGTGTGATCTGGTTCCTGTACCATTTCACAGTTCACACTGCGATCTGCAAACCGATCTGAGGGTGTCATTAACTTTACATTGACACCCGCAGCAGTTCGCAGATGTCAGTGTGAACCGCCTGATTCGGTAACCCGCACAGGAATCACAGGGTTTCCCGTATCGCACCAGTGTGAACCCAGCTTTAGTAAATAACCCCCACAGTGGCACCCATAGGTGTGTGCAGCCTATTGCATTAGGGTGTGCACCCCAAAGCTCAAACACACATGCCTATTTCTGCAGCCTCAGCTGCACTGGATAGTGAATGAATAGGAAGTGCTCTGTGCTGAGTGGCTTCCTGTTAATTCAGAAATGGAAGCATAGTAAACACAGTTAACTATTCTTCAGTTATGAATGAACACAGTAAGTGAATGTGTTAACTGTGTTTATTTGGAAAAGCTGCTGGTAAATGAAGCTGCTGGCTTCCCTCCTCTCCTCTCCCCCCAACTGCTGCAAGGGATGTTTCAGGATGGGGAATGGGGAAAGGGGCTAGTAAATACTAGCCCCTTTCCCCATTCCCCATCCTGAAACATCCCTCGCAGCAGCTGGGGACTAGCCCCTTTCCCCATTCCCCATCCTTTAACATCCCTCACAGCAGCTGGGGACTACCCCTTTCCCCATTCCCCATCCTGAAACATCCCTCGCAGCAGCTGGGGACTAGCCCCTTTCCCCATTCCCCATCCTGAAACATCCCTCGCAGCAGCTGGGGACTAGCCCCTTTCCCCATTCCCCATCCTTTAACATCCCTCACAGCAGCCCGGGACTAGCCCCTTTCCCCATTCCCCATCCTTTAACATCCCTCACAGCAGCTGGGGACTAGCCCCTTTCCCCATTCCCCATCTTGAAACATCCCTCGCAGCAGCTGGGGACTATTCCCTTTACCAATTCCCCATCCTGAAACATCCCCCGCAGCAGCTGGGGACTAGCCCCTTTCGCCATTCCCCATCCTGAAACATCCCTCACAGCAGCTGGGGACTAGCCCCTTTCCCCATTTCCCATCCTGAAACATCCCTTGCAGCAGCTGGGGACTAGCCCCTTTCCCCATTCCCCATCCTAAAACATCCCTCGCAGCAGCTGGGGACTAGCCCCTTTCCCCATCCTGAAACATCCCTCGCAGCAGCTGGGGACTATCCCCTTTCCCCATTCCCCATCCTGAAACATCCCTCACAGCAGCTGGGGACTAGCCCCTTTCCCCATTCCCCATCCTGAAACATCCCTCACAGCAGCTGGGGACTATCCCCTTTCCCCATCCTGAAACATCCCTCACAGTAGCTGGGGACTAGCCCCTTTCCCTATTCCCCATCCTGAAACATCCCTCACAGCAGCTGGGGACTAGCCCCATTCCCCATCTTGAAACATCCCTCACAGCAGATGGGGACTAGCCCCATTCCCCATCCTGAAACATCCCTCGCAGCAGCTGGGGACTATCCCCTTTCCCCATTCCCCATCCTGAAACATCCCTTGCAGCAGCTGGGGACTAGCCCCTTTCCCCATTCCCCATCCTGAAACATCCCTCGCAGCAGCTGGGGACTAGCCCCTTTCCCCATTCCCCATCCTGAAACATCCCTCGCAGCAGCTGGGGACTAGCCCCTTTCCCCATTCCCAATCCTTTAACATCCCTTGCAGCAGCTGGGGACTAGCCCCTTTCCCCACTCTCCATCCTGAAACATCCCTTGCAGCAGCTGGGGGGAGAGGAGAGGATGGAAGCCAGCAGCATTGCAGGGCAGGGGGCCAACACAAGGGAAGCCTGGGCAGTAGGGGGAATCGGCACTGCACATAGTGATAAGGGTGTGCCCAGGCACACCTGGCACACCCCATGTGCAAGCTTATGGTGACAACTCATTCAAGTTGCTACACAGCAGCGCATTGGACTGCAGTGTGGGGGCATTCAGTGCCATCCACTGCATGGTGGAAAAATGCAGCATATCTGCATTTTTCTGCAGTGCACCACTCACTATGGCAGAGTTTTGACATGAACGGGGCTTGCCCATGCGGTAAATGGCATTAATCCAATGTGGAAAAATGCCAGCCCCCGCACACAGTGTGAACAAGCCCTTAAAAGGCCCCAGCTTGCCCACTTTAGTGCTCATTGCTGTTTCACAACTCCAAGCCTCCTCTATAGGCAATAAAGAGGATCTGACCTCTGAAAGTGTGCTAATAATGAGCGGCTGTTGTATGTAGTGCTTTAAATAAGCCATAATTGTATTAGGTCAGCTAGGCGTGCACGGGGAGCATTCACACAGTCCCTGTCCTCATACCTGTGTCCGTTTGATTGGCAGCAGTTAATATACTGTAGATTATCAAGCTTTTAATCTAAGATCTCTGCTCCCTTCGCCTTGTTTTGCTCTCTCCCATCTGCCTTTACTCCATCTGCTTTTTTTCTGCCTTTTTATCTTATCAAAGCCCATAATTACAATTGCCATTTTGTTTCCTCGAATTAGCAATCAGTGCTATCTTCAACTGATAGAAAAGCAGCTCCTGTCATCCTGATGCTTGACTGACAGTCCTGAGGCTGCTTCACCCCACCGCAAGAATATGACCTCAGCACAACTCTTCTTTTGTTACTGTGGCCAAGCAGAGACCCCCCACAACACCCGCTGCACACACCGCCTCTTATCTCTCCAAGAATGCCATACACGTGCAGCTTCAAGGACGCTACATGGGCACTCTGCTAGAAAAAGTTCAAATTATCCAATAGAAAAATGTTTGTATCAAAATCCTAAATTGCAGAATAGATTAAACTAAAGGCAAAGCTTTTTTTTTTTTTTTTTATTTTTCTAATTATAGTTTTAAATAGAGTGGAGAAGGATTAGAACACCTGTCAGATTTTTAGTGCTGTCGGATTCACCCTCTCTATCACTGCAAGTAAAAGAAACAATTTTGGGTTGTCACCTGAAGAGGAATAGAAGGCAAATCTTCCAATGGGGACACTAGTTCTGGTGAGTCATTCACCTTGGAGGGATTTCCTCTCACTTCCTGTTTGGGCTATGGGACAGGAAGTAAAGGAAAATCTCCCCAAATGGCAAAAAGCACAGATGGCAAAAAACTCAAAAGGGTTATAACCCTCTTATCTCTATCCAACATATGAATACAAAAAGTTTTACCTTAAATTCTACTTTGAATAATCTAGATTTTCATTGGTGCCTGTGTTCCTTTCCTCACTTCCTCTTGGGACAGGAAGTGTCTCCAATGGGGACACAGACAAAACATTATGATTGAGAAAGGGTAGAACTTCTGGCAATAGGACTGATATACAAAAAGCTTGTTTATATGTTTACACTTGCGATTGATGCGTGACATGTGTACACCCCCATTTGGCTGCCTATGCAACTTAAGGGGGGTGTTTGTGGTGGTGGGGTAAAAATGCAGTTCAACTGCCTATTTTTAACTCCCATTTTTTTATGTGGCCATGACATGTCTACGCCTCCATCAGCCCAAGATGGAGCTGACAATTATGGGAAATTACACAAATTACAGAAATTATTTGTGATCACTGTGCTTGAATCATTTTCACAGTGAAGTTTTATTATAAATAAGGTAGATCCCTAAGGCCTCATGTAAACTGCAGCTGATAAATGGACGTTTAGGAGCAGTTGGACGTTTTTTTCAGCAGCCCCTGAACTCTCCTCTATGTTATCTTATCTGTTAATGTACACTGAGATGTTTATAGTTGTTTAGAGGCAGTTGAGTTTAGTGGCATTTTTTTTTAAAGCAAAGAAATGCATTCAGATGGAAGTTTATTGGCATTTGAAACGCCAAATGCTTGTGACAGCGTGCAAACACATCTAAACGCGGTAACTTGCGTTTATAAGCATTACGTTTATAGGTGTTTTCAATGGGGATACATTTTTGACCATTTTACAATGTAAAAACGCCCCTAAAAGCAAACGCCACTAAACACACATAAACTCAGCATGTAAACGCGGCATGTAAACGCGGCAAAACGGACAGTTTTAACCATCGGTTACTAGCTTTTAAGTTCCAGCATTCAGGAGAGGTTTTCAAATGTCCTGTGTACTTGACGCCTAAGAGTTAAAGCCTCAATAGTCAGGCATTAGAATAAGATAGCAGCAATGGCGGCCCCTATCCATGCGTCCGGCCCCTTAATCTACATGCAGGGCGCCGGACGCATAGATTCCATTGGGTTTTTTTTTTTTTAAGCACCTGATTAGAGCCAGAGGCTCTAATAGGCTTAAAAAAGGGTGGGCTCGGGGCGCAGAGCACTGCGCCCTGAGCCCAACCAGTTGTGTGACAATAGCGAATGAATATTCACTATTGTCACATGAATCCTCCTCCTGGCTAATCAGGAAGAGGGTCCTGAGACCCCGTTTTCCAATTGGCCGAAAGGAGAAGCCATGCCCTTGGCCAAGGAGGAGGAGGGAGGAAACACAGGAGACTGAGGGGAAGCTGCCGCTGCTGCCTGCCCTCCACATGGTGAGTGAGCCAGCGACCCGGGGGAGGGGGTATGGTGTGCGGGCTGGTGTGGTCCGGGGGTGGGGGGGGTATGGTGTGGTCCGTCTGACGCCCGGGCCATGGAGCACCAGCCGCCACTGGATAGCAGCAATGGCTGCCTCTACGTTTCTTTCATGATATGTTTTCTTTATATAGGTACACCATTACAGAAGAAGTATTTCGGTTACAATGCTCATTGCCTGGAATGGTAAGTGTATGTTGTGTGACATTTCTAACTGGCACAATTTTTACCGAATAATACATATTTTAGAACTGAACATACCTCCTTTTTCTCCTGGATATAGAAGACATTTTTCACATACATTTAAAAAAAAAGAAAATTCCTCAAACAATATAAAATATAATTTAGACCAGGAAAAGTTAGTGTACACATTGACCTGAGATGTTGGATCATTCTATTGAACATTTGTGATTTAAACATTCACAATTGTTTCAGCTAAGTATACGTGTTTGTGGTAGACCCTTAATAGCAGGTTCATTTCTTACTGTATTTCTCAGGGCGTTCCTTTTTTTTTTTTTCCAGCCAGAGATCCAAAAAAACCATAACTCTGGGCTAATTTCTTCACAGCTTCAGTGTTGCTACAGGCAAAGACCTACTTCATACATCAGGAGGCCTCTCTAATCCTGATAGCATAGGATACGGCTCCCCGGCAGTGCCTAATCAGTTTTCCACATTCCCTGGCTTTAGGGACCAGACAGACAGTAATTTGCGCTAACCACGCATTCACTATCTCAATATCTCTCCCCTCAACTATTACAACTGCCTTTTCATTGGCCTACCTTTATACAGGTTATCCCCCCTTCAGTCTATTATTAAGGCTGTTGCCAGACTCATTCACCATACCAACGCTCTCTGCCAATCCATCCACTGGCTTTTGCTCATCCAAAAAAATGTAATTCAGAATACTACCTACAACATACAAAGCTCTGCCCTGAGGTACACTCCCAAACTCATATGAAAGTATCACCCAAACCATCCTCTTTGCTCCTCCAAAGACCTCCTGTTGTCTAGCTCTCTTGCTTGATTCCAGGATTTCTCCAGAGTCTCTCCCATCCTCTGGATCTCCTTACCCCAATCAGAGACCCTGCCCTCCTTCCCCCCACTGTACATGGCCACAGCTCCCCCCCCCTTCCACAGCTGCATCCTTCTTTCTAGCCTTTCTAACCTGTGGCCACAGCAGTAAGGAGGGAGGAGACGGAAGCAGGAGGAGAGGATTCCCCCTGCAGATTTACAGCCATTCACTGTGGGCTTCCCGATCCATCCCTGGATCCCTGGGTGCAGAAGAGCCAGGGTTGGCGGAACATAGCCCAGACACCGGGCAACCCCAATCTGTTCAGCCCCAGACCCTCACTCCAGAGATGATGCTGGGTGATGCTGGGGTGATCTGCTGGGTGCTATGGAAGATGGCTGGTCTGCACCTTGTATAAACCAACTACATCACCCAGCCGACAATTGTCCTCTGTAGACATGTAAGGTGTATGGGGTGAGTGTGGGAGCCAGGGTGTGAGGTGAGTGTGGACAATGGGGGTGTCTCTCTCACCCTCTCCCTCTGACTCTGCCTCCCTCTCTCTGTCCCCCCCCTCTTTCCGCTTCTCGCATTTCTCTCCTTTTCCATGTCCCCCATCTCTCTCTCCTTCCTTTTTCTATCTCTTCTCCTAGCAGGGGGGAGCACTGTGGCAGGCTAGTGAGAGGTTTGGGGGGAGCACTATGGCAGGCTAGCGGGGGGGGGGGGTTGGGGGGAGCATTGTGGCAGACTTGCAGGGGGGTTGGGGGGAGCACTGTGGCAGACTAGCAGGGGGGTTGGGGGAGTACTGAGGCAGACTAGCAAGGGGGGTTATTATCCCCACAGTCCACCAGAGACCCCGCACAGCCACCAGAGACCCCACATAGCCACCAGAGACCCTGTATAGCCACCAGAGACCCCACATAGCCACCAGAGACCCTGCATAGCCACTTAAGAGGGAACGGGTGGGACAAATTTAGATGGGGGGCACCCAATTTTAGTCTTGCCTAGGGCAGCAAAAAAACAAAATACACCACTGGTCCAGCTATCTCCTACTCTGTCAGCCCTTAGGCGATTCCTGAAAACTTAACTCTTCAGGCAAGTCTATCCTACCTCCACCCAATAAACAGTACTTTTACTTTCGTCATCAGCTTGTCCCTCACAGCTATTACCTTTTGTATCACTTGACCCTCCCTCTTAGATTGTAAGCTCTAACGAGCAGGGCCCTCTCACTCCACTTGTATTGAATTGTTTTGTAATTGTACTATCTCCCTTTATAAAGTAAAGCACTGCACTAATCATTGGCACTTCACAAATGCTGTATTATAAAAATAATAATAAAAACATGTACTTGTCTTTGGAAAGTGCTTTCCTTGTTTCCTTACAGTTCTTACAGACAGAACCCAATAGTGGTGGATCCTGCTGTAGCCCTGTGGGAGAACTTCTGCATATGCATAGCTAAAAGTCAAACAAAGTATTCTCTCCTTGAGAGCTTAGCCAGGTGAACTGGGACCTTAAAAATGAGAGAAAGATTTAGTAATCTCATTATTGTAGGCCTTGGGTGACTTCAGTGTTATTTGAGATAAGGCAGGCCATAGATGATGCGATTTTCTTTCCTGCAATCACGGGTTGCAGGAGATAAAATCTCTTGAATCCTCTACCAACACAGTCAGCCATCTCTGCTGGGAGAACACAGTGATTATTGCTAGCTGCTATAGCTGTTGGCAGTAATCGCATGCTAGACATCCAACATGCTGATTGAACCCAAGTCAATCAATGGATCGACTTGGGTACATTTTGGCTACTCATACATGGATCAAATCTCGACTGGTTCAGCAAGATTCAAACCATCTATGCAGGGTCGGTGCTTAACTATTTTGTACCCTAGGCAAGACTAACACCCCCCAGCACATCTATTGCCAGCTTTAGTTACAAGAACGTATTTATTTCAACAAGATGAACAACTAACTTCTTTAAAGCGGTTATAAACCGCTGCACTTTATCGCATACTAGCCCATTATGTTAAGCTTACCTGAAAACAAAGTGTTCCAGTGAAGCAATGCTATAGCTGGAGGCAGCGTCCATCTATACCTGGTCTTCATTCTGGGTTCCCAGTCTGTGACTGGCCAGAGCCAGGATGACGCGGGATGACGCCAGTCACAACACACTGCTCTGAAGAACGGCAGAGGTGGCTGGTGGCTGTTCCTTCAGAGCGCATTTGCAAGTGACATAACTGGCTGCTAGGTCAGTAAATATCTCCTAAATGGTTCATGTTTAGGAGATATTTACACTACCTACAGGTAAGCCTTAATATAGGCATACCTATAGGTAAAACTTAAAGATGGAAGTTTTACTTCCTCTTTAAACTCACTTCAAATAACTCTGAAGACACCCAAGGCCCACAGTATTGAGATTAACATGTCTCTCTTTCCTTTTAAAGGTCCCAGTTCACCTGGCTAAGCCTCTGAAAGGACAATACTTTCTCTCCCTCATCATAGAAAGTGCTGCTTTTAAATACTCATATGCAGAAGTTCTTCCACAAGACTTCAGATCCACCATTACTGTGTTCCATTTGATTACACAACCCACCATCACTGTTATATGGTTCCAGGAAGAGCAGTGCAGGACTCACACTAATAGAGCTGGGCATGTTTATGAACTATAGTGATCATCTAGGGGTCCTCGATGTCGTGGTATAAAACTTAACTTCCTGGGACAAATGGAGTGGCAGAAGACCCAAGGAAAGGTGGCTGTAGGGGCATGTACTAAAGTAAACCTGTTGCTTTACTTGACCACTTCAAAGGTTGCAATTTTTAAATCAGGTCGAGCAGCAAGATATTGTTCTTTTGCTTTTGTTCTATTGTTCAAGGGATGAATACACCTTGAATTCAATAAATAGCTTGTTGTCTGACAGTTACAGTGTTCACTACCTGCAGCTAATCCCAAAAATTAACTTCTATATCAAATAGCGCAAATGAAGCAATCAAAACAAGTCATTTGATTTCAGTACTAGCATCTCAGCGCTTATTGTATTTGATGCAGGGATCGGTAGCTTTCAGTGCTAAAACTAGCACAGGTTGACCAGATTCTTTTGCCCACGACAGTATAGAAGTATAGATTTGATATTATCATTATGCTTGTGCTTAGTGTTTTGATTAAGGCTAGCATTAGAATAAGTGGTTAAAGCGGAGTTCCGGCCACAGAATCGTTTTTTTTTTTTTTTATATATACTTCCCAAACAGTGATCCACCGCCCTTCATACATCCGCTAATCTGGTTTTACGCAGTTTAATAATTCATTGGCAATCATAAAATCTTACTTTATAAAAAGTTTGCTGAGCGCCACCATCTTTGTCCTGGTCACCCGAAGCAGCAGTATGCAAATGTATGCCCTGCTTCCTGGTTCTAGCTCATTGTGCAAGCTGTGAGAGGAGCCCGGCCGCCTACATCACTGCCCATTGCCTCCTGGGAGTGATGAGTAAGAGCTCCCAGGATGCATTGCAGGACAGGAAGTGATTGCGCGGGCCTCGGCCACAGAGGGAGGAAGTGGAAGGAAAGGTGAGTATATTTTCTTCTGAAACAAGGCAAGTAAAAAAAAAAAAAATTCGGGAATATCCAATTCTTTTTCAGGTGACAATAAGGGAGCAGATGGCACAAAATCTAATGTAATGAGTTTGCGGCCGGAACTCCGCTTTAAGGTTAGGTATCAGAGAGAGTTACATTTTGGGATTCATATTAAAGTGTATATAAACTGTAAAAATTAGCAAGGGTCGGTGTTCTATAGCTCTAGCATACTTCATCCAAGGATGAAAATGCTGCTCCTCCATGGAAACAGTACAACAAATGAGCGTCATCATCCCAGGACTGGAAGGACGTGTGTTACCGACAGAATAAAGGGGGGAAAAAACCTGATAAAAAAGTAATGCATTCACCACATCTAAAAACTGGTATGCTAATATATTCATTTTGTTTTTGGATATAAATAAACTTAGAGGTCTATTTCTAAATGTTTTCACCCAAGATTCACACTACTTTCACCCAAAAATTCACACATTTTCCAATTGAATCCAAAAAGGAAAATGTGTGACTACTGGGTGAAAGTTTTCTTTATTTTGCATTAACCGGTTGCCGACCGCCGCACGACTATATACTGCGGCGGTCAGCCCCGGCCAGGCAGAGTGACGTATCGGTACGTCACTCGCCTGTCACTGACTTGCGAGCCTATAGCGAGCGGGCGCGCGCCCGCCGAGGCGCGCGCCCGCCGCGGCTCGTTCACAGGCAAGTCAGTGCGTGTGACCGGCGGACTCGATGTCCGCCGGCCACACTACGATCGCTCCTGTGAAGGGAGAAAGACAGAGCAGCTTGTGTAAACAAGCTGCCTGTCAGTTCTCCCTGTGTAAAAGTAAAGATCTGACCGTTCTACTATGTAGAACGGTTGATCTTTGCTTTTACACCAATAGCAATGTCCCTACACAGTAGAAAGCACGCCCCTAGGACACACTTAACCCCTCCCTTCCCAATAAAGTTAACCCCTTCCCTGCCAGTGTCATTTTTGCAGTAACAGTGCATATGTATAGCACTGATTACTGCAGTAATGTCACTGGTAACCCCAAAAGTGTCAAAAATGTCAGTCAAGGGTCCGATCTGTCCGCCGCAATGTCGCAGTACCGAAAAAAAAATCGCAGATCGCCGCCATTACGCGTTAAAAAAAAAAACACCAAAAATGACAAAAATCTTTCTCTTTGTTAGTAAACGCGATAACTTTTGCGCAAACCAATCAAAATACGCTTTTTGCGATTTTTTTTACCAAACATAGGTAGCATAAAACAAATTGGCCGAAAAATGTTAAAAAATTTTGATTTTTACTTTTTTTTTTGGGGAATTTCATATAAAAAAATGTGAAAAATATTGTTATTTTTGCAAAATTTACGCTCTTTTTTTGTTTATAGCGCGTGATCAAAAAATCGCACAGGTGATCAAATACCACCAAAAGAAAGCTCTGTTTGTGGGAAAAAAAGGACGTCAAATTCGTTTAGGTACAGCGTCGCACGACCGCGCAATTGTCCGTTAAAGTCACGCAGTAAAAAATCGCAAAAAAACCCCTGGTCCTTTAGCAGCCAAATCCTCCGGGGCTTAAGTGGTTAAAATATTTTTATAAATAGACCCTTAGCTGTTAAGGGATCAGGATAAGGGTTGGATTAAGGGTTCAGAGTTAGGTTGGATTCACACCACTTGCATTGCATTTAGAGCTCGTTGGCGCATGCTAACCGCACTTGAGTTGACAAGCATTGATGTGTTTCTGTATGTGTTGCATTCATGTGTGTTTTTTTCACAAAAGAGGCTAAAATACTTTTTTCTTTTAACACATATCACAACATGTTCCTAACCAATGCACAGGGTTAGGTTAAGAGTTAGGTTGCATCCTAAAAAACAGCAAGGAATGTCCTTGCCCATATGTTTAGGGCCATTATTTGTAGCTCTTCATAGTTGCATAAACATGGATAGGTGTTGATTTACACATGTGGTCTCCAACCTCGCTTCATGGGCTGGATGGGCCCTTTTGTTTTTCTTTATTCAGCCCTTGGGGCACTATTCCTCCCACTGGACAGCAATAGTGGGGCATTATTCTTGCCACTAACAATGATGGGGCAGTATCCTTTCCATTAATACCAATGATGGAGCACTCTTCTTCAAACTAACACCAATGATTGGGCACTATTACTCTAACTAATACCAAAGATTGGACATTATTCCTCCAAATAATACAAATGATGGGGTACTATTCCACCAACTAATACCCATTATGAGACATTTTTCCTCCTCCTGTTGACAACAGGTGCTATGTACAGTATCTCACCATGTGAGTACACCCTTCACATTTTTTGTATATATTTTATTATATCTTTTCATGTGACAACACTGAAGAAATGACACTTTGCTACAATATAAAGTAGTGAGTGTACAGCTTGTATAACAGTGTAAATTTGCTGTCCCCTCAAAATAACTCAACACACGGCCATTAATGTTTAAACCCCTGGCAACAAAAAGGAGTACACCTCTAAGTAAAAAAAGTTCAAAGTGTCAATATCTTTTGTGGCCACCCTTATTTTTAAGCACTGCCTTAACCCTCTTGGGCATGCAGTTCACCAGAGCTTCACAGGCTACCACTGGAGTCCTCTTCCACTCCTCCATGATGACATCTTGAGCTCCTCCACCTTCCATTTGAGAATGCCCCACAGATACTCAATAGGGTTTAGGTCTGGAGCTTGGCCAGTCCATCACCTTTACCCTCAGCTTCTTTAGCAAGGCAGTAGTCATCTTGGAGGTGTGTTTGGGGTCGTTATCTTGTGTGAATACTGCCCTGTGGCCCAGTCTCTGAAGGAAGGGCATCATGCTCTGCTTCAGTATGTCACAGTATATGTTGGCATTCATGGTTCCCTCAATGAACTGTAGCTCCCTAGTGCCGGCAGCACTCATGCAGCCCCAGACCATGACACTCCCACCACCATGCTTGACTGTAGGCAAGACACACTTGTCTTTGTACTCCTCACCTGGTTGCCGCCACACACGCTTGACACCATCTAAACCAAATAAGTTTATCTTGGTCTCATCAGACCACAGGACATGGTTCCAGTAATCCATGTTCTTAGTCTGCTTGTCTTCGGCAAACTGTTTGCGGGCTTTCTTGTGTATCATCTTTAGAAGAGGCTTCCTTCTGAGATGATAGCCATGCAGACCAATTTTATGCAGTGTGCGGCGTATGGTCTGAGCACTGACAGGCTGATCCCCCACCCCTTCAACCTCTGTAGCAATGCTGGCAGCACTCATATGTCTATTTCCCTAAGATGACCTCTGGATATGACACTGAGCACCTGCACTCAACTTGTTTGGTCGACCATGGCAAGGCCTGTTTTGAGTGGAACCTGTCCTGTTAAACCGCTATATGGTCTTGGCCACCGTGCTGCAGCTCAGTTTCAGGGTCTTGGCAATCTTCTTATAGCCTAGGCCATCTTTATGTAGAGCAACAATTATTTTTTTTCAGATCCTCAGAAAGTTGTTTGCCATGAGATGTCATGTTAAACTTCCAGTGACCAGTATGAGGGAGTGAGAGTGATAACAACAAATTTAAAGCACCTGCTCCCCATTCACACCTCAGACCTTGTAACACTAATGAGTCACATGACACTGGGGAGGGAAAATGGCAAACTGGGCCCAATTTGGACATTTTTACTAAGGACACTTTTACTCACGTTTGTTGCCAGTGGTTTAGACATTAATGGCTCTGTGTTGAGTTTTTTTGAGGGGACAGCAAATGTACACTGTTATACAAGCTGTACACTCACTACTTTACATTGTAGCTAAGTGTTATTTCTTCAGTGTTGTCACATGAAAAGGTATAATAAAATATTTACAAAAATGTGAAGGGTGTACTCACTTTTGTGAGATACTGTAATTGGTCTTCGCCTACTAACCACCAAGCTTGAGGCATTGTTTACTTTATTTGATGTTGGAATATTTTCTACTCCCACCGCCAAATGTCTGGCCCTCTTAAAGTCTGAGGAACATTAAACTGTCCCATTGTTTAGAAAGTTTGGAAGTTTGGATACCATTGGTTTATACCAAGGGGTTGATGTACTACAACTGAAGAGTGAAAAATCTGGTGCAGCTGTGCATGGTAGCCAGTCAGCTTCTAAGGTCAGCTTGTTCAAAATAAGCGGAGTTCCAGCCTGTGTTAAAAATAAATTAAAGTCAGCAGCTACAAATACTTTAGCTGCTGACTTTTAATATAAGAACAGTTACCTGTCCAGGTATTCCATGATGTCGGCACCCCTAGCCCATCCATCGGTTTTGGGTACAGGTGCAGGCATCCTTACTAAGCCTGTTTCCTACTGCGCATGCTTGAGTCGCACTGCGATTTCTGAATGGTCCCGCTGTCTTCTGAGACCTGTGTGTGTCTCCCAGAAGGTCACAGGGGGAAGGAAAAGGGGCTGTAAATGACATAGTTTGCCATGACGAACTTACAGGAAAGTGGGAGCGGGTATCTGTTTTTGACGGGTATCCACTCCCCCCAGAAAGGTACCAAATGTGGCATCGGGGGGGGGGGGGGGGTGAGGAGCTTTCACTTTGGAGTGGACCTTTGCGTTAAGGTTTGACAAAAAATCTGGAAGCTAATTTGTTTCTATGCAGAGCTGTACCAGATTTTACAGTCTCCATTTCTTGTAGGTTAACCCCCAAGGATGTAATAAAGATGGTGCTTTTCATTTTGCAAGGAGTACCGGCATCTTTTGTGCCATAGACATGAGGAGGTCCAGTTACCCTTCAACCTGCTGTAAGCTGTGATCTTGAATAATCAATAAGTGAACTGGCCCTTTTTTATTTTTGGACTTGATTTGGCACAGAAATGCCTGCAACAAGAACTGCCACGCACCGAAAAGCAACATACTACATAAAAAACAAAAATGCACTTAAACATAATTTTGCTTTCAGGACTTATGACTTAATTTGGTTTTCTTGAAATAGAAAATGTTTTTTATTTTTAGTTTTTAGATATCTCTAGTGTATCAGTCATATGTCTCATGTCTCATCATTATGCTGATATAGTATGACAATAGATTAGTGAAGTGTCAAAACAGAGGTCAAAGCCACTAGCAGTCTGGATGTTTTTTGTCCTTACTAAGCAATAGAATTCAGTGATGCTGTCCAATATGTTACAATTAGCACTTAGCAGGAACAAACAAAATCAAAGGAAGGTTAAATATACCTGTTCTGTTGCTTCAACTATTTCTAGTATATTCCATGTTGCTTTCTTGGGAATATATTTATAAAGCAGTGAATGTGGCATTCACCAGACATTATCTGCTGCTCAACTTTCCTGCTGCATGTGGTTTACATTAGTGATTGTTTCAGCTGCAGCAAATTTCCAGTGAATGGTACATCCACTGCTTTATAAATACACCCCAAAAGTGTTCTATAGTGGCCTCTTGATGACTGTATAATGCATATCTGTGGAGGCAGGGCCTCATCACTCCACATATGCATCAATGAGTTTCTGAGGTTCTGCTGAGAGCTCCGGGGTCGGTTCCTGGTCCTATGACCACATTGACAGCCAATCATAGAGGTCACATGATCACAAAGTTGCCTCAACTTCCCAGCATTAACACAGACTGGGAGGTGCCAATGGGTTAAATAATGGTAGATGTTATGTCTAAATAATACACTTAAATTTAAACACCAGTGGCCCCAGTCATAGGCTTCTTTCACATGGTCCGCCTCCGCAGGCGGATCCGTGTTGCTCAGCGGGGATCGATCTGCGATCCCCGCTGAGCCGGGCGGATGACAGCTCCGTCTCTGCTTGCAGAGCGGAGAGGGAGGTGTCTCAGCACCCGCTGCCCTCTATGGGGGATCGGAGGAGAGCAGACCGCTTGTCCGCTCTCATCAGATCCGCTCCGCTCCGATTACTGAACGGATGGAAAAATAGGGTTTCCATCCGTCCAGATTTCAGCACAGGATCGGATGCGGATGGCAGCGGGTGTCAGCGGAGGTGACCTCCGCTGACACCCGCTGCCCCATAGAGCTGCATGGAGGATCCGATCAGATCCGCCTAAAAAACTGACAGGCGGATCTGATCGGACCGCCCGTGTGAAAGAGCCCTTAAGTATTTTTTTGATTAATGCTTTACGATATGTTTTGTATAACAAAGTGATTTAAAAAATAGATACTATATACTATTTTATAATCAATTTTTGGTTAAATCTGAAATACAGGCAAGTGACTAAATATTAAAGTGAAAACATATATTGAAGCTGTTTTACCTGTCAAAGGATGTGTAAATTTGGGCAGCCAGCCATGTGATCCAGGCACTCTAGTGGTTGCGGAAACATTGACGATAAAGCAAAAACATGCGACATGACTGTTTTTTTAAACTGTGTTTATGATTGTCTGCTGGTGTTATATATATACAGTATATATATATATATATATATATATATATATATATATATAAAACACATTGGACCATGTGACCATATTAGGTCAATGATGTCACTAAACTCCCTGCCTCTTTGTGTCCATGCAGCTGAAGGGTGGGGAAAGCCTCACCCATACCTGATTAGCCCAACACTGGCAGCTTTCTTCTGGGTTTGAACTGAGCTCAAGCTCATCCGTTGTTGGTAGGTATATAATGCCCAGCATGTGGCACTGACTGTGGGTTCTGTGCTGATCACTGGCTGAATGGTGCAATATCAAACTTTGGAGCTATCAAACTAACATATTATATTAGTAAGGGCCCAGTCCTCCTCAGATGTAGGTACTTTTTCTATTACTTACATACAGACACCCCCAGCCTGTAGAGCCAGCCATGATACCAGGTGCCTTGCACTGACCCTATTGTGTAACATAGAAATGCTTGATTTAGCAGGCACTAACCCAGTGCACTGAATGTGATATAAATGCAATTGTCAAGATGCATTACAGTTACATATACAGTTCTATTGCTCTGTAGTGTATCAGAACATTGCTGTAAAACTCCTATATACATTTTTTTTCCTGATAAAATTACGTAATTCTGAACCCAACAGATCCTGACTTTCCGCAGAAGCTTCTGACAGTTAACATAGAACATAACGGCACCCCAAACCCAAGAGGCTTCGACTGCGGCTGCCAAAATATAATAAGGGCTAAGCATAACGCAATTTCATTTTTGTAAAATGAGTTGCTGTCACAAATCCGAAATTTTTGACACGCTGATAAAAGGCTGCTGTGATAGACCAGAAAGCAAAACTGCCAAAAACGAAATGTAAGTACGGTGAAAACACACACAGTATCAGTCAACTGCAATTATGCCGTAATGTCATGGTCAAGTCCCTTTCTTAGATTTCACTAACATAGGTGTGTCCTTTGACTGATTGATGGAAATTTAGAGAATGTGTTTTTACCTGGAGAAATGACACTGAATATTTCTATTATGAGATATACCACATCTTTCATAATCATTATAAATGTGCTAATACATAAAGGGTTAAAATGGAACGCTAGACAAACAACTAAATGCACAGTTTCGATACATATCTGTGTGTGTTCTTGTTACGTTCCATCTAACAACACCATTTGGGTTCCTTTAGATGGGTGACCAGGGAGCTGTTAAACCAGGCTGCTGGACCGAGCTTTTACCCCCTCCCCCACTTACCCTCTGACATGCCAACAATACAGCCAAATAGATATGAGAGCACAGAGACCGCTCTGGTGTTGAAATGTCCTCACAATCAGAAGGGTGCAGGTTAGTTCCGTAGTCCCGACAGTTGTACAATTAGAAGAAGGCAACCACACACCAACTTGAGAGTTATAGTAAATGATAAAAACCTTTTATTGAAAATACATAAAATCCAAAACGACAAACCAGGGACAGGAGAGCAAAAAACAGTTGACACATTTCACGAAACTATGTTCGCTTAGTCATAAATGGTTACGACTAAGCGAACATAGTTTTGTGAAACGCGTCAACTGTTTTTTGCACTCCTGTCCCTGGTTTGTCGTTTTGGATTTTATGGATTTTCAATAAAAGGTTTTTATCATTTACTATCACTCTCAAGTTGGTGTGTGGTTGCCTTCTTCTAATTGTACAACAATAAAGCCAGACAGGGCTATACACATGATGTGGCTGCATTGCTCTGCATCATAGCTGTGGCATTTTTAACTCAGTGTGACATCCCCTGCCAAATTCCCAATTAAGTTAAATGGGGCTGTGCTGCAACAGGTCCTAACGTGTGTGCGTGCATTTATGCATGTCAGGGAGGGACCCTACATTTTACGCTCCTTGAGAGCAGGGACTGATGTGAATGTACAATATGTAAATTGTTGGTGCTGTATACTGTAAATACCTGTAAAAATAAATTAATAAAATTGTTACCACAAACTTATAGTGTTTGTTTGCAGAGTTTGTTTACACACAAGCTTCTGCAAACACAAACTATGTACCTAGCTGTCAAAAATGACAGCTGAGTCCTGGTCCTTCAATGTTCTGTATAAACAAACAGCTTTGTTTACACCTACACAGCAGCCCCAGCACAGGCTCCTGCGCAAACTAAACTTATTTTTATAAATTAGCGGCTGTCAGCATTCCTGTAGTAGACCTGCGCTCTATCTAGCAATTTCAGGTACCCTTCATAATGTGGAGACTATAGGCATGTGCCTAATGTGCCTTATTGTAAATCTGGCTCTGATTAAAAGACAATATAATTAGTCTTTCCATACCTCCCAACTTTATGAGATTGAAATAAGGGACACCTATTAGCAAAAGTATGTAGGCAATAGGACACCCCCACCACGCTCCCCCTTAAAGGAGATTTGTGCACAAAAATAATTGATTGGTTAAACCCAAAATTGCTTTTTTTACCACTGCTATTCCTTTATATTGGCTTTTGGAATTTACAAATGCAAAAATTTAGAAATTGGATGAAAGGTTTAGCCCTGTAAAACACATTTTGATAGATCAATAGTGCATTTTATATACAGCTATCTAGATCACACCAAAATGAGGGACAAATGAGGAGAAAAGAGGGACAGAGGGACTTTGTTCCAAATCAGGGACAGTCCATCGAAATCAGGGACAGTTGAGAGCTATGGTCTTTCTGTATATTACTTATACCCAGAACCCCACGAAGGTCATGACTCAGCTGGCCTTCCACTGGTAAAGTTTGTAAAGCATGCCAACAGGAGTATACCTCGACCCTCACTCAAGACATAGCTGGTGAGGGGACAAATGCCCTGAGGGTATGTCTGTTTTTGCACCTAAGATCTCATTCATCTTGTATTGGAGGCAGAAAAGCATTCAATGCAATGTATTGTATGGACAGCTCTGCTGCATAGGGGGTTGGGTCCACATAGGTAAGCCCCTGAAAAGAATAGACAGCTCTGGACACCCCCCCCCTCCCAACCAGACAATGTTTTATTATACATTTTAAGACCAAGTAGGGTGCTTTGGAGTGGAAAGAACAGGCTAACGATTGCTCTGTTATAGCCTCAGTTTAAAGGGGCCCCAATGGTTGGTCCCATGATGGTGATCTCCTCCAAGAATGTACATAATTTGTCAATAAAACAATGCATAATCAAGAAAACTGAGTTCTCGTGACTGTCTCGGTTCCATACTCCTAGTACACTTGCTACTGGTATTACCATAACTATTTAAAGGAGTAAAACATTGTTGAGCTCTTATGGACCCCCATCACAGTGGCTGCATTCTTTCCCATAAGCCACTGCTTTAGCAAACAGCTAACCACAATGATGGCTGGCTTATGTCCTCTGCTGTTCATTTCCATAATGTGGAACAAAAATAACCCCTGAGGATTGGGACTTTCAACGGCAAGAATCAGGACTTGAGTATGAAAATATATAAATTTTATTACACATATGATAAAGATAAATTATACATAATCACATATAAAGTGTATGATAAAAACAAGGTCATAGATACGTCTTGGAACCAGGAGGGTCTGAGGTGTCTGGATCGGACTAGACGCGTTTCGGTCCAAATGCCTTTCTCAATGGTCCACAAAACACCAGAGCTCAGACAGATATGTAAGACCTCTGTGGAATCCAGGACGTGAGACCAAAAGGATGGGCCTTGGTGAATGAGAAAAAGGCCTTCAATTGACTATGGCCGCAAAGAGTATATGCTAATCAAGTTGGGTCTATACAAGATAGACTTAAAGCAATATGTTAATATTTATATGGGTTTCCAGGGGAGATTTCAGTACTTGTAAGCCAAATACACAGTGGTATGGCAAATGACAGTGAGAAAGGAGCTCCACGGACAGAAAATCCCACGAGGATCTCCAGAGTGAGGTCAGAAACGCACAGGTCATCTGTAAAATAGTAGTAGAATAGGTATGTCCCCCGATGGATTTATGATGCTGGGACGTGTCCAGCCATACATCCCTGTTGACATGGAATATGTCAAGCCTGTATAGGTCTGTGCGTATGAGTAATGGCGGCGCGCAGATCCTGGAGATCCTCGTGGGATTTTCTGTCCGTGGAGCTCCTTTCTCACTGTCATTTGCCATACCACTGTGTATTTGGCTTACAAGTACTGAAATCTCCCCTGGAAACCCATATAAATATTAACATATTGCTTTAAGTCTATCTTGTATAGACCCAACTTGATTAGCATATACTCTTTGCGGCCATAGTCAATTGAAGGCCTTTTTCTCATTCACCAAGGCCCATCCTTTTGGTCTCACGTCCTGGATTCCACAGAGGTCTTACATATCTGTCTGAGCTCTGGTGTTTTGTGGACCATTGAGAAAGGCATTTGGACCGAAACGCGTCTAGTCCGATCCAGACACCTCACACCCTCCTGGTTCCAAGACGTATCTATGACCTTGTTTTTATCATACACTTTATATGTGATTATGTATAATTTATCTTTATCATATGTGTAATAAAATTTATATATTTTCATACTCAAGTCCTGATTCTTGCCGTTGAAAGTCCCAATCCTCAGGGGTTATTTTTGTTCCATATTCATTAGGGATGTTGGCAAGATCTCAGGTTTAAAACACAGAATTCGAATTTATCTTTTCTCATTTCCATAATGTAGTTATATAATTGTGAATGTGATCACAGGGTGGGGGCATTATAACGATCATAATGACTACAACACAATTAAACTTTTCTTAATTTCAATACAAGTTGGATTGAAATCCAAAAGCAGCAGTAAACCTGTGTTCAAAATAGATGGGGAAGTCAACAAGTAACGTGCAGAAATAGGTGTTGGAAAGAGTCTTGGCAAGGAGGGCAATTGGTCCCTTGTTTTTGTTCTGCAATTAGTAGAATGAGCCTTTTTCAATGCATGGCAAGGTTAATGTATGGTCACTATACAAATTACCTGTGTCGCAATCTAACAGTGTGACTAGCTCTAGTAGTGCTACTGTCATAAACATGATTTTTTGGCAGGAAGATAAAGCTAATAAACCATTATGGCTGTTATATTTTATATTTTTCTCATAATTCCCTCTTATAATAATGTTCATGTGATCTTGCTGTAACATGGACCACTATCACAAGTTAAATGCAGATTCTGAGCATTGAGATTTTAAATGTCTTATTTGCACTGAAAGAAATGCTGTCTGTTGTGGGCAGGTTAGTGATTTCCAAAATTATAAGAAATTTTCTTTATGCCCATGTTTATTACAAGATGATAGGTGCTTTCATGTTTACCATTCCTATCAAGCACCTGAATTTGGTAGACTCATTAATTTATGGAACCTTCCTTCATTTCCATGGAGGGTGCCTGGTTTTCTATGGCTTTCCTGTAGAGGAGTACATAGAAGACCACTGTGCTCTGACTATCTACACAGTATACCAGGCTCTGTGTAATCAAGATAAAACTGTTCCAGTTCTGTATAAAAATATACCTGTTGGGACTTTTACACCAAGGCATTGCATCATACCTTTAAATGTTCTACTGGATATTTGGGGGGGGGGGGGGCTTCAGTGACCAGTAATGTAGGTGACCTTTGTAGGAGCATTGCACAGTGCAAACCAAAGCCAACCTTTTACTAAACACTCAGATATCGCGCATGCGCGGTACTTAGAGGAAGACACCGTGGACCTCCAGGAGACACGATCCCCTCTGCCTGGCTGAACGACACAGGAAGGCAGGACTAGCGATCCTGGAAAGGGCTATGCCCTTAGGGAAGCTAACGGAGAACTCTCCTCACCACTGGGACTTCCATATTCACATCCGCATCCTCCTTTTTTGTAAGTATATGGGTCATTTATAATTTTTTGGGAAGATCCAAAATGCGCTTTGTCTCTTTCCCTTCCCTCTCTTTCCCTATTTTTACCGCAGGACATATCTACAGATAACTGTGCTCTTGTGATTATTTTCAGTATCCCCCGAGGTTCCTAGTTCCCTAACATTTAAGGGTAATCTGATGGTTGAAAAGCAGCCAATATGGTCCTTGTGCAATCTGAGGAGGACTGGTACAGTCGTCTGTCCAGGAGCTATCTTTGGGTTAATGCTGTGACTCAATGATCCTTCTGATGCAAGTGTCTGTTATCAATGAGTGTATAACATTATGTTATGCTTATATATTGGATCATCTTAGATTCAATTATGGTAATTTATGATTAGAGAGCGGTATATCATTCCTGATGTAGGAAAAATTTTAAAGTTTGAAACGCGTTGGAAGTTTCCAGCTTTGAATAGCATCCAATGTACCTAATGTGCAAGTATGATGCAATGCCATCAATGAGTAGCTGGAATTACCACTCTGGACCTACTATATATGTTACACATACCTATATTGTTCTAGTGTTTCTATGTGGATTTTGTTTGTACATGTTTCTATTACTTTGTGATGTATACTCCATATTTTTTTCGTTTGGGAGTTTTTTTTAACCTGTTAAATAAAATACAGAAATATTTTTATAATACTATTCTTAATAAATGCTTTAATGGTACAATTTAATTGCCCTTCACAATCCCACAAAAATAGAGGAGCCCAATTTGTAAACACTTAGGGAATTACCATTTTGTTTCATACATTCCTCAATATTAGGATTGGCATTACAGTAATTATTACTATAGCATGGTGTTAAGGCATTCTATTCTCTGGCGTTAAAGTAGAATACAGCATGCATTAGAAAGCCCCATACACTCCTTTGGGGGGACCATGTATATGGTACAAGCCAAATGGTTACATTCAGACAATTTGTTTTGAGGGTTATTTATTAATAATGTTCTATTTACAGTAAATCATATTAATACCAGATAAAACACTACAGATTTACCCTGCAAATGAAGCAGTATACAGTAAATTATAGCATTTTAAACAATGTTTGTTAAAATGATTTTGGTTTGTCATTGCCTTCTATTACATAAAGTCATATTAATCACTAGATTTTCACACATCTTTCTGATTACAGCTACAAAAGAGTTAAGGAAGTGTAAGAGAGCTCATTAAATGCATGTACACACAGCACCAGGCCAGCTTGACAAGAGATCAATAGGTCAGCCTTTGCTCAGTACTGCAGAAAGTTGCCTCTGAAGCTATCTCACTTACATACAATCTCATGAAACTGCATAATAGGAAGTTATGTTTTTTTAATTTATTTTGGGGTGGGGGGTAACAACAACATTTTTTGCTCCCAGCGTAAACAATATTTTAATAAAATAATATATATGAATAACTGTAATTCTACCTCATGAACAGTTCTGCTTTTACCCACAAGATGGCGATGACATTTCTTAACAACTAATAGAGGGAACAGTTTTTAAAGGTTTTATTGGTATTGCAATTAAGTAATTGCTCTTATTCCATGATACCAGGACAGTTTTACAAAGAAAATATGGACGAGTTTAGGAAATCTCAGACATTGTACTGTGATTATAATTACTGGTGTATTTTTGCTACAGCAAATCCTACACCTGTCACTGCGGTAAAGACACTCTCCTCTAATTGAAAACACACAGCCTCCTCCACAGCCTAGGCTGTTTTTATTTAAATGTAATAGGCAGACTGCATCTCTGCAGTTAGAAAAATACACCACCCTATCTGGAAGGCAGAACATGCTGGGAAGTGTAATCCTGCAACTGCTAGATTTGTAGGTTATGTATACATTTATCAATGAATGTATCCTGATTTGCTGTAAAATAATTACATTGGGTCTTCTGGATATAGCAGTGAAGAAATAAAACCCATGTCAGGTTTTTATTACTAATCATAAGAAAAAGCCAGCATGCCAAATTGAAAAGAAAATACAAAAAGTAGAGTTGTCACTAGAACAAGAATTGAAGGAAAATCTTCCAGTGGGGACTTCGGGATTAGGTGAGGACTGTCTAGGGCCCCTTTCACACATGTGCACTGTTCAATTCATAGGTTCAGTCAGCTGAAGTTTACATCAGTTTTTCATCAATTTTTATATCAGTTTTTTTACATTCTTCAGAGTCCTGAACCACTTGAGTCTCAGAGCCATTTTCATGCAAAAATGGACCATTTGTCCATTAACCACTTAAGCCCCGGAAGATTTTACCCCCTTCCTGACCAGGGCCTTTTTTGGGATTCGGCACTGCGTGACTTTAACAGACAATTGCGCTGTCGTGCGACGCTGTACCTAAACGAATTTGACGTCATTTTTTTCCCACAAACAGAGCTTTCTTTTGGTGGTATTTGATCACCTGTGCGATTTTTTCTTTTTGCGCTATAAACAAAAAAAGAGCGTCAATTTTGCAAAAATAACAATATTTTTCATATTTGTTTAAATGAAATTCCCCAAAAAAAATGTAAAAATCCAAATTTTTTAACATTTTTGGCCAATTTGTTTTCTGCTACCTATGTTTGGTAAAAAAAAATCACAAAAAGCGTATTTTGATTGGTTTGCGCAAAAGTTATTGCGTTTACTAACTAAGGGAAAGATTTCTGTCATTTTTGGTGTTTTTTTTAAACGCGTAATAGTGGTGATCTGCGATTTTTTTTGCGGTACTGCGACATTGCGGCGGACAGATCGGACCCTTGACTGACATTTTTGACACTTTTGGGGTTACCAGTGACATTACTGCAGTAATCAGTGCTATACATATGCACTGTTACTGCAAAATGACACTGGCAGGGAAGGGGTTAACTTTTTTGGGGAAGGAGGGGTTAAGTGTGTCCCTAGGGGCGTGCTTCTTACTGTGATTGGACATGGCTACTGGTGATCAACGGTCCTACATAGTAGAACTGTATGATCACCATTCCTACACAGGGGAGAATGACAGGCGGCTTGTTTACATCAGCCGCCTGCCTTTCTCCCTTCACGGCGGACGATCGCGAGTGACCGGCGGACATCGGGTCCGCCGGTCACACGCACGGACTTCCCAGGGAACAAGCCGGGGCGGGCGCACGCTCGCCCGCTATTGGCTCACAAGCAAGTGACAGGCTAGTGACGTACCGGTACGTCACTTTGCCTGGCCGGGGCTGACCGCCGCAGTATATGTACTTGCGGCGGTCGGCAACCGGTTAACATCCGATTTTCATCCTATTCAGCAAACAATTAAGCTGCAAGTTTGAAAATGACTTGCTAAGCTATTGCTAGACTTGCCAGGCTTCACAAGTGTATCACACAATTGCAGCAAATCCGCATTGCATGACTCCAGATCAACTTTCTTTGCAAACATTCTGCAAGTCTGCTGCAAGTTCTGGTTCAGTTATGTTGTGCTATAGTCATCCCACCACAGAGGTCACTGTGGCTGAACTTGCATGCTGTAGACTCGCAGAGCTCTTGCTGTAAACCACTGCAACTTTGCTCTTGCTAGAGACTTTCCAGGCAAATTTGCTACAAATTGGAAAAGTGTCAACTAGAACTTGTGCTTCAAGTGCTCTGCAAGTGTACAACTTGCCAGTGCAAATGTGCAGCAAGTTAACAGATTTACAATTCAACACTGCCACAAATT
The DNA here is from genome assembly GCF_965119305.1 of Pelophylax lessonae. Lineage (NCBI taxonomy): Eukaryota > Metazoa > Chordata > Amphibia > Anura > Ranidae > Pelophylax > Pelophylax lessonae. The sequence continues at coordinate 102,577,651 of NC_138776.1, forward strand.
TGTAGCAAGTTATCCTTACTATCTGGGATCTGTTTTTTTAACAGAAGAAAAATAGGGCTTTGATCCGTTCCAAAAAAACAAATGTTGACGGAAGCGGATGTAAACTGATGAAAATGGATGATCATGAATTTACATCCGTTTTTCCATAGAGATGCATTGATGTCCGTTTTTCATCCGTCAATGGATGGATGAAAAATGGACAAACAGTCCACATGTGTAAAAGGGGCTTTAGGGCTCTTTCACACTTGCTTTGGTTTCTGTGTTCGGATTACTCTGTAGAGCGCATTTGACAGGTGGTGACAAGATGGTGTATTGCCTCCTCACTGCCTGCTTCAACCCCCTTGGACCTCACACTAGGGAGCACTATGCATGTGGTTGCAGGGCGCTTGCAGAGTGGCCCTGTTCATGCAAATAGGTCATGCTTGGCGGGTGCTACACCTGCCAAAAGCAAAAAATGTTCAGAGGCAGTTCACATCACATGCAGTCCAGTGCAGTTTTTCTTCTGCATCAAAAACACATAAAAAGTAGGTTATATGATTTTCAACCAGTGTGGTCAGTTCCAGAGCGTTCCAGTTCCAGAAAAAAAAAGATGCTACATTTTTCCTGCACTGGACTGTACTGGAATGCAGGAAAACGCATCAAAAAGGCATCGGAATGCACTGGAACACATCAAAATGCATCACAAATGCACTGGACCCCAGTACAGTGAAAAAAAAACAAAAAAAAAAAAAAACAGGAAAAAGGGGAAGAAAAACGCACCTGGAATGCATCCAGAAACACATAAAAAATTCACTGGTACGCATCAAAAATGCGCATGCGGAAACACAACCGGAACAGATCTGGAGTGAGTTTTTGTGGTGTGAACCAGCTTTCAACCCACTTGTTCTATGTCCAAGCATATAGTAATCAGGTTAGAGAGTTGCTTGCTTTTCATGCACAGGCCAATTGTATGAAAAAAAAAAAAATGATTTAACCAATAGGCAGGTGTCCATAAGTATTTATATCAGACAATATAACCACCGAGGCTATAGGAAGGGAACCAAAAGTAACCAAAATACACCTGATTTCAAAAAAACTTTTCTTAAAGTATAAATAAAAGCAATTTTTTAGTTTTGGATAGAGAGGAGAGGGATGGGTATTACTGTTTGTGCTTTCCATTGGGGAGATTTATCCTCTCTATATGCTCTGGTGACCATTATAACCAAAAGTGAAAGAACATTCCAGACTTGGGTTGTCCCTAGAACATGAACAGAAGGGAAATCTTCCAATGGGGATACTAGTTCTGGTGACTCTGGAGACATCTAGGGATTCCCACATTTTGGAAAGGTTTCCTTTCTTCTATTTTGAATATGGAACAAGAGGTAAAGTGAAATCCCCATAATGAGACACGGAGAGCCAAAATAAAAAAGCTGAAAGGAGTTCTTACCCTCCCCTTTTCTATTCAAAATGAATAAAAAAAAAAAATAAGTTTTGCCTTTAGTTCTACTTTAAACTATAATGCAATAATGTACAAAATTAATGTCTTGAAATGGGAGGCACTGAGGACTGTAAGTTCTCAAGGGTTCAGGGACTGATGCAAATGATCTATGTGTTTTGTAAGTGCTACGAATATATCAGTGATGAATAGGAATAAAGTTAAAAACTCAAAATTTGGCAATATGGCAAGCGGATGCTCCAGGTATTGATGAGGAGGACTGGGGGTACCTATGGGACTATCCCTTCTCCCTATTGGTGGCTAGCAGAGATAAATTGATCCAAGGTAAATTGGTACACAGGATATTTCTAAAAACCAGACAGGTAAAATAAAATGTACCCAGGTCTTTCTTCCCAATGTTGGCGCTGTTTGGAAGAACATGCAGACTTCAAACATATCTTCTGGACATGTTCAGAAATACAAACCTTCTGGGCTGAAGTTACACATTTCATGGCCACATTGACCACATTGGGGATTCCTCTTACCATAGAGGTTTGCTTACTTGGATTGGTGACTCCCCTAGCCCCCCTCTAGAGCACTTAGAACCCTCTTCAGTTTCCTCCTGTTCTACGCCCGTAAAGCCATTATACTGAAATGGAAATCCAGGGAACCTTCACTATCACCTTCCAGCAGTCCTTGGTGAATGCTTTATTACCATTATGCAAAGCCACTTACCTTTCCCATTTTCCCATGGATGTCCCTATAAGTTTTCCAAAGTGTGGGATATTTGGCTCAACTCCTCCTGCTTGAAACTTTAGGCTTCCTTTAGATCATTGGTTCTCAACTCTGGTCCTCGGGACCCACTAACAGGGTAAGTTGACCCACTAACTTGGGGAGATGCAGACTAGAATACTGCAATCACTGAGCAGCAAATGAGATCACCTGTGATGTAATTTAGTTATCTTGCAAACCTGGCCTGTTAGTGGGTCCCGAGGACCAGAGTTGAGAACCACTGCTTCAGATATTTGTGTATGTGGACTTATGTTTTATAGAGACACTATGATTTAACTACAAAACCAGCATTTGGAAGGTGCATGTGATCTAAACCAGTGGAACCTTACAGATGTTTGGTACCATAAACTGTTCCCCTTCACATACCTGTTCCGCCACTCCCCGCAATGGATACCTAAGTCCTTCTTTATGAAACTGAATTAATTATTCTCCTCCTTCCTTTGGGGCCCTCAAACCCCAAGATATAAATGGTCCACACTCATGCGCCCTGCCTCCCAAGGCAACCTGGCCCTTCCTGACTTGCATGAATATTTATTGGCCACCCAGCTTGTCTTGGTGGCCTGGTGGTTGAAGCCTGATGTCACCAATCCATCGGTGATGGTTGAGATGGCTGTGGTGGAATCCCTGGAGGCGTTGAAATTCCTTTTTTTTCGCGGTCCTCACGCCCCTTATCCATTAACGCCTTTCATGACCACCACCATTCCGGCCTGGGAGGTGGGTCTCTAATATGAACACTACCCTAAACATGCAGTTTCCCCTAATGCCCCCCATATGGCGTAATCCCAACCCACCTGAATTCCACAGACTATTAGAGCTGTATGTCTGGACTAAATTCCCCATTAAAACAATTTCCCAGATTATGGTGGACCAATCCCTGGCTCCCTTGCCTTTACTATCCTGTAAATTTATTATCCCAGAGACCTATTCATTATGTTTTTTCCAATTCTCCCATGCCTTTGGTAGCCAATTCTCCCACTCTGGCCCTCAGGTGATACAATCTACACAAGAAGATGTGCTAAGATCTGAATGTGTGACAAAATCCACTTCTCAGTTATACTCTCATTTGATGCTAATAGCTTTGCCTACTCTGGGGGGACACAGGGCCAGATGGTAATGCAATATCCCGGAGCTCGGCGATGACTGATATCTGGGACTTTCTCTTCCATTCATTGGTTTCCCTACGGGACCGATTAATCTATTTTAAACTGCTCCATTGGGCAACATTTACCCCTTACAGGTTACACAAAATGAACTCCATCTTTTCCCCTGGGTGCTGGCAGTGTGGAGGAGTTCCAGGGGACTTTGCCCATATTTTCTGAACCTGCCTAGTCATTGTCGGACTCTGGGAGGAAAATGTAGCCTTCATCTATATGGTCAGTGCCATATCCCTACAGCCATCCATGTCCATCTGTATACTTGGCCTAGTTGAACAATCAATCTCCACGGTCGCGATGCACACCATGGTAGGTTTGCTCTTGTTGTATGCCAGGAAGGCAATTGCGCTTCATTGGAAGAAGTCCTCTCCTCCGTCCCTTTCTTTTTGGAAGTAGCTGGTAAACAATAGTTTGGTTCTTTATAAGGATACTTATACACACAGAGGCTGTCCCAAAAAATATGATAAGGTATGGTCCAAATGGCTAGCTGAGCCCTCTAGGGCTTCCAAGGAGCCTTTGGTTTGATCTGTTTTTTTATTAATGTCATTGTTTGGTTAACAAGTTGTCTCATACTTACTCCACTCAGGCTTGCATTGACTTATAGTCAATGCAAGCCTGAGAAGTGATTGCCCGTGCCTATACTTGGCCTATGGGAGCTAGGCCTACCTCTCCAGTACTGTGACCCTCATACGGTCTTGCTATATATAAATATATATTTTTTTTTTTACTGTATAATGCACTCCTGTGCAAGGGTCACTTTAATGTCTATATTTAATTGTGTGTATTTGTTGTATTTTGGTGTCAAATAAACCAATAAAAAGATTAAAAAAAAAAAAAAAAAAAGCTGTTCCTCTTCATGCTACCTTTAGTACTGAACAGATGCAATGTTAGATAATATTAGATAATGGTGAAGGTTTCTCTTTCATTGTATTTTTTTTTCTCTAGCCGGGGTATGCCAAGGGGCTCTGTTTTAGACTTTACCTTGCAAAACTAATAAAAATAATTTAAAGAAAAAAAAAAAAAGCTGTACAGTCATTCTTTTACGCCATAGTGACCACCTGGGCATCTAGAACCAGTAATTTATTTCACATAAACAGCCCAATTATCGACTTGTCAATGCACATCATTATATAACTATCGTTTTAAACTATCCGTGTCTTAAACCCAAGTCAAGGTGGGCTGGCGACCTGTTTCTTAACTTTGAGTGCCATTTTGATACCCATTGCAATTTCAACACAATAAACTGACATACACTGTGTAGACAAACATAATCTTTGAGGTCTCCCCCGTAATGGTCAGCGGCAGACGACTGCTCACACAACTTGTTTGTATGACCTTCTCATGCACATTGCTGCCAAAGGACTTCTCATAACAACTGTGCTTCTTTTGATGTGGCATTTTATGGCAGAGAGAATATCACCTCTTGTCCTAAATTGGCTATAATGAACAGCTGAAAGAATAAACATTGTATATACACTGTGCTCCTCCATGTATTAACTTCTGCTTTATATCCACTAAGAAACATACAAATGTGTGACTTATTGTTCTGGAATCACCCTTCCACACTGCAGGCAAAGAACATTTGGTTGTCATAGCTAATTTGCTGTTACAAAGAGCTGGGTGGCAAAGCAGACCTACCAGGAATGCCATAAGAGATTCCTTCCTTGCATACTTAGTTTTTCTTTAAAGCTGAGCTACAGGCAGATAAAAATTACACAAAATATTTCAGCTTTGTAATAACTAATACTTAATGTCATATATTTTTAAAATGCAAGCAGTGTAAGTACCTAAAGTTAACCTGATATCATGCTCTAGCAGTCCATCATACAGCAGAGCGCAGACTGGGAAAAGAAGGCTAGACATAAGGATCCAATCAGGTTTGCTGCTTGTAAGGCCCTTTTAAGGGATGGTCCTGTCCCAGCTGTCATAATGGGAGTGCAGTTGTCACCTAGCATTCCTGGTCTGGGGATATTTGAAGAAAGGTGGGGGGAGCTGGGTCACTGTTGTCCTTTAAGGAGGAGCTCTTCTTGTTGAGAGATTGCAGTATTAAAGAATTGTAAGTTCCTTGGGGCGTAGGCTTCCCTTTGGGGAAGTGAACTATCCATCGCTAGAGGCAGGGGCACCAGAGCATTCCTGCCTAGCTTGGACCACATTGATACACAAAGAGACTCTAGGGTCACCCATTGGATGTTCACCATGTTTATATTGAAGAGCAATTTACAAGTAAAACCTTTAAATGCAGAAACTGAATTTGGCTCTTAGAAAAGGCAGAAGATAAGACTAGAGCATCATGTTCATTCTGCAGCTGTTGCTGTGTATTATGTCTCAAGAGGTTTGGCTGGATAGAGAGGTGTGCCTCTGGCTCTTCCTGGTATCTGCTTGGTACAGCTTGAGGGTGCTGGCATGTACACCTGAAGGGCTGTGCATGACTTGGAACAATTTCCTGAATAAAACACTTGGGTATATAGACCTTTCTATGTGTCTCTAGGGGCTAGGGTTGAGAAAATGAAGGTGCCTACTGTGCCAGTCGGAGTCAAATTCTCGCTGCCACTATTGTATTTTGATATCAGGCCCCGCTGATTCTTAAAATACCCAAACAGGCACTGTATCTGGTTGAATGCAGCTGATGTTTGGCCAATAATTTTCAATTGAAGGATGTTGGGCTTGAGGGGTCAAAGGGGATATCCACTAAGCAAATTATGTTTGTTTCCTCAGAAAAAGGCCAACATTTGCAGAGTATATTGCCAACTTTAAGCTCCTAGTGTGAACAAGCAAGAGAACAGTTACAAAGAGATAAGCTAATCAGTGTGCTGCTTCTTCTCTCACCGTCCAGGATAAGGCAAGGATAAGACCTATACGCATTACCTAAAATGGATGTAAACCCAATTCAGGAGGAAATTTGTCCTGGGCACCTATATCTGTAGTGTTTACTTATTTCTTTTCAAAGCACTAAGTCCCGTTATTTTCTGCTGCTCCGTTCTTCTGTTATCAGCATGATAACTTCTGAAAATAAATACATTCTCGGAAGCTTGGATTAAAAGCAGCTGACAATTTGTGTCGGGTGGGTGCTATAAATAGATAAGCAGAGAGCTGGTCTATTCAAAGCACAGTTCTGCAAGTATCTCCATTCTCCTGCCTATGTGCAGGGTGTGTGGGGGGGGGGGGTGCCTTTCCTCCATTTAGCTGTCACACGGTGTATGCCAGGACTCCACTGCCACAGCTGAAACAGGAAAAACTAATTCTAATACGATATGCGCTGTCTAAAGAATATAGCAAGCTGAAGACAGCAGATATAGAAGTAAAACTTTTGTAGGAAGATTTGTTTAATCTCTGTGTATCATCTGATGCTGTTCAATTCACTGGGTTTATGTGAGGCTTTACATCCACTTTAAAGTGGATCTTCACTGCAGTGAGCATCACAAACCAAAAATGCTATTTAATTCATTTTTATTATTCAAAGCAAACTCCCCCATCCATTCATGTCTCCATGCTTTATTTTTTTTGAGAAATCTCTTTAAAAAACAACCCCTAGCATTTCTGGTCGTGGCCATCTTGAGTTGTCTTTGATGACGCCCAAGATAGGCGGACGAAACGCGTCAACGTAACTTCCTGGTAGACACTCATCACACTACCTCACTTCTGCAAACCACTGTGGAACGCACACCGGCAGCGTTCCCGGAAGTGTATCGGCTCATTGTGACCATTGATCTGTTTACAACGCTGTTACTTTTCTTATGTTTGTGAGTAGCTTTTTAATACTTTTCATAATAAAATTACCCTACGGGCTTCACTATTCTCGGCCCCTTTCCCCTTTTGTTTGAGATTCTAAGCATGGAGGAGTTTCAGAGTTGATTGAAGGTATATTGAAGGCTCATCCCTATTGATACCCCGGGGGGACACCAAGGCTGTGTATTATCCCACATCTAAGGCTGGAGGTTGATTCCGAGGTGTAGTTGGATATATATATATATATATAAGTATAAGGCTCAGAATTCTCCTAAATCTGGTGAGTGGATCTCCAAAAGGGTTCTTTGGAAGCACTTGGCACTTTTGTGTGGAGCACGATATTCAGCACCTTGTTTGATTCAAGTGGACTGTATACAATCTTTGGACTGCACTATATATTTGTTTGCACTTTTTGCACATCTGGCACTTTATATATAATACATTTTTCTGCACTTTAAATAATCATTTAGTACATTTTTCTGCACTTTACTAATATCATCAATACATTCTTAGTGCACTTTATATTTATTTTTTTTACGCCTGGTAGCGCTGTTTTAAAATATCCTATCATCTTGAGTAAGGGCAGATGATTCATGTAACATTTACTTTTCTAAACTCCATCTGCCCCTAGCTCAGGCATGCATGCAGGGCAGTGTGCATAGCAGAGAAAGCCCCTTCTCCTCTCCTCCACTTCTGAAGACTCTTGGGATGTATGACATCATTTGCCTAGGCAAGATAACAGGAAGTAACAAGAAATGTAGAAATTTTTTTTTTTTTTAAAACAAGTAAATATGATGCACTTTTCTAGCTATTTACTAATGCTAGCAGCATGAGGATTAAAAATAATCAATGTTAATTGGGAGAGTGAAGTTCCACTTTAAAGCAGAACTAAACTCTATCAAACAGGAACTATTTTTGATCCCTGCTTTTAGCATTAGTAAATAGATAGGAAGCTATAATATATTTACTTTTACATTTCTTCAGTTGTTCCTGGTTTCTGACCTAGGGAAAATTATGTCATCCCAGAAGTCTTCATGGGCATTTTTCTCTTTTATCTAGAGAATGGACTTTCTCAGTTTAGCACGCCTTCCTGCCTGCATGCCTGAGCTAAAGACATGAGGATTCCGGGAAGCAAGTGCTGCATGAATCACCTGCCCTTACTAAAGATGGCCTGGGCTAGAAATGCTAGGGGGTATTTTCAAAGTTATTTCTAAAAAAAAACTAAAGCATGGAGACATGGATGAATGGGGGAGTTTGCTTTGAATATTAAAAATTAAATAAATAGTGGTTCTCAGATACAGTTCATTTTCACTTTAACAGCAACAGAGAAAAAGTCAGGCCTCCTGCCATGCTAGACTGGACTGTGCTGTATCAATCTTACAGGTGGATTTACATAGAAACAAATCTTTTTAGCAAATAAAACAGCTTCATATACATATTTCATCTGTGAGTTTAATTGTTTTGAGGTTTACATGAAACCAGGGGCACTTCAAGACTATAGCGGTGCAGGAAAAATCTCAATAGTGGGCTGCTTGGTGTGTTTCAACCGGAAAATGGAGCACTTTCCCTTTGGATATCAGACTGGATCCAGCGTTGGGAAGTATAGGTGGTAAAAATAAAGGCTTTCATTTTAAATATATTAATGGAATTTTTTGTTTATACTACATCAGGATTCAGACTGACTGATTAGGTAAGACATTACTCTTGCAACAATGGCTTTCGTCATTCTCGTAGGCTTGGATTTCACTGTCCATAACAATGGTTTGATTTTGGGCATCCTGGTACCCAGTGGCGGCTGGTGCTCAAATTTTTTTTTTTGGGGGGGGGGGGGGGGCGCAAACAGAAAAATGTAATAGACATTGCTTTGCGGCAAAAAACGCTGTAGAAAGTTGCGTGACTTTGAGGTCACAAAAGTGTGAAAGGGGCCTTCAGTAAATAAGGTATAGTGTGCCCCCTTTCAATGCAGAGTGACCAGCGTGCCCCCTTTCAATGCAGAGTGACCAGCGTGCCCCCTTTCAATACAGAGAGACCAGCGTGCCCCCTTTCAATGCAGAGAGACCAGCGTGCCCCCTTTCAATGCACAGTGACCAGCGTGCCCCCTTTCAATGCACAGTAACCAGCGTGTCCCCTTTCAATGCACAGTGACCAGTGTGCCCCCTTTCAATGCACAGTGACCAGCATGCCCCCTTTCAATGCAGTGACCAGCGTACATGCCCCCTTTCAATGCAGTGACCAGCATATTTGTCCCCTTTCAATGCAGTGACCAGCGTACATGCCCCCTTTCAATGCAGTGACCAGCATATTTGCCCCCTTTTAATGCAGTGACCAGCGTACATGCCCCCTTTTAATGCAGTGACCAGCGTACATGCCCCCTTCAATGCAGTGACCAGCATACATGCCCCCTTCAATGCAGTGACCAGTGTACATGCCCCCTTTCAATGCAGTGACCAGCGTACATGCCCCCTTTCAATGCAGTGACCAGCGTACATGCCCCCTTCAATGCAGTGACCAGCATACATGCCCCCTTTCAATGCAGTGACCAGCGTACATGCCCCCTTTCAATGCAGTGACCAGCATACATGTCCCCAATGCAGAGATCAGCGTGCGTGCCCCCAATGCAGTGACCAGCATACATTCCCCCCGGGGCAGAGATCAGCATGCGTGCCCCCAATGCAGTGACTAGCATACATGCCCCCAATGCAGAGATCAGCGTGCGTGCCCCCTTCAATGCAGTGACCAACATACATGCCCCCTTCAATGCAGTGACCAGTGTACATGCCCCCTATCAATGCAGTGACCAGCGTACATGCCCCCTTTCAATGCAGTGACCAGTGTACATGCCCCCTTCAATGCAGTGACCAGCATACATGCCCCCTTTCAATGCAGTGACCAGCATACATGCCCCCTTTCAATGCAGTGACCAGCGTACATGCCCCCAATGCAGTGACCAGCATACATGCCCCCAAAGCAGAGATTAGCGTGCGTGCCCCCAATGCAGTGACCAGCATACATGTCCCCAATGCAGAGATCAGCGTGCGTGCCCCCAATGCAGTGACCAGCATACATTCCCCCCGGGGCAGAGATCAGCGTGCGTGCCCCCAATGCAGTGACCAGCATACATGCCCTCAATGCAGAGATCAGCGTGCGTGCCCCCTTCAATGCAGTGACCAGCATACATGCCCCCAATGCAGAGATCAGCGTGCGTGCCCCCAATGCAGTGACCAGCATACATGCCCCCAATGCAGAGATCAGCGTGCTTGCCCCCAATGCAGTGACCAGCATATATTCCCCCAATGCAGAGATCAGTGTGCGTGCCCCCAATGCAGTGACCAGCATACATGTCGCCAATGCAGAGATCAGCGTGCTTGCCCCCAATGCAGTGACCAGCATATATTCCCCCAATGCAGAGATCAGCGTGCGTGCCCCCAATGCAGTGATCAGCATACATGCCCCCAATGCAGAGATCAGCGTGCGTGCCCCCTTCAATGCAGTGACCAGCATACATGTCCCCAATGCAGAGATCAGCGTGCGTGCCCCCAATGCAGTGACCAGCATACATGTCCCCAATGCAGAGATCAGCGTGCGTGCCCCCTTACTTACCTGGAGCAGCAGCGGCGGCGGGCAGCTTCTCATCAGTGTCCCGGCGTCGGCTTCTCATCAGTCCCGGTGGCGCGTCTCCTCGGGTCCTCCATGGGGTTTGCCTTGTGGCCAATCAGGAAGCGCGCATCGGACGCACTTCCTGATTGGCCAGGAGGAGGATCGGTGTGGCAATAGTGAATTTTCATTTGCTATTGTCACACAATGGGGGGGGGCCTGCTCTGCGCCCCGGCTCCACCCTTTGCATCACCCTATTAGAGCCTCTGGCTCTAATCAGGTGATTAAAAATAAATAAAATAAAACCCATTAAGCTCCATGCGTCCGGCGCCCCTGCATGCAGATTAGGGGGCTGTACGCATTAAAAGGGGGGGGGCGGCGCCCCTGCACCCTCAATAGACCGGCCGCCACTGCTGGTACCCCTAAGGATGAGTTTCCTTTTGTGCTGTGGTTGAGACATAGCTTCACACATATGATCAGAGTTATTTGCTCAATCGTCCAAATAGTCTGGTCAAAATCTCATACATACTTAAATGGTAACTCCACTTTTGTGGGCAAAAAAAATAGCAAATAAAGAAAAAATTATATAGCGTATACAATTTTGACACAAGTCATATTGTAATTAAATGTACCTTTCCTTTTAAATCTGCAGCTCTGCAATTTTCTGAAAATGCAATGCAATATGGCTACCTGGAGCTGTTCTGTACACAGAATGTGTACTGATATCACCCCAGAAACATCATTTCCTGCTTGTGTGATTGGCTCACACATTTTCCCAGAAGTCTCCACTAAGATACAAGTCAGATTACAGACATCATCTGGAAAAAAAAATGTCCTTTTTGGTGAGAGACTTCCAATAGGAACATGCCTAAAGGGATGCAGGCCCAGCAGATTTCCTCATTAGTGCTCTGCAGGTGTACAGCTTATTGATAATTATAAAACCACCTCCATTAGATTAATTTTCCCACGGGGCACAGAGATTTCTTCAGAATAAAAAAAGGTAGGAATCTGTAGCAAAGGTTGTTATAATCCTTGCAGTGTACATAGATCACCCAGAGTAAAGTGTTTTTTTCTCAAGTGGAGTTACGCTTTAAGGCACGGTTATAAATTCATAACTCTGTTGGGGGAATTTACTGAAACTGAAGCAGACACATGGAGTGCATGGCAACCAAGCAGCTTCTAGCTTCAGTTTGTTCAGGTAAAGTGATTGTAAACCCCAGGCATAGAATATGAACAAAGCAAATCCCTCTATAGTACGTACTTGTCTGAATCCAGAGCACTAAGTGTAATTTCTCTCTGCTGCTTTGTTCCTCTGCTATCAGCTTCACTTCAGGCATGTTTTCCTGACATCAAGAGAAAAAAAGATGACAGGGGAGGGAGGACCGGCGCAACCTGTGATTTAAAGGCTTAGCTCTGTTCCTGTGTGCTGTGTGAAAGGGGGTGTGTCCTTTCCCTCCAATCAGTTCTCAGCTCTCCTCACTGAGCTCTGCATTGTGTAATTTTAGCTCCCAGCCCCCTGTTTTCTGAAAGTTTAGAAACGCTTGATAAATTCTGAGCTTTGAATGGATGTAAAAATGAAAAGATTGTAGAAAAACAGGTACAAATTATGTAGGATGATTTGTTTCATGTCTGTGTATCACCTGAAAATAGTCATTTCCCTGGGTATTTGTGAGGGTTTATGACCACTTTAGTAAAACCCAGGAGCCTGCATTCACTATATCTGATCTCCCATAATACACAGAACATGGACATGCAATTATTTTAGTAAATATAAACTGCTAAATACCTTTTCTTATCAGCAGTTGGGGTAGTCTTGTGACTTCTATCTGCTCCTGGTTAAGCTTGTAGGAGGAGTTTTCATACTGCACTGAGCTGTCCTTTGAGGCTGCAGGGCTCCAGACCCTCTGTTTGGACATGTTTGAACAGTGCTGATTGGCCCTGTGCTGACCACATGCACCCTCCCAAGAAAAAAAAATCTCTCTAGCAAAACCCACCAAACTGAGCATGCACAGCCTGACTCCAATGGCTCTCTATTATCTGGGCATGTTCTGGAGTCAGTGGAAGAAGAAGAGGATTTGTGCATACAGGATCAAGCAGCCTTTTTTACACAATGCAGAGGATTACCCTCTTAGGTTCCACAGTGAATATAACAAGCATGTTTTACTGCATATACAGACTGATTTTACTGTAGTTGGTTTAGTAACACTTTAAGCTTTGATAATTAAAGCTATAAGCACAACTGCTCCAGATTACATCTGTTACAGTATTAGTACCCCCCCCCCCATATGTATATCGGGCCTAACAAGCAAAATTGCAAGAACTCACATAAACCCTTTGACATTCTCTTAGCAAACGTCTTAATTATTATAGCTGGAATACTACAGTTTAATGAGTTGAATAAGCTATATAGTCTTAATGATCCAGTGGCACAGAGGTAGAAGCCATAGGAAGCAAGTAACATAACCTGTGTAGAAAGAATGTTCCCAAACCTTATATAGGCTATATTTTAAAAGAGTAAAATTATAAATGAAACCTTTAATAGTAAAGCACTAACAATACAGAAATGTCAGCATGTCCAAAGACAGGCACACACGCAATGTGTGTTGGGACGCTGGCACCCATTCTTTTATTGATCACCAGTTAGCTCTCCTAATTTTACCTATGCATCTTTATTAAAATTCTGAGTGTATTGTTAGTGCTTTACTATTTCAGGGCAATTGAGGGGTTTCAGGGCAATTGATGGTGACTCGTGGGAACAGTTCTCGAGAATGAGACCTACTGTTATTTGGGGGTTTTCAGCAATACATAGTTAGTCAGGTTGAAAAAAGACACATCTACAACCAATAAAAATCCCACAGTTAATCCAGAGGAAGGTCAAAAAACCCAGCAAAGCATGACCCAATTTGCTACAGCAGGGGAAAAAATATTTTCATAACTCTTACGGTGAAAAAACCTTTCCGTATTTGGAGATGAAATCTCTTTTCCTCTAGACCTAAAGAGAGCTGCCTTGTCCTTTGTGATGACCTTAAAGTGAATAACTCAAAACCAAGTTCAATATATGGAGCCCTTATGTATTTATACATGTTGATCATATCCCCATTTGTCTCCTCTTCTCAAGAGAGAATAAATTCAGTTCCTCTAATCTTTTCTCATAGCTGAGCTCCTCCATGCCTCTTATCGGTTTGGTTGCCCTTCTCTGCACTTTCTCCAGTTCCCCGATATCCTTTTTGAGAACTGGTGCCCAAAATGGAACTGCATATTCCAGATGAGATCTTACTAATGATTTGTACAGGGGCAAAATTATATCTTTCTCTCACTGGAGTCCATGCCTCTGGTAATACAAGAAAGGACTTTGCTTGCTTTGGAACCTGCAGCTTGGCATTGCATGCTATTATTAAACTTATGATCTACCAGAACACCCAGATCTTTCTCCACTACAGTACACAGTACAGTGCAAAGAACATTGACGCGTGAAGCACTGTAACCTACGACAATTAAAGCAACCAATTGGATGAGATCAGAGAAAAAAAAAAGATCTCTAGGGTTATTTGTTTTCCTTATTGAATAAGACTGAACATGTCAGAACACTCTGTATACAATATCCAATGCGTACTGGGCAACATGCCTCAGTACAGGGTGGAACTAATATGATTTCAGGCAGTTGATCTCTTACATGGCAGGTGCCAGGTTTTTGCCTTTTTTTCTATGCACAGCTTTAGCGTGCTAATGATTTTTTAAGTTTTACTTATCCTTTAATTATACATTTTGAAAACCACAAATGTGCAGTCATAGCAACATGCTGTGTGTTTTAATGTTTTTTTATGTGTTAATGTTTTTTTAAGCGATTTAATGGTTTAAGTAATCTGTGTAAATTCTGCCGTACTTGCTGATAAGCTTCTAGATCACATCTGAGAGGTAATTACTATCGACTGCTCCTATATTTTGAATTGTAGCTTTCCATTTTAAAATAACAGGAAGTCAGTAATGAAGCAGTCCCGTGGGTGCTGAATTAAGCACATTTAACTGCAATTTATTTGTCTTTTTTAAGGGCCTGTTAAAGGTAGACCCATGGAGTAAAGCAATATTAATTACAGCACCTGCTATAAAAAACGCTTTACTTTTTAAGACAGGTGCTGTTGAGTCTGCAACATTGTTAAAGATGAATGGAACTTGGTCATCCAAAGTGGTCCAATAGCTATTATTGCTGGCTACTTCAGAAAGTGGATAAGGGATTTCTAATACCAATTGTTCATATTCTTCCTTCATTTAATTAATAGTAAATAACAGGTAACAGCTTATTATTTCAGTGAATTTCCTGTAGCCCTTATAATTATCAATTCTTTGTCTCTTGATTTGTGTTTTTTTCTGCACATGTTATAAGTTGGAGATCATTTTAGAAAATGCCATTTCAAATTCCTATCGGGTTCTGCCCCAAAGAGATTCACATTCTTTTCCCATTAACTTTTGAAATTTTTCATTATGAAGAGATACTTGAGGATCAGTGTAACAAATGAGCCAGATGTTTGCATCCCACAGTGATCACTTACCTGCCTAATAAAAGCATGAGGACTCCAGATACTGTAGCTGTACTGTATACTGTAGCTGCTTACTTTTAATATAAGGACATTTACCTGTCCTGGGATTCTGCAATGTCAGCAGCCCAAGCCGATTCCTCAATTGGCTTTGGGTACAGGCGCCGGCACATTGTAAGCAAGGGAAACCCGCAGTAAAGCCTTCAGGCATGAGTTGCGAGTCGCGCTGCGCTTTCTAAATGGTCCCGCTGTCATCTGGGGGATGCACAGATCCCTGAAGGCAGCAGGGGGAAGGAGGAGGGGCTGGACATGCTGTAGATCGCTGATCGCCACTTTTACCCCAAAAAGTGCCGAATGTGACAATGGAGGGTGCGAACAAGCAGAGCTTCACCTTTTAGGTGAAGCTCTGCTCTAATGGAGAGATTCATACCTCTGTCTGTACTGAAGATCATTGTAACTAAAACAGAAAAGTATGGAAAATCTGAAATATTAGAGCTTTCTCCAGAATAAGACGCAAGGGAAATTTTTTAATGGGGACACTTCTGAGAGGGGCATTTCTCTAACTTCCTGTTGCATTTCTGGGACAAGAAGTGAAGGAAAATTTCCCCAATGGTACACAGACACCAAAATAAATACCTTGACAAAGGGTTAACCCTTCCCTATACTATCCAAAACTTAAAATTAGGCTATATATACTTTAATCTATTATTCAGATAGCAGAAAATGCACAAGAATACTTCATAAAAGGTAGGTAGGTAGGTAGATACATTTGGTGATATATTCATATACCTGTTTTAACTCTAAACACATTTTTGCTCAAAAGATGGAGTTATAATTTAACTTGCTCCACTAAAGGCCAAGTCGATTGTACATATTTCATAAAGGAAAGAAGTCATTTTATTAGGGAGAGGCTGCCTTTTTAATATTAGTTTCCAAACTTTATTTTAGATCAGTCCTATTTTTATAATCTATGTATTTAAAGAAAAGCACAGACTTCCCTATGCCTGGCCCTCTCAATTTGCCTTCGCTAATGTAAGAGTAAATTCTGCATTGAGGCACATATGTTTTTTCCAATGTACTTACACTGATTAAAGTCATCGATGTGTGTCCATGTGCTGCAACTCAAATTTAATCAGAAATAATGTCTGCTTTCAACAGCCTGCAATTACATGACGTAATATAGCATAGAGTTTGTCTGCATGCAGGTGCCTGTAGAATCCTAATGAACTCTATAGCACCTTCAATCCATCAATCCAATGGAATCTTTGCTGACAAGGCTGTACATGAAATGCTGTCATTAGCTGTGCATTTGTTTGGGCACAAACAATTCTAGCCCAATTTTAAGGTGCCATACCCATCCCATTTGTTAGATGTTTTAAACCCAACCTGCTGATAACCAGGCAAGATTTCTAAACTGGAAAGAAGATCAATTTACTTTCTTCCAGGTTTCCCAGGGATCTATGGGTGCTCTCACACTGGGCATGGTTTATGTCCATACCCAGGTTCAAATGTCACCCTCTTCCCACTCCCCCACTAGTCTGCATACGCAATGGGCTAAGAGCAAGTGTTCTCGGGCACACTTACATCATCATCTACATCATCATCTCTGCCAGCCAGACCACAGTGATCCCTGTTTCATTGTTCCATCATTTATGGAGAATTCTGTGCTCAGGCACAGTTTGCACTCACACTGAAGTGAACCATACTAAACCACAAGTGTACTGTGCCCAGGACCACCTCTTCCAAATGGTCCCAAGCACGGTACACTTAACCATTCTCAGGCACTGTTCAGAGCACATACACTACACAAACGAACTAAACCAAGGGTGTGAACCGTGCCTGGGTTCAATCAAAGCTGCCAGTGTGAGTGCACAATCAGGTCATATTCAGTGCAGTGGTCACTATGAATCTGTGGGTGGTATACAGCATACCTTTATAATTACTTCCACAAAAATGATAATGCTAATAGTGGCAAACAGCCATCTTTACTAGTGAATAAGATTTTCAGACCTGTCTGCCTTACAAAATATCCAACAGGGAGAGTGGGAATCTCCTATATAGGCAACATCTATACACAGATGTCCCACCAATAAAGTTCTATGAATCTGCCAAGTGGTTTAAATCTCCAGAATCCACTAAACTCTAAAACATCAGTGATGGGTGGACTTCCCTATAGGGGACAGGTACGAAGAAGGTTTTCAGATTGGAGTATTCCTGGTCAAGGCAAACAGAGCTACACCAATAACAGACAGAGATGTGGAATGCAAAGACATGAGGCACACAGGGAGGTGCAGAAAACATACTTTATAAGGGAAAAAATGTTAGAGAGCTAGCAGAGTTGTCTGCAGAAATATTTGTGCACAGGTTGAGGTAATACACAGCTTTCAGGAAACCAGTGACCAAACAACACCTGAGTCCAGATCCTTACTGAGAAAAAACTGATAGAAAGCTAGAAGAGTTGGAAGAGGAAGAAATATACACAGGTTGAGATAATACACAGAGTACAGGCAACCAGTGACCAAACAAGACCTGAGACCAGATCCTTAAAGAGCCATCATGAATCTGTAGTAAATGCTTTCCAAGATGTATAGTGGCATGTTTTTATTTTCTGAAATCTGTTTCTGTTAAATAAAATAATGGTAATTGTTTGAAGGGCCAGTTTATTGTTCTTCAAACTTTAGGGGGGCTGGACTGTGACCAGTGGGAGCAGAAAATGCCCCAGCATGAGTAAACATACACAATGCCCCATCATTGGTTTGAATTTACCATCCTTGGTGTAAGTGGGAGGAATAGTGCCCCATCTATGGTGTCAGTTGGTGGAATATTGTCCCAAGGGCCAGACCAGATAAAGGCAAACTAAGGGCCACATCCGGCCTCTGGGACGGAGTTTGGAGACCACTGCTCTTGACTCTCCTGAATGTTTTTTTTTACTTTACTTGCCAGAAGTGATACACCTCTTCATTAGGATTCAATTTTGATAGAAATAGTCAGAGATTTCTTAAGTCCAGTTACCTGCAGAAAAATTGCGATTAGGTAGCATATTGCAGAGTACAGTGAGGGTAATTCATCAAAATGGGTGGAGACAGAATCTAGAGGAATTGTGCATGGCACCTATGTAGCTTATGTCTTTTAATGTCAAAACTTAACTGAACAAGTTGAAGACAGAAGCTGATTGGTTGCCATGCACAACTGCTCAAGATTCTGTCTGCTTCAGTTTTGATAAATGTCCACCAGTGTCTACAAAACAGAAGCTCGAAAATGTGAAATACAGACTCTTGTCTATAACCAGAAAATACTTTGAATCTGAAAATATAATACTGGGCCTATGAGGCTATTGATGTCACCTTGCGGAATAGAACAGGTGACCACAGAGGTTTGAGACTCATCTATAATATTTTTGGAAAAATACTGTATACGTAATACCAATAGCAAACCAACACGATCCTCCTCTCTTTCCTACTTCAACTGCCACTTTCAAATTTAGGTTTGAAGTGGACCTAAAGTTAAAAAATAAAAAAATGCAAATATGCAGGCTCCTTATTGCAGAAGAGACATGCAATGTCTCGTCTGCAGTAAAATACACTTACCTGCCTGTTCGTATTCCCCTGTAAAATAAACGCTGAGCTGTTCATGCGCAGATCAACTTACTTGTCAGCACAGTGCCTGCGTCGAACAAGACGGCTCAAGATTGGCACCTGGAAGAAGTGAGGGAGAAGATGTTGGCACTGGCAAAGAACCTCACAGCAGTAGGACAGTTGAAACAAGGTGAGCCTTTTTCCCTTTGGTTTTGCTTTAAATACAATGACATTAGGCTGAATTCACAAAGCTACGAAAAAAAACAGAAATGGCATCTTTCTTAAAAAATTACATTTTATTTCAGTGGAGTCCAATGGGATTTTGAAGGCTATGAATTCTCCTGAATATTCTGTGATACATCACAGAATATCTTGTATATTTTGGTTTTCATCCAATCCATTTCTTAGAACAAAGTCACCTTTTTCAGGGAAGCATATGCAATTTAAGTATCAAAGATAATCTTATGAAAAGGCCTATATCTTCTAAGTATCCCTAACATAATATTCTTTTGATTCCTAAAGACAGGAGGTACTAAATCGTCCATTATGATTTGTTATATGAGGTCTGTATTTCTGCATTTAATAAAAAAAACCATAAAATAATGATTAAATTGTATACAGTGTATATACTGTATATACTGTGTATATATTGTGTGTCTGTGTGTGTATATATATATATATCCATACCGTATCTCACAAAAGTGAGAACACCCCTCACGTTTTTGGGAATATTTTAATTATATCTTTTTATGTGACAACACTGAAGAAATTACACTTAGCTACAATGTAAAGTAGTGAGTGTACAGCTTGTATAACAGAGGAAATTGGCTGTCCCCTCAAAATAACTCAACACACAGCCATTACTGTCTAAGCCACTGGCAACAAAAGTGAAGAAACCCCTAAGTGGGAATGTCCAAATTGGGCCAAAAGTGTCAATATTTTGTGTGGCCACCATTATTTTCCAACACTGCCTTAACCCTCTTTGGCATGGAGTTCACCAGAGCTTAATAGGTTGCCACTGGAGTCCTCTTCCACTCCTCCATGAAGACATTGCGGAGCTGGTGGATGTTAGAGACCTTGCGCTTCTCCACCTTCCGTTTGAGGATGCCCCACAGATGCTCGATAGGGTTTAGGTCTGGAGACATGCATGGCCAGTCCATCACCTTTACCCTCAGCTTCTTTAGCAAGGCAGTGGTCGTCTTGGAGGTATATTTGGGGTCGGTATCATGTTGGAATGCTGCTCTGCGGCCCAGTCTCCAAAGGGAAAGGATCATGCTCCTCTTCAATATGTCACAGTACATGTTGGCATACATGGTTCCCTCAATGAACTGTAGCTCCCCAGTGTCAGCAGCACTTATGCAGCTCCCGACAATGACACTCCCACCACCAAAAAATATTTTAAGTGATCCTGCAAGCTACTATGTGAAATATTATATATTCTGCTGCCTGCACTATTCACTCCCTTTGCAGTAAGTGTAAATAGAATAATTAAAACTTTTACATTTTAATTAAATCCTACCACCATTCTGGACTTTAGGCAAGACACACTTGTCTTTGTACTCCTCACCTGGTTGCCGCCACACACGCTTGACACAATCTGAACCAAACAAGTTTATCTTGGTTTCATCAGACCACAAGACATGGTTCCAGTAATCCATGTCCTTAGTCTGCTTGTCTTCAGCAAACTGTTTGCAGGCTTTCTTGTGCATCATCTTTAGAAGAGGCTTCCTTCTGGGACGACAGCCATGCAGACCAATTTGATAACAGTACATAAAGTTTTTTGGTGCAAAGCACCCGTGACCTGCGCTCAGAGTGGTGTAAACTTTAGTCCACCTTATTGAGGTATTATGAATATTTCTGTAGCTGTGGACACGACAACCCAGTTTGTGGCGTAGGGTCTGAGCACTGACAGGATGACCCCCCACCCCTTCAATCTCTGTAGCAATGCTGGCAGCAC
Source organism: Pelophylax lessonae (assembly GCF_965119305.1). Lineage (NCBI taxonomy): Eukaryota > Metazoa > Chordata > Amphibia > Anura > Ranidae > Pelophylax > Pelophylax lessonae. The sequence continues at coordinate 102,598,395 of NC_138776.1, forward strand.
TCATACATCTATTTCCTAAGACAACCTCTGGATATAATGCTGGGCACGTGCACTCAACTTCATTGGTTGACCATGGTGAGGCCTGTTCTGAGTAGAACCTGTCCTGTTAAACCGCTGTATGGCCAGTATTGCTGCAGAGGTTGAAGGGGTGGAGGGTCAGCCTGTCAATGCTCACACCCTATGTCGCCCACTGCATCAACTTGGTCTGCATGGCTGTCGTCCCAGAAGGAAGCCTCTTCTAAAGATAATGCACAAGAAAGCCCGTAAACAGTTTGCTGAAGACAAGCCGACTAAAGACATGGATTACTGGAACCATGTGCTGTGGTCTGATGAGACCAAGATAAAAGTATTTGGTTCAGATAGTGTCAAGCGTGTGTGGCGGCAACCAGGTGAGTAGTACAAAGACAAGTGTGTCTTGCCTACAGTCAAGCATGGTGATGGGAGTGCCATGGTCTTGGGCTGCATGAGTGCTGCCAGGACTGGGGAGCTACAATTCATTGAGGCAAACATGAATGCCAACATCATACTGTGACATACCAAAGCAGAGCATGATCCCCTCCCTTTGGAGACTGGGCTGCAGGGCAGCATTCCAACATGATAACGACCCCAAACACACCTCATAGTTGACCACTGCCTTGCTAAAGAAGCTGAGGGTAAAGGTGATGGACTGGCCAAGCATGTCTCCAGACCTAAACCCTATTGAGCATCTGTGGGCCATCCTCAAATGGAAGGTAGAGAAGTGCAAGGTCTTTAACATCCACCAGGTCCGTGATGTCTTCAAGGAAGAGTGGAAGAGGACTCCAGTGGCAACCTGTGAAACTCTGGTGAACTCCATGCCCAAGAGAGTTAATGCAGTGGTGGAAAATAATGGTGGCCACACAAAATATTAACACTTTGAACCCAATTTGGACTTTTTTACTTAGGGGTGTACTCACTTTTGTTGTCAGCGGTTTAGGCATAACTGTGTGTTGAATTATTTTGAGGAGACAGCAAATTTACGCTGTTATACAAACTGTACACTCACTACTTTACATTGTGTCATTTCTTCAGTGTTGTCACATGAAAAGATAGAAAGATATAATAAAATATTTACAAAAATGTGAGGGGTGTACTCACTTTTGTGAGATACTGTGTATATATATATATATATATATATATATATATATATATATATATATGTGTGTGTGTGTGTGAAACAGAATGTTTTTTAAGTCAAGTCAATATTTTGTGTGACTACCCTGTGGCTTCAAACCAGAATCAATTCTTCTAGGTACACTTGCACACAGTTCTCAAAGGAACTAGGCGGATAGGTTGTTCTAAGTTTGGAAAACTAACCACAGATATTCTGTAGATGTAGGCTACCTCAAATCCTTCTTTCTCTTCATGTAACCCCAGGCAGACTGGATGATGTTGGGATCAGGGCTCTGTGGAGGCCAAGCCATCACTTTCAGGACTTCTTGTTCTTCTTTACGCTGAAGATTGTTCTTAATGATATTGACTTTACGTTTGGGGTTTTTATCCTTCTGCAGAATAAATTTGGGGTCAATCACACGCCTCCCTGGTGGTGTGGCATGATAGGTAAGTATCTGCCCGTATGTCTAAGCATTGAGGACACCATTGATTCTGACCAAATCTCCAACTCCATTTGCAGAAATGCAGCCAGAAACTTACAAGGAACTTGCACCATGCTTCACTGTTGCCTGCAGACACTCATTATAGTACTGCTCTCCAGCAAAAATACTGCCTTCTGCTACAGCCAAATATTTCAGATTTTGGCTCCTCAGTCCAGAGTACATACTGCCAGTTTTCTGGCACCTCAGTTCATTTTTTCATGCATAGTTGAGTTGCTTAGCCTTGTTTCCACGTTGAAGGTATGACTTTTTGGCTGCGACTCTTCCATGAAGACCCCTTCTGGTCAGAATTCTCTGGTTAGTAGATGGATGTACCTGGGCCCCACTGGTTTCCTCTAGTTCTGTGCTGATGGCACTGCTTGACAGCTTCTGATGTTGAAGGGAAGAAAGCCTGATGTGTCTTTCATCTGCTGCATTAAGTTTCCTTGGCTGACCACTGTATCTACAGTCCTCAACCAATCAGTAGTGTCCTAAATGCTGAGAAATACTGGCAGATACTTAACCATCATGTCATACCATCAGGGAGGCACGTAACTGGCCCCCTGAGGCAGCTTACATCTGTGGTCAGTTCTCCAAAATATTTGGAACAACCTACCTGCTGAGTTCCTTCAAAAACTGTGTGTAAAAACTGTGTGTAAGTGTAGCTAGAACAATTGATGCTGATTTGAAGCCAAAGGATGTTCATAAGAAATATTGGTTTGATTTAGATTTTTGTTCTGTTCTCTCACTTTGCATTTTGTATATTAATACAAATAAATAATTCAAATATACAGTATATTCTTGAAAGCATTGGATAAAAACTCATATGCAAGATAATCTGTAATGTATGACATGTAATTATGGATGACAGCCAGTATATGCAAGATGAGTAGATGACCTTTGATGTATGACTTGTAATTATGAGATTGCATGGGTCTCCTTTATATTGTTTACATTAGGGGGAATTTATGAATATTCAACTGAATTTGAAATGCTTTTATTTAGGAAATGGTGTTAAATACTTACATATCAAAAATACCCACATCCCCCCTTTTTTTTTCTTCCTTGTAGGAAATTTTGAGTTGTATTTAGATAATACGTTGTCTTAATGTCACATTGCTGAAAGAGAACATTCTTCCCTTTTAAAAAAAAAAAAAAAACATTTTGAATTGATCCTATTGTATTCTATAAAACAAGGCGTGATCATGGACAATGCTAGTGTTCTTTGATTGTCTAGGTATTGGTCCTTTTTTAAAGTTCTTCAAGTTTTAAGGACAACTTCACCTTAGTGAAACTGTCCTTAAACAAATGCCCCACCCACTGATTGCAGCCTACCTGGGATAATACCTGTCTACCTGATTCAGCTATCATTTTTCCAACATGGACCTGGCCATCCTTTCTTCATACTGCACATGTGCATCGTGCCTCCATTCATTCCTATGAGTGTACCTAACTCCCAGGGACAGCCGGAAGCTGCCATGAGTACCACTACCCTCAGGAGGAATAGAGTCATAGTATGAATGCACAATATAAAGAAAAGCTGTCTGGAATTATGTTGGAAGTAAGATTACTGGATTAGGGCTGAAGTTAAATATTATCCTAGGTGAGCTGCACTCAGGGGGTGGGGGGATTTTTTGAAAGACAACATCATGATAGGTAAAACTGTCCTTTAATTTTCAATTTTTTTTTTTTTTTTGGTCTAAAACAGTGTTGTGGACCACAAACACAATAAAAACCAGACAGAGATTCTAACCTTTTTATTTTAAGGTATTAGAAGGTGTAACACTATAAAAGTTTTGGCACTGTAAGAAGTGATCTGATCATATATGACAATGTACAGACAGAATTATTGAAGCCAGTAAAAATGTTCTCTACCCTCTAGTTCTGCTTACTTTTCATTCCCCTTATTCTCACACACCAGGATGCCTCATAAAACTCAGCAGAAGCTCATTGAAGTTGGACATTTGGGATTTTTATGATGCTCACCGCACAAGCCTTTGTTAGTCATTTGGAAAAGTTGTGAGCCTTACTTAAAACAAACAAAATCACATGGTGGATGGTTAAAACAAAGTCACATACTTTGCACATAGGAAAAAAAATACTCTTGGCATGCCAGCTTGTGATGGGAAGACTCCAGTCCTCACTGTGTCCCTCTTGCTGTAGACAGGCTTGATATTAATAGTCTTCTGAAAAGTCAACACCGGTTTCTCCATGCCTGAGCAGTGCTAGATGGCTCTAGGCATTTCTGTTGCTCTTCATTAACTTGGAAACTTCTTAACAAATTCACTAAGATGTGTTACATGGGAATGAGCATGTCGTTTATACCCACAGCATAAAAGGCGCCTTGGGGCAATGGAGATGGGAAAAGGCTGATGTTGACATTAGTCAGAACTAATAGGTCTCCTTCATAGATTCAATTACGAAAAATAGTATTGGAGGATTGTTCATAAGATCAAGGCTTAGATGTCCTAGCATGTGAAGAAGGAAAATTTCTTCTAACTTTCAGATATTTACATTTTAAACACTAAGGGTTATTTTATATTTTGTATACATTAAAAAAGAGAAACTACTTATTTTGGGTGATGTTAACTGGTTAAATTGCTTAGTGGTTTTTAAAACTCTGCGGGAGATCCCTCGCCCAGATTTTTGCTCCCCTATACCTTTGTGTCTTGGCTTAAAGCTGAGAACTAGCCTGTGCTGGATTCATGATATATCTGTGTACAGAAGCTAGCAAAGGTGGAGTGACACCGGTGACAGTAATGTCATGGCTGTGATAGGGAGAGTATGTACAGAGCTAAGAAGTGTGTGTTGGGGGAGGGGGGTCAATTTTCCTACCAGAGTCCCGGGAACATGAATTAACCTTCAAGAGGACACAAATGGAGTAATTTATTTTCATAGTGTAATGAGCATATAAATGTAAAATAAAGTTTCATTACTCGCCTTCATTATTTCTCTGAGTTGACATTTTATTGATTATCATACTGTTAAAAAAAATCTAGACACCTTTGCTGCCATTGTGCTACATGCTGGGTGTCCAGTGTACCAATGTGCCTTTAGGGAGGGGTTGGCTCCCTCCAGGCTCACCTGCCCTCTGCCCATCCATTATAATGCATGTGCTTTTACTATGGAGGCTCTCAAAATTAGCACTGCAGATAATATTGGGTTGCCCTGAAGTGGTTCTGAAGCTTATGCATGAATTTGAAAATATGTGCAAATTAAACCACTGTTTTTAAGCATACTGTTAGACAGGACAATTTGGTTGGTTGCAGGATGGTTGGTAGGTTGAGCTGGGAATTTTCTTTGGTTTTGTTTGACATGCATTTCCCTTCCATGTGCTCCTTGCTGCAAAGGTCAGTTATAGGCAGGGCCAGTGGCCATATGTTTGTACTGTTGGAATACTGGTTAGGGGACGCACTGGACACTTTTGCTGCAATTGTGCTATATGCTGGGTGTCCAGTGCGTCCCTGTGCCTATAAGGAGGGGTGGGCTCCCTACAGGCTCACCTGTCCTCTGCCTATCCATTATGATGCATGTGCTTCTGCTATGGAGGCTCTCAAAATTAGCACTGCAGATAATATTGGGGTGCCCTGAAGTGGTTCTGAAGCTTATGCATGTATTTGAAAATATGTGCAAATTAAACCACTGTTATAAACGCATACTGTTAGACAGGACAATTCAGTTGGTTGCAGGCTGGTTGGTAATTTGAGCTGGGAACTTTCCTTTGTTTGACATGCGTCGCCTTCCATGTGCTCCTTGCTGCAAAAGGCCATTTGTAAATATAATCTAGGTAGCTTTTTCTAGAAAGAATACATTCTTGTATACATGTATTCTTACACTGCAAATTGATATTTTGGTAAATGTCACATCAGTACCAGTATTAATGGTTTATCAATTTGCAGCCTGGGTTGCTAAAATAGAACAGGAAATGAGGCTTGGAGGAAAAACTTTGGTTGCTCTCATGCATTCCTTTCAGCTGTAATGGCCTGTCTTCTTTTTGCAACTTTTTGGCCTAAAATAAACCTGTTGCAAATTTGATAATTTCTGAATGAGCATATGATGAAAAGAAATGCACAATGTATATGTTGTATATGACAATAAATACAGAATGCTTATGTTTTAGGCTAGTCCCTCTTTTGATCCTTCAACATAATGTATGTCTGCATTGATCAAAAGGGAGGCTTAGGAGTTTATAAAGTCAAACTTACCTTTCAGATGAAAAAATCTCAAGATATGCAAAAAACATCAACTGCCTATCTACTCAAGAGACAAAACTATAATGTTATTATTTTACAAAACCTTGGCTCGGCCGCATCTTATTCTTTCCAGTTCTGGTCACCACCAGTCCTCAGGAAGGATGTACTAAAACTGAAAAGAGTCCAGAGAATAGGCACAAAACCTATAAGGGTTTGGAGGACATTAGTTATGAGGAACGACTACATAAATTAAACGTATTTTCCCTGGAGAAGAAATGCTTAAAGAGGTTGTAAACTTTTACCTATAGGTAAGCCTATATTAAGGCTTACCTATAGGTGCTATAAATATCTCCCAAACTTGCACCGTTTAGGAGATATTTACAGCGCAAACTGCCGATGACGTCATCGGCGCAGGCGCTCTGAGGGAACGGCCACCCGTGCCGTTCCTTCAGAGCTCAGTGCCGTGAACGGCGGCTCCCGCGCGCATGCGCGGGAGTGATGTAATCGCGCCTCCGGCCAATCAGATGGCCGGAGGACGCGAACCCGGAAGCGGGACGGCAGGACATGTCGCCGTCCTGTCGCTGAGGTGGCGGCACGGCGGGGGCTTCGTTTTAAGGTAAGTACTACATAATGAGCTAGTATGCGATGCATACTAGCTCATTATGCCTTTCTCTTTACAGGGCTTTTTTTTTCTCTGTTTTTTTTTTTTACTTTACTTCCTCTTTAAGAGAAGATTTAATTGCAACATACAACTATCTAAATAGTGATCCTGTAGCATAGGGAAAAAAACAATTCAGTCTCTGGTCACCTAAGAAGACACAGGGCGGTTTAAAGAAATTTGATAACAAGTGGTTTTTCACAAACTGCTAAGGGGATTCTTTCCTGTTAGGGAAGTAAGAATGTGGAATTCCCTTCCACAATTGGTGATGTCAGCAGAGAGTGAAGATAAATTTAAAAAATCTTTTAGACGTGCATCTTAGCAAACGCTATATACAGGGATATGGGAATTACTAGAGACATAAATACATACACACTCATACACGCAAATCTATATAGGTTGAACTGGATGGACTGATACCTTTATTTAACCTTACTAACTATGATACTTTGATACTATGATACTAAATAAGGGTGCCAAAAATTAACAGGGCCTTCTCCCAGCTGGAACCAATTGGAACCAATGCATTGACATTTTATAGGTTTCATTCTGTCTATGTCTATGTTAAATCGGTTAAAATCAGTCTCTGTCTATGAAAATTAGTTATGATGTCCTGTTTTTTTTTTTTTTGCTTTTGTGTCCCATTGTATAGATTTTCATTCAGTTCTTGTTTTGGTGATAAATATGGTATTATGGCAGAAAGTGAGGGGATGAACCCTTAAATAGGGACACTGACCACAATAAAAAGGTAATCAAGGTTACAGCTTTTCTCTACTAAGCTTTTCTCTATACTAAAAAAAAGTATAAAAAAATTAAAAAAGGTTTGGCTATTAATATGCTTAAAATAACAAGCATATTGGAGTACTTTGGCACTTATGACACGTGTTAAAAAACAACAAACTGACAGGTGTAAGAAAAATGGACCAAGTCCACTAACTACACTGGAAGAGGTTTCTGCTTTTTTTTTTTTCTAAAAGTGGAAAATCCCTTTAAATTGGAAAAAAATCTTTACTGGATAAATAAGTAGCTATATTCTACATGGTTTCGACATTTCATCCTCTAAGGACCAAGGCATAAACGATTAGGTCAGGCAGAGTACAATTCCACAACCATGGAAAGAAGGAAAAATCATTTTCAATGATGACGATAATTTGCAGTGCTTACAAAGGAGAAGAAAAAAATCTCTTTGCATGAAATTTCCAGGCCACATGAGCTGTCCCTTGTGTGAGCTTGGTAAGGTAAGGAGGGAGTCTGGAGCCTCCGCTTGTTTGCTTCCAGTATTAGCACTAAATGCACTGTTTTAGTGTCTATCCCTTCAAAGCTTTGGGTGAACTGCTGACCTTTTCAGTTTGCAAAACCTGACACGAGGTGCTGACATTTTGCATCCTCCAAATATTTTGCATGTTTCTCTAAACATAATGTCAACCTAGTTATCAGCATAACCAAAAGTATTCTGGATAATATTGTAGGGGGCGATTGACTGCAATTGACTGCATATCAAACCCATGATTCTACTTTATTAATAATTTGGTAGTTTAACGGACGTAAATTAAACATTTTGGTAATCTTCACTTCACTTTGTGTACCCAATCATGTGCAGATTTTTTGAACATAATTAGATAGTTTCTTGAGTAAAGATTCTCAACTCCTTTAGTAAATTAGCATTATCATGTGCTCGTTACACACACAAATATTATAGCCTTGCCTTTCCTTCTTTAAAAAAAATGATACTATATAACAAGTTTGGTTTTAATAATAATGCTTTATTGAATGTACATAAAACCCCTAAAGCTATGCAATTAAGTATAATTAAAACAAGTTAGAGATTAACTTAATTTTTTATTGCTATAGACAATGATCAAACTTTGTTAAAATGTTACAAATCTATTTTTTGGATTTTATTAGTACAAGTATTTATTACAAGTATACTTGTAATGTCATTTACTATAGAGATAACTTTAATAATATTTTAAACAATAAATGGAAGTAAATATTAATATTGTACTTTTATTTAAGTAAAAATAACACTTGTTTGAAAACATTTAGTAAAACCTAATATTGTAGTATTGACCTGTCCTTTTAAGAAAAAAAACACATAAAAATGGTTAAACATAAAAGGAGGAAAAGAAGATGAACAGGTTAGTATTCTAATAAACCTTATTTGCATTAAATTTGACTGTGAATGTCTATGTACACTTAGTGCAAGCAGTCAAGTGAACTTAAACTAACTTTACTTGTAAGTTACTATTGGATTCTTTTTTTTTGGACTTGTTTGTGTAATTTTCCCCTGGGAGCTGCCCAAATAGTGGTGTCACTAATCACACTTAAGCATAAGGTTGTCGCTTAAAGTGAGATAAAACACCACTTATGGAAGCATTATCAATATGGACTGCAAAGGTAATGTTAGGACAAGGCAACTAACTGAATTCTACATAGCATTTTTGGCCTTGTGTGGAAGTAAATGATATATACTTTATCTCTAAAAAGGTAAAACAATGTGTGTGGCTATTTACATTTATATATTAAAAAACAACATGCACTAAAATGGTCAAGGTGTTTGTGATAAAACCACAATACAATAATTCCTATACTGATGAGCTTTGGACGTCAGGTCGATGATATCAGCTTATTATCTGTTTGAGATGCTTCTAAAATCATTTAGAATTTATTGACAGGTGCATTTGACCTGCAGGTGACCTCTCTGGCCTACAATTAACCTGCTTCAAGTGGGTTTTTGATTACCATAGACTTGTATGGAAATGTACAAAAACTTCTGAAGTAAAAAAAGCCTGTTGGCACAGGCTCTACTGGGTATCACTTTGGTTTTCACTACTTGGCATGAGCCAAGAAAGAGTAAATTCTTGGTCTTATAGATTTAAATTTGTAATGTTGGCACATTTTCTCATGATCATTTAGAACCACAAAGAGTGCTGGATTTATAATTAGTCAAAATTGGCCTTGCAACAGCAGCTGTCAAATGTGACAAAACAAAGAATGAGATTGGGACTTCTTTGAAAAAATGTTTTTTAGCATAACTATACAGTGCTAAGAATTTCAGTATCAGCATCATAGAGGACTCAGTGTTGTGAAAAGTAGGACCACCCCACCTATGAGACCAAGGTGGCTGTTTTAGAAGACACTCATGGAAGAACAGTGGGGCACGGCACTGAGGCTGGAGTTTCTATACTGGACATCAGTAATGCTGAGGCTGGTACAGCTACAGGCTCAGCATTCCTACGCTTCCTGCTTGGCCAAACCTCTTCAGAGAAATGGAGCCTGTTAGCAATGCAAGTTCAGCATCACTAAGTCTGTTTGAAAAGCACAGTGGCTGGACATAAAAAGCACAGTGGCTGGCCAAGAAACTATGTTCAGTCATGCTTAGACTGTGATTTTAACTGGCTAAGCTTAATTTATCTGACTGCCTGTATGTGTGTGCCTGCGTACCCACACAGAAAGGCAGTGGTATTGCCTAAAGTTGCAATCTTGACCTCGGGGGGGGGGGGGGTGGGATGTAATACACTCCCAGCACTGCCCTAGGGATTTTTTTTAAATCTGCTTTCATTAGCAGAATTAAGGTGACTCTCTGGTCCCTATAAAATACTGGATGTGTATATCATTTTAAACCTGAACTCCAAGCAGAAATAAACAACAAAATGAATGCAGCTACAAATGTAATTACATCAACTTGACTTTCTGCACATGGAAATGGCCCTGGACCCTGATTGCAAGCTTTTCTACTTACATACTCCTCTGAAATAAATGGAACCTTGCTTTCAGCAGTGAATTATAAAAATTAAAGAAATAAATCATACACTCTACAAAACTAAGTGCAACTCAAAAGTAAACAATTGATATGGTTTTTATGGTCAGCGTTAACAATTATAAAGTAGCATTAAGTGCTAAAACCTGTGCCTGAGCCACGGACCCCTGAAACCCAACACTTTATTATACAAACTGTAAAGTCTGTTTTAGGTTCATGTTTCCTGTTTTGGAGCTGCTCTATGATGTTGGTATTTGAAACTGTTCAGTCCCTTTGCTACAGTTTTGTTTGCTTTAGTATTTGCACTATTAAATGGTTTAAATAGCCTGCCAAAATTACTTATTATCATGGTTAATAAATGTTAGTACAAACCACGCTCACAATTGTGATGATACCATATATATATATTATAAAATTAATCAAAGTGATGAATAAATATCAACAGTGTTATGTAAAATGGTGGCAATAAACCCAATATCGCACAAATACCCCACGTTAATGGTGCCGGAGTGCTGTGCTGTGAATTCCTGGAGGACTCCCTTTATTTGGACTATTTGTTGGATGCTAGCAGCTAAATAGGATCCTGGTGTTTGGGGATCAACCTGTGAATTTAAGAATACCCCACTGCTGTATTTGACTCCCTGTAATAGGGGTCAATAGGGTCTGGTGAGTGCGCTGTGCATCTATATGTTGGTGGATAGGAAAACACAGGTGGATAATCACATCTTTATTTGGACTTATTTTCGTTATTGGACTGTCTATAGTTTAATATTAAGCACATTTGTGCAATATTGGGTTTATTGGCACCATTTTACATCACTCTGGTGATATTTATTCATCACGTTGATTCATGTGGTATCATCAGAATTGTGAGAGCATTTTGTGCTACTTTCATTACCATTTCTAGGCTGCTAAGCGCCTTAAAATGAGTGGCTCCATAAATAATTCACATTACACAGGATTTGTTTCACCCATTACCAAATAATTTCAAATATAATTTGTTTATTCACGCACAAATAGTTTCACATTTTTGGCTGTAGGTCACCATTTTTCGCAGGTGAGGGATCCTGTATAGGTCCTATATTTATTACTGTTTATCATGTCTAACTTAAAGATTATTGTCACTCTACTAAATTAAGTGTATTTCAAAATACGTTTTGACAGCAGCTGAAATGTCTATGTTAAGGGGTATGTTTGGGCAAGACAGCACAAAAAAAAAAAAACACATATGCAGTACATCTCTGCAATGCATGCACATTTCTCCATACTAGATGCTTTTTTAAAACACATTTTTTGCTGTTTTCAAAACCAAAGGAAAACAAAACAACATAAGCAGATAAATTCAAGACAAGCAGACAAAAAAAGACTATAATACCTCATTGCGTCGTGTCACAGCCAAAAAGTAATCACAAATTCATGTGATCACTAAAGTACTTTATACCAACTGCCAACCCAAAAAATGCACATGGTAGTATTACATACAATATAAACCTTTTTGTTTTCTATAATTATTAAAAGAAAGGAGAGAGAAAATAAAAGAGGGAGGAAAAAAAAGGGGGGAGGGGTTGGATGCATTACGGTAGATTCCAATTTTAAAGTATATGATCAATAAAAAACATTCCAAACAATGACAACTATTAAAAAAAAGCTGTCAGAGTCCTGAAATAGTATTATAGTACAAATAAATAAGTTTTTATCAGAGTTTTTAACAACGGTACCTCTGGCAATATACGTAAGTTATTTTAGGAGACATATATTATCTACTTTACGTATCCAATGAGCCAAAGTAGGTATGGTACGTTGTCCCCAGTAAAGCAGGACCAAAGATTTTGCAGCATTTATAAATGTGGAGTCTCTTATATCGGCCTATTGACTCTGTTGTACAATTAAATAACATAAACCAAGGTTCTAACCTAAACTTGTTGCCTTGTATAAGAGGAGGTAGAGCCTTTTAAAAACACTGCCAGTACAGAAACATACCTAGCAATTCTGCTAGAAATCCAGACTAAAAATCCAAACCTGTATGGTCAGCCCTATCTGAGTTTTCCCCTGCTGGACTACAGCCTATTCCCTATTCCTGCCCCTCTCTGTCTGAGTTCAACTATAGGTTGGAAGAATCAGATTTATATATTTTGCAAAGAACATTTTAGGATTTTTTATAGTGAAACTGTCCCTCTTGTGTGTGTGTGTTTTAGAGATGAGAACAAACAGTTTGTTTCAGTCAGTTATACGTAGGCTCCTAACAACATACAAAGGGGCTTATGCTTCACTAACTAATCTTTGCAAAATAAAGATTTTTTGCAAATATTTTAAAACAATACCGAACACCTGGGTATAAACTTTTAAAATGACAAAATAATAATTATGTTGTATTAAAGTAGAACATAACTGTGTCATAGAACCACAAACTGAGAACACTATTTCATTCATTTTTAATAATCAAAGCAAACTCCCCCATCGATCCATGTCTCCATGCTTTATTTTGTTGAAAAATCACTTTGAAAGACCCCCCCCCCAACACCTACACACTTAACATTTCTAGCTGAAACCACTTGAGTAAGGGCAGATGAGTCACGTAGCATTTACTTCCTGGAATCTACAGTATCTGCCATTAGTTCAAGTATGCAAGCGGGAATTTGTGCTTAGCTGAGAAAGCTCCTCCTCCCCTCCTCCAGATGAAAGAAGAAAAATTCCTTAAGGAATCCTGGGATGTGTGACATCATTTAGCCCTAGGCCAGAAACCAGGAAGCAACTGAAAAAAATGTAACAAGTAAGTATAATACACCATTACTTCCTATCTATTTACTAATGCAAGCAGAATATAAATTAGAAATAGTTAATGTTGACTGAGAGTGTTCAGTTGTGCTTTAAAATAAAAAATGGGCTGTAGGGGTGTTATAATATTCATGAGTGCATTTAGATCTCCAGTGCCGAGATCTATTTTATTTGGTAAGCTGCTTTGCATGATTGGTTTCACTTAAGCACTGGAGCACTTTGGATTTGTTCTGCTGTCATCAGGACTTTTGTTTTTATATAATATTTTCTGCAGGGCTTTTTTTCTCTGAGAATAGGTGCAGGTACTCCCCTCTTCTGAGTCACCCCTTGTCTCCACTCCCTACCCACCTCCGAGCGCTGTCCTTTGGTTCCACCCTCTGCCTTCCTCCCAGTACCCCCCTCCCCCACCCCTTTTAGAGAATACAGAACCAAGTATCATGCTGTGGTTCTAGGTATTTTGTATGGAATCTGTTAATGATAACTAGAAAAGCAGTAAAATATATCCCTGGAATCAGCAACAATAGACCCCCCCAACAATAGATCCCCCTAGCAGCAATAAATCTTCCCCTGCAACAATAGAAAAAACAATAAAATAGATCCCCTGCAATCAGCAACAATAGACCCCCAACAACAATAGCCCCCCAGCAACAATAAATCCTCCCCTGCAACAATCGTCCCCCCCCCCAATAAATCCTCCCCTGCAACAATAGACTCCTCCCCCCAACAACAATAGTCCCCCAGCAACAATAGTTCCCCCAAGCAACAATAAATCCTCCACTGCAAAAAAAGCCCACCAGCAACAATAGATCCCCCAGCAGCCAGCATTAATAGTCCATTCAGCTCACCCCACTGGCCCCAGCACCCCTTTGCCATTGCATACATTCAGACTGGAGGATCCGGAACTGCATTCCCCCAAGTTCCCGCTGAAAAAAAGCTCTGATTTTCTGCACTTTGTTCTTTGGGACTGCGTTATCTAAATGCTCATATCATTTTTTTTTTCTTTAACCTCCCTGGCGGTATGATTATGTCAGGAATTACATACCAAAAGCGGTACAATTCTTTTCATGGAAATTTGGCGTTATGTATTATAGGCCTACAATTCTTAGTAATTACTGACTTAAACCTGACCAAAACAAGACTCTAGTAGACATCCCAGATGTGATAAATTTGAAACGCAAACGCATGAATTATAATTGAATCAATAATATAATTTTATTATATAATATATAATATATATAATAAAATTATATTATTGATTAGATTATAATTCATGTGTTATATATATATATATATATATATATATATATATATATATATATATATATATATATATGTGTGTGTGTGTATATATATATATATATATATATATATATATATATATATGTGTGTGTATATATATATATAATATATATATAACGCATGAATTATAATCGAATCAATAATATAATTTTATATATATATATATATATATATATATATATGTGTATATAGGTATATATATATATATGTGTGTATATAGGTATATATATATATATATATATATATGTGTGTGTGTGTGCATATATATATATACATATATACACATATATACGCATATATACATATATATATATATATATATATATACATATATGCATATATATATATATATATATATATATATATATATATATATACACACATATATATATATATATATATATGCATATAATATATATAATATGAAATGTGTAATGTGTTTTGTATTTTGTGCAACTTTTTTTTTTTTTTTTTTGAATTTCCCTCCCTAGTTCCGCTCCCATGCAGCATTGCTGCTGCAGGGAACGGAACTAGGAAGTGATCACACCGACGGAGACCGACGGAGAGCGGCGGGGATCTCGGCTGGCGGTCACAGCAATGAGAGATCATCGCTGGATCGCCAGGAGAAGGTAAGAGAACACCGCTGCGCTCTCTGCACATCTACCCCGAGCGTGACTCGGGGTTACCGCTCCTGCAATGAAAAATCCACCCTGAGTCACGCTCGGGATTACCGCCAGGGAGGTTAATAATCTTTATTACTTTTTTTTTCCTTCAATATTTTCCAAACATAAAATACAACATTTGACCCACACAAAACCCCAGTAAAGCAACAGACAAAGAGGAAAAAAAAGGAAAAAAAGACAATCAACCTGTCCTTCCATTACAATCATGGTTCCATATTATTCATACCTTTACACATTGAACCCTGTTTGTCCCATCTAATGAAAGATGAGAAAAACAGGGGACTATATCTGGATATACTAACCAAGGCTCCCATATTTAACCACTTCCGGCCCGCGCTATAGCCGAAGTACGGCTACAGTGCGGACTCAAATTTCTTTAAACAGCCTCCCAGAAACAGGCTCCCCGCGCGCTCCCGTGAGTGCGCATCGGGGAAAATCTGTGTCGGCCGTGTCCCTTGGACACAGCCAATCACAGATCGTGGTGAATGGCCAATCACAGCGGCAATTTACCACGTGATCGGACCGTGCAATGAGAGATGATCTCATATGTAAACATATGAGATCATCTCTCATCGCCAGCTCTCTTCCTCACACGGAGACTGCAGTGTGAGGAAGAGGAGAGCAGATCACCGGTAAGGGTACACAAAGGAATGTAATCAGGGCACTGATCACCAGTGCCCTGATTACAGAAGAGGGAAAAAAAATGCCACAACTGCCCACAGTGCCCGTCATCAGTGCCCCACATCAGTGCCCATAGTGCTGCCAGTCAGTGCCCATCAGTGCCTGCTCATCTAGGCACTGATGGGCACTGACTAGCAGCACTATGGGCACTGAGTGTGGGCACTGATGGTGCTGCCCATCAGTGCCACCCGTCTGTATCCATCAGTGCCACCCATCAGTGTCCATCAGTGCCCATCAGTGCTGCCTCTCAGTGCCCATCAGTGCCGCCTCTCAGTGCCCATCAGTGTCGCCGTCAGTGCCGCCTCTCATTGCCCAGCAGTGCCACCTCTCAATGCCCAGCAGTGCCACCTATCAGTGCTCATCAGTGCCGCCTATCAGTGCTCATCAGTGCCGCCTATCAGTGCCACCTATCAGTGCTCATCAGTGCGGCATATTAGTACCTCCTCATCAGTGCCCATAAGTGCCACCTCATCAGTGCCCATAAGTGCCACCTCATCAGTGCCCATCAGTGCAGCCTATCAGCGCCCATCAGTGCCGCCTCATCAGCGCACATCAGTGAAGGATAAAAATGTATTTATTTTCGAAATTTTCTGTCTTTTTTCTTTTTTTTTTGTAAGAAATAAAAAAGCCTGAGGTGATTAAATACCACCAAAAGAAAGCTCTATTTGTGTGAAAAAAATGATAAAAATTTCATATGGGTACAGTGTAGCATGACCGCGCAATTGTCATTCAAAATGTGAGAGCGCTGAAGGCTGAAAATTGGCCTGGGCAGGAAGGGGGTATAAGTGCCCAGTAGGCAAGTGGTTAAAAAACTTTTGTGGAGTTTCTATGTGTTTTTTTTTTCATGCTATAAATAATAATCTGTTTAATAATATATCCACCATAGGTAATAATGCCTCATCTGAAGAGCTACTCAGGAGACACGTTTTAGGATCCATAGGAATCTGGAGATCAAGTACATTATTTATTATGCTCAACAGCTCTCTCCAATATCTAAATAGTTTAGGACATCTCCAAAGCATATGTAGGAGATCAGCCGGTGTTTGTTGACAACTTGGACAATCCGGAGATTCCCGTCTGCCCCACTTAAACAGCTTAATAGGTGTATGGTATGTTCAGTATATTATAAACATCTGTGAGAGTTGTGTTGGCACTAGAGATACAGTCAATATTTTTTTAAGAATATTTTGCCATTCCTCATCAGAAAAGTCCCCCAGGTCCCCCTCCCACCCCCTCCTCACCTGCCCCACCTTTACATCTTGTATACTATATTGCAGTTTATTATATAAGGAGGAGATGAGGCCTTTTTTCTTATCAATCTGCACAAGGTGTGACATTATTACCATGGGCCTTGGAGTCACTTCCATATTTTAAATTGAATTTGGAGTGCATGACGTAGCTGTAAAAATTTAAAGAAATCCTGATTGGGAAAAAAAACTTTTATTTCTCCAAATAGGTGTATATACTGAAACCCTGTCGTAACACATCATATGTTTCATTACCCTCTAAGTCTTTTGCATAAGTATTAAAGTTGGAGATGACCTATCATTAACAAACTGTCCCGCCTCCAACTGTGCCAGGAGATGATACCGCATATTACCAACCATCAACAAAGCTTGTATAGAATCTCTCAGATTTATTTCGCCCCCAACCCGCAAAATGCTGCAATTGGGAGGCAATAATATACGTTTTTGGATGAGGGACTGCCAATCCTCCCGCCTCTCTTAATTTTTGAAGGACAGCCAAACCTATTCTGGATATACCCCCCTTCCGAATCAACCCCCTAAAAAGAGATTCTAATTGTTTGAACCAAAAAATGGGGACCCTAGATTGGAGAATTATGAAATATATAAAGCAATTGAGGGGTCCAAAACATTTTGATAAAATTGGCACGACTTACCACAGACATAAGTAATCTGGCCCATATTCTACTTTTAGCCTTAAAGGTATGAAGAATAGGGGACGGATTATATTTCAGATAGTCTTTTAACTGAGGGTGGATCCAAATCCCAAGGTATTTGAAACTATGTTCTATCCTAATACGCTGGGTCTCTACTGATAGAGTTAAGCTAAAAACATCCAAAGGGAAAAGTGACTTCTCCCAATTAATAACAAACCCTGAAAAAGGAGCCAAAGATTTGTATAAGGTTCATAAGGGATGTTAACAAACCCTCTGTGTTCCCCCAAGATCAAAAGCACATCATCCGCAAAGAGGGACATTTTTTCACATCTGTCCCCCCGTTGAAACCCGTAGATATCAGTTTATTGACTAATTGCCTCAGCTAGTGGTTCTATGGCCAGCGCAAATAACAGGGGGTATTGGGGACAGCCCTGATGGGTCCCTCTAAAAAGTGGAAAAAACTTAGAGACTGTGCCATTGATTTGTATGCACGCTTTTGGAGCTGCATATAATAATTTGACTCAGCGTATAAAATCTTGACCCAGACCAAATTGATCCATGACCATAAGTACAGCCACTCGACGCTATCAAAAGCCTTTGAAGCATCTAATGACAGAATAGCTCTCCCACCTGAATTATTAACTGATAGCTGCATATTCAAGAAAAGCCTCCTGAGGTTCATTGCCATAGATCTCGTGGGAATGAAACCAATCTGATCTGGGTGTATCAGCTCTTGTATCACTTTGCTAAGTCTATTTGCCAAAACCTTAGCCAGAATCTTAATGTACGAATTCAATAATGAATTTGAGCAATAGTACGTCTTTTCCTGGTTTGTGGATCACTATTATGCATGCTTCCTTCATTGACTCAGGGAGTTGCATCGAATCCAGAGCTTGGTTCAGAGTTTTCAAAAGCTCCGGAAGTAATATACTTCCATATTGGTTATATATTTCCACTGGTAAACCATCCAAACCAGGTGTTTTGCCCCCTGGGGAATCCACTACTGCTAGCTGCAACTCATCCAGAGTCAAAGGAGCATTTAACTCACATCTTGCCACCTCAGAGAGAGGGGGAAGCCTTAATGTGTCCAAAAAACTACAGAGACTATCTACGGAATAGTTTGCCTTACTCATGTATAAATCACTATAAATGTCTGAAAGGTCTCTATAATATCCTGTTGATTGTGATAGCAAGCTCCCGCTGCTGTATTAATAGCTGTGATAAAATTTGAATTGGTTTTTGGGCATTTACGATCACCGCAAGCATACGTCCTGTATTCTCACCTTCCTCTAAACTCCTACATTTACTAAGAAATCCTGAATGATTGGCCTTATCCAGACTAGATTTCCTATAAAGTTGCTGCATATCCCTCCAAGCAGATCTATTAGAAGGGGAGGGGTTATCAATATAAAGGGCTTCTTTTGCTTTGAACTTCATCTTTTAAAGTATTTTCCCATTCATGGTCAGATTTTTTATATTTGCTGATAGTTTTAAATAGCACACCTCTAAGGAAGGCTTTCATCGTATCCTAGACAATCTGTGGGTAGACAGACCCAGTATTATGCTGAAGAAATTCTGTCAAAGTTGTATTAATTATATCTTCCTCAGCTATAACTTTTAACCAAAAGGTCTGAACCCGCCAAGTGGGCCTGATATATGGTTTGATCTTGTCAAGAGTAAATAAAATGGGAGAATGATCTGAAAGCCCCCTAATCAAATATTGAATCTCCGAGACCCATGGTAACGTCATGTCTGTACTCAAAATCATAACGATCCTGGATAGGGTTTGAAAAGTACTGGAACAACATGCCATCGGGTTATGTAAGTGCCAGATATCATGTATTCCCAGCTTTCTATAGTGTCTATAGAACGTGGTTTGCTTTTGTGTAGTACCCGGATGTCTATCCATACTCATTTAAATTAATCATATAATTCATTTTAAAGGGACTATGTTACATATATATTTGTAGCACCTTAGTTCTAGGCAATTGTGTTGTATAGATTGAACACATCGGCATCATTTGTGATTGTATTATTCATTACATTGCTTTTATGATATTTATTTTCGACTATGTTTATTTATGTACAACATTGCATCATGTAATTTAGGGGGTAAGCACAATTGTTTCTTTAATAATAATGACATAAA
The DNA here is from genome assembly GCF_965119305.1 of Pelophylax lessonae. Taxonomy (NCBI): domain Eukaryota; kingdom Metazoa; phylum Chordata; class Amphibia; order Anura; family Ranidae; genus Pelophylax; species Pelophylax lessonae. Next base: position 102,618,103 of record NC_138776.1, read on the forward strand.
AAAAAAAAAAAACAATTTGGTCAAAGATTGTAAAATTTAATTCTAAAGCCTTTTATACATTAACTCCTAAATAGCTGATATTCTAAAGTATCTTTTTTATTTTGCTTAATACATTTTTTTTTTATCTTCCAGTTTAAAAAGTTACTTTTTCTGTTAGGCTGCTAATTATAGGGTTTGTCAGTTATCTGTGACCCAGCATTTCTCTCATGAAAACAAGAGTATTAATTTTCAGGTATTGTGGGGTGGCTGCAAAATGTTCAACAAAAAAGTAGTGTAAAATCCATAAAACTTGTCAAATCTAACTTTAAAATAGATTTTGCTAATTTATTATAACCTAGGTCAAATTTGACTTATATTAATAAGGTATATTTGAAAAAATTAAAAGGGTAATTTACTAAAGGCAAATAGACTGTTCCCTTTGCCATCCCAGTTGCAAATTTTCCCCAGAGCTTAGTGAATGAGGTAAAGCTCTGCTTACTGCCATCTTTCAATCGTGTACAATTATTTATTTATTTCAGGTTCTTATATAGTGCTGTCAATTTACGCAGCGCTTTACATATACATTTCCTATTCACATCAGTTAAAAATGTTCCTTTTTTTGTTTGTACACAATTGAATGATGGAAGTAATCAATTTGCATGTGATTGGGTATTCTTTGGAAAGTGAAGTATCACTGCATTTTCTAAGCTCCAGGGGAAATTCCCTTGCAGAAGGTTAACTGTTATTGCTGGGCCAATGAACTGTGGACAGGAGATTCCCTACCGCACAGCTGATGTACACAAAGGGGCATGTGCCATGTGCCAATGATGTACAGCCCATGCTGTAGTGAGTGCATGTAAACAAGAACAAACAGAAAAAAACTGGAGGGGATCAGCAGCATGGAGATGGGAAAAAACATAAAAAGGTGAAAACAATATTTTATGAAATAATAAAAAACATGGCACTTGTTTATGATACAGAACAAACTAAATTTTATCCTATTAGGGATTACATTTATTTTGAGGAATTGGCATTTCAGTAGAAGACTTTGCTTAATAGATTTTTATTGGCTTTACTACTCAAACAGGCTTATAATCCTGAATAATAATCACAACAGACTAACAACAGCTGAAGTGGAACATTAATCGAAAAAAGTAATGTAATTGGGTCCTGGCTTGGAGGATATGTAGCCCGCTGCTTTCATTTGCAGCATCTTACAGATGTAAAGTAGTTTTCTGAGTGGTGGGTATGTCAATGTCATCTCAGGAGATCTGCTATCATGGCACCTGAAGTACATAGGAACATGAAATAACAGGTTTCCAGGTACTAAATGTGCAGGATTATCCCTCATGCATTATCTGTTTTCAGGGCTACTGAGAAAGGAAGCAGAAGCCAGCTGGAACAAACATGGTAAGTTTTACATATTGACATACACATTCTTCAAATGAGTGGTTACTGCTCTTCTACAATTCTGTTTTCTTAACTATGCTCCAGTTCAATATGAAATTTAAACTTCAACAGAGGACTTAAGTTACCCTTAAATAGTTCAAATATTCATTCTGTGAATATATGTAACTTAGTTCAACGCACTGCCATATGTAGTTCTCAGAAAAAGAGAATAAGGAGATGGTGTTGAAGGCTTGACACATGGCAGGTGGCTCACATACTCCTTAGTGCTCACTGTAGGCATGCACCTACCCTATCTATGCTATTTTATAGAATAGACATACTACTACTTGTCCATAAGATTGTCCAATGCCAAATCTGAATGGTACCATATGGACACCGGCAGTGCCTGACAACTCAATTTGTCTACATGTTTCTGTGTCCTGATCCATTCATTATAATAATGGTTTCTGTATTCTGACTGGAAATTATTCAGCTGGTGTCCTAGAACCACCTTCAACCTTGTTCAGTCTTTGGTTCCTGCATTTTGTTTTACTATTCTGTTAACTACTTAGTTTGGGTTTTGGTATGTGATTCTCATTGATATCACAGTGGCTAAGTGGTTAGCACTTCTGCCTAGCAGTGCTAGGGCTTTTGGTTCAAATCCCAACTATGGCACTACCTTCCTGACATTTGCATCTTCTGCAGGGGTTTCCTCTGGTTAATCTGATTTCCTCCCACTCTTTAAAGACATGCTGGTAGATACATTGGCCCTAGTATGTGTATGAATATGAGTTAGAGACCTTAGATTGTAAGCTCATTGGGGGCATGGAGCAATGTGCTGTCGAAATTGACGGTGCTATATAAGTAGCAGTAATAGATAAAATATTTCTGCCTGCCCGCACGCATGTGTTTACCAACTCTCACGACCATTGACTTTTCAAGGGTTTACAAATCTGTCCTTATGTTTATATATGTATATACTGTATGTTTATATGTATACAAATTTGTCCTGCCTGGTTTATTGTCAACTATCAGTAGTAAGAAAAATAGAAGGAGCATAACCTAAAGTATCATATTGCCAAATGCTGCTTTTCTTGCAAGTTGCACTGGTGAATACTGAGCATGTCTCAGAAGCCATGCCTCGGTGTAGGCCCACATATATTAGTGATGACCCAGGGCAGGTCTATAGTAGAAAGGTATATACAGTAGTATTGCGATTTAATAGAAAGGTTGCATTGGAGACTCATCTGAAGGTTGTTGAAACCTTACTCTAGCCAAATAAAGTTTGCCCTATACATTCACTTTAAATAAACCTCATAAACCTCATATAACAATATGTCAAGTCAAGTGTGCTCTCTGACTTTAGCACTGCTGTAATGTTTCCTTGATTCCATAAGCAGTTCACAAACTGGTTTTGCTACCTGTATTGGCTCATTAATGTAACCTAAAAATATATACTTCCTGAACAGCCCTACATGTTTTGATGTCCATCGTATTGGGATTATTTATGATAGCTACTCATAATTTTTAATTAATGGTGCCCATCTATTTCAAAATGTCAGCAGCTCAGTAGGATTTTAAGGAGGTTAACTAAGGTAGTTTTGCTTCTTGTGTAATTTGGAATCTTTTAAGCGACTATTTTCCTTGGTATAGTCATAGGGCAGTTCATCGGAGCAGACAATAACATTTAACACCGGCTATCATTCTGTACACTCTCAAATCGTTTTTATTTTCACAGTGTAGGAAACTGAAGAACAAATTCCTTAAGGCTTTCTGGGATTTCGAGGTCAGTTCCAAGTCTCAGGCTATTGGAAAGAAATTTTCTCCAAAACCTTTTGCCAAGATTTGAATGTCTTCCATGCATCAGTGCCATTGGCTCTCTCAGACGAAGACAGCAGGCTCTCTTGACTATATAATTCATATTCAGTAGGCACTTGACAATTTCAGTGCAACAACAATAAACTTAATATGGCAAGAGCTGTATCTAAGGCTGTGTATAGGGAACCCCGGGATTTTCACATTACAACCATGCGAATGACATAACTGTTCATATTATATTTTAGTAGGTAACAAAACCAATTTGAGTACTACAGGGAAGTTATAATAGGCCCTTTTTTTTAAATAAATAGAAAAGATGTAATCTAAGGTGACATTTGGCAGTTGACTCAAGAGAATGCATAGAACAGACTTTTTATTTTGTAGCAAGGCTGCAGAGTGCTATAAAAGGTTTCTCTAAATATACTAAAAAATGCATCTAGGGCCATTAGTGCAGACAGGACCATATTTGCTATACAATTCTTATAAACCTCTGCTTAGCTTTAAAGAGTAAAAAAAGGCAGATTCTAAATACCTAAAATTGGTTTTAGTTTCCTATTTTTCTGGCCGCCACTTTAAAGCTATAAGCTCACTATGCGTGTTACCGTCTGACTGTAGAATTTTAGTACAATCTAATCTGGATTTACCAAAACTATGGAATATCACAGTTAGCTATCCAATCAATATGTATCCATCCATGCAGGTTCTTGCACTACACAGTTATTTGCAGATCCAAAGGAGATTGTAAAGTTGGACTTTAATGTATATGGTGAGCTTTAGGTGAATCAAGCAGCTGCCAGAGGCATGGAGGATGCTTAGGGAGTCTCTAGACTAGCCTTTTTACCTAGGGTTCCTCTAATATTGCCAGGTGTTATTTGAGCAATGAGCAATTTCTGCCTCTCAGCTAAGTACCCACTGACACCAATAACCTAATTTAGCTATCTGTAAGGGAGGATTCGTTCCAATGACTACAAATGTAAGGGGCCCACCAAGCGAATCTACCATGAGCTGTAGATATAGTAACTATTAGTAGGGGTTCCCTAAGATTGCAAAGTTATTTCAAGGGTTCCTCCATCTTAAAAAAGGTTGAGAAAGGCTGCTCTAGACTCTTAGCTTTAACCTATAATTATACAGTATATAAATGATATGCAATAAACCTACCTAATAGCGTATATATTTCCTGTATATCATGCTGAGGAGTTCTTATTATTTTTTTGAATTTTAAATGTGCTTACAATGGACTGGACCTTTAAAGAATGTCTTCAACTCAACTGGACCTGCCCTTAGCCAAAGTAACATATTTTTTTAAGTGTCTTTCAATGTATGAATTAGAGCCCACATTTTGTTATACCCTGCCTGTTTATTTTTTGCCGTCTGTATCCATTGAGGAGATATTTCTTCACTTTCTGACCTGAAGTTAAGGAAGTTAAAGAAAATGTATGCAAAGTGAAAAGAATTTTGCTTTTTACTAGACAGTTGTAATTAGAACACGTATTCCTAGGGCAAGATTCGACTCCAACTCTACCTCCATTATTTAGTTTTTTCTTTCTCATCGACAGTAATCATCCTCATAAAATAGCAAATAGGAAAAAAGGCCACGCTTGGGTCACACTCAGGATATATAGCAATTAATAAGAAAAAGGCAGCAAGTACAAAAACAACTAATCAGCATAAAAATATAAATACAAGTACAGCGCTAATCATATGTGTGAGGACAAGACACTATGAGGTAAAGTCCAACAATACACAAATAATGATCCACAATTGAAAGATGAAAAAGTCCAGCCACCCAAGATGGAGTCAATTAGATGGAAACATCACCACCGCGTGCAACAGATTGTAGTAGATGTCTGCTTACCAGAACCTCCAGACCCCCTGTTAAGGCGAGTCAAATAGGCAGATGGTAAAGAGATCCAAGGAGAGGGTACTCTGAGTTAAAGAAGCTAATCCTGTTATGATCACTCCAGATAGGACACACTTCCAGCATCCAAATACACCAGTGCAGTAAGTGGGGATGATAGCAGACCTTCACTGTGCGACAATATTGGACAGAAATAGCTTTTCTTCTCCTACAACTGTCCCCGCCAGTATTGTAGGTTCCTCCCTCCTTCAGGTGTCTCCTATGGCAAGCTGGATACGAAGGAGAGACAGAGGCGCCTCTAAGTGTAGAATTTATATGACAAGTTTAATGAATAAGATTATACACTCACATCTGCAAATATATATTCATGCCCATAGACAAGGTTCCAATGTGGGGAAGTGGTCATCATTAGGGATGATCGAACGGTTCGGGTCCACCATCGGTTCGGCCCGAACATTGGGTGTTCGAGGTTCGGCCGAATTTAGAACTTTTTGCCCAAAAAGTTCGGAATTCGGCAACCAGAACCGCCCAAAATGCAATGCTTCAGGAAATGGGCTTTAAAAGCCCGTGATTGGACCAGAACCATTAGCAAAAGCCAATTGAGGGGGCAGGAGAATGCTAGGAATGTGATTGGAGTGACTAGGGGGTCCCTAGACCAATCATTAGTGAATACGCCCCCCAGTATATAAGATCGCCCCCCGCCATATTCCCAGCATTGTTATACTGGACATGGAAGAGAGTGGAAGCAGTTCTGTTAATTTTACTTTAAAAGTGTCATTTAGCTATTTTTAGTGTGAGGAAAGGGATATCTAGTGTAGTTAGAGTGCTCCTTTACACTTAAGTTAGCTTCAAAAATTTAGTTTCTGTAGGGAAAGTGTTAAGTGTCAGGGGACCGTAGTGTAGTGTAGGGTTAACTGACAGTGACTGCTATGGCAGGGTGACAAAACCCTTCCATAGCAGGGTGACCGCTATAGAGAAATGATCATTTCTCTGAGTTGCTTCGGGACAGGTATGTGGCTTCTCACCAGCAAGCATTTTTTATGCTGCAGGGGCTGCCACTGCCAGTGCTTTTTTGAGGACATGTTTGATGTCAGACATGACATCTGAACATGTGTATAGGGGGTATATATAGACATATATGTCTGAATATATACCCCTAGACATATATAGGTGTGATAGTAGCAGAAATAAATGCTTGTGCTAATGAAATCATTTACAGTAATATATTTCTGCTACTATCACACCTATATATGTCTAGGGGTATATATTCAGACATATATGCCTATATATACCCCCTATACACATGTTCAGATGTTTTGCCTGCCTCAAAAGAACCCCAAAAAATGCCAAAAAAACGCTAGCGTCAAAAAAAAAAAATGCCCAGGTGTGTTTTTGCTGGCATTTTTTGGGGGGTTTTGGAGGCAGGCAAAACATCAGAACTTGTGCACAGTACCACTATACACAAGTTCAGATGTTTTGCCTGCCTCAAAAGAACCCCAAAAAATGCCAAAAAAACGCTAGCGTCAAAAAAAAAAAATGCCCAGGTGTGTTTTTGCTGGCATTTTTTGGGGGGTTTTGGAGGCAGGCAAAACATCAGAACTTGTGCACAGTACCACTATACACAAGTTCAGATGTTTTGCCTGCCTCAAAAGAACCCCAAAAAATGCCAAAAAAAACGCTAGCGTCAAAAAAAAAAAATGCCCAGGTGTGTTTTTGCTGGCATTTTTTGGGGGGTTTTGGAGGCAGGCAAAACATCAGAACTTGTGCACAGTACCACTATACACAAGTTCAGATGTTTTTCCTGACTGCAAAGAACCCAAAAAAATGCCTGCTATTAAACCGGCAAGGTGTTACAGCAGAGAAGCCATATTCCTGTGCTTAAAGTTTTCTAATACAAACGATCTTTTTTTTTATGGTTCTGGACATGCTACAGACCTGAAACTTCACATGTACACTTTTTAGACCCCCCCAGATCTGAAATCCAAAGTAAAAATAAAAAAATCTCTTTTTTTTTTTTTTTTATAATTTTTCAATCATTGGCTTTTTTATCAAAAATGACAATTTTTAAGAACTTTTTTTGTGTGATTTTGTGTCTGGGGGGGTCTAAAAGGTGTACCTGTGAAGTTTCAGCTCTGTAGCATGTCCAGAACCCCAAAAAAGATCATATAAGTGTAAAAGAGGGGTCCCACCATCCCTGCTCTACTGAAAAATGATCTTTTTTCTGGTTCTGGACATGCTACAGAGCTGAAACTTCACAGGTACACTTTTTAGACCCCCCAGACACTAAATCCAAAAAAAGTCATGCCTGCCTCCAAAAATGCCCGATAAATGCAAGAAAAAGCGCCGTAGAGAAGCCGTATACCTGTTCTAATAAAAATTATAAGAAAATGCTAATTTTTGGGGGGTTCTGGACATGCTACAGAGCTGAAACTTCACATGTACACTTTTTAGACCCCCCAGATACTAAATCCAAAGTCAAAATAAAAAAATCTCTTTTTTTTTATATAATTTTTCAATCATTGGCTTTTTTATCAAAAATGACAATTTTTAAGAACTTTTTTTTGTGTGATTTTGTGTCTGGGGGGTCTAAAAGGTGTACCTGTGAAGTTTCAGCTCTGTAGCATGTCCAGAACCAGAAAAAAAGATCATATAGGTGTTAAAGTTAAAGGAGGGTCCCGACCCACATCCCTGTTCTACTGAAAAATTATCTTTTTTTTTTCATGGTTCTGGACATGCTACAGAGCTGAAACTTCACATGCACACCTTTTAGACCCCCCGGATACTACATCCAAAGTAAAAATCAAAAAATCTCTTTTTTTTTTTTTTAATTTTTCAATAATTGGCTTTTTTTATCAAAAATGACAATTTTTAAGAACTTTTTTTTGTGTGATTAATAGTTAATGGGGCATGACCCAGAACCCTAGGCACTTTTTAGGGGCATTTATTGGGTTTTAGGGCTTAAAAATTGTGTTTTTTGATTACAGAAGTTCGGGTCCCATTGATTTCAATGGGGTTCTGAAATCCGAACCGAACTTTCGTGAAGTTCGGGTGTTCTGGTCGAACCGAACTTTTCAAAAGTTCGATCATCCCTAGTCATCATCCAGTCCTAGACATCCATCCTGCTGGAGCTGAGATCCCCTCGCCATGGCCGGCTAGTACGGCGGGGTTGAAACCAGGAAGCAGGCTCGTGTAGTAACTAATCATCCTCATAGTACTTTTTTTTGCCTCTAAATGTCCTCAGCCTAATGGCAACCTTTATTCAACCCGCTTCCTCTAGGCTCAAGTATTACTGGACCTGCCCTAGCCTGTGACTGGACATGGAATGGAGAAGCAACACAGTTTTTAGCCTATTTTTCTGTCACTCTTGTCTCTCCTCCTATCTCCTCCTACCTGTGAATTGATTGGCTCCTTGAGCTGCTTTTTCCGCTCACAATACATCCCTGTTGTACAGGGAATGTAAGAAGCTGATACCAGGTCAAATTCAGGTACTCACACTGCTTTCATTTAAATATGACCTTCATGTTTCCTGTCACTTTAAATTGTGTGTTTGGACTAAGCTGACCCAAACAAACAATTTCCTTTACTAAGTACTCTAAGCATTGTTTGAACAGTATTTAGCTTCAGTTACATACAGTACACACTGCTGGGATCCAGCTGTAAGACAGAGACTTCTCATCTCACACCTGGAACAAAACAGAGTCAGTCTGAGCAGCCATTCATAGGCAGCTTTGTATTCTGTGAATGAATATCATACTTCCTCTGATTGGCAGATTCATTTGCAGAATACAAAGCTGCCTATGAATGGCCGATTGCCAAGCTGGTCCAAGCAAACTATTTAAAGTGATGGGAAACGTGGAGATCAGCTTTAAAAAAAAAAACATCAAATATGTATTATAGAAAACAGAGCTGTATTCATTTATGTATTTTATAGCTGCCTAAAATTTGGCTTTCACTTATATCTTTTTTTTTTTTTTAAATACAGCGCCGATTGGCGGCTCTAGTGGCAGAAAAGGAAAGTACTTACTATCTTTTTTGCAAGAAAATGTATTTTTGGAGCTTTCAGTTTAGCAACACAGTTGCTTAAAGCTAAAGACAGTCAGGCAGATAGCATTTTCAGAGGATATAAAAGTGGCCCATATATTCCTTTCTGTAATGGTTTCCTTTGAGAAAATTACATTTTAGATATATGTGCTCTTTAGATATAATGAGTAATATGTTATAAATAACTTTAATTGGCTGTATGTGGCAGTGAGCACCTGTAAATTTATCCTTTCCAACCTCTTTAGGTCTTGCAAACGCCGCTCCTCATGTCTACATATCCGGTGACAGAGTCAGGGCAAAGATACATTGAGAGATAGAAAATTTCCTTGATCTCTGGTTACACTTTGACACACAATACAGTTAGCGGCCCCACGAGGCCTCCAGTCTGCTGTTCAGCATTGATCTCATGGAGTTCTGCTATGGATCATTCCTTTTCTGGTTCTATAAGCGAAAGGGAAATCTTTCTTTAACCTTCTCTTCATGCTGTGCAGCTTACAAGCTTACTTAAAAATAAATACAGTCAGGATTATGTTTAACTTTTCAGTAATAACATTGCCATTAGCATTTATATAAATTATTTTAAGAAAAAATATATATTTTTTTAAGTGTGACAAAACTATTATCATATTAAGATCATTGTTTAATGAGACAAAGCAATTCACAGTAACTAATTAAAAATGACTGTTCGTTTTGTCGTTTATCTCCAACCTAATAAGAAATCTAAGATTGAATCTCAGTTAATTATATTTTTTTGGGTAAAGCTCAGCAGTCATTTTCTAGAAAGATCCAAAATTGGAAAAAAAATGTCTTGAATTGGAATTTGAGGTAGATGTAAACCCTAACTAGATGACATTTACTTTGCTAAAGCACTATGTATAATAAACATCTTCCATTTTCATTACATACAATGAAAAAATGTAAATGCTTTTACCTTTTTTGTAATTTTCTTTATATCTTGGCTCTTGCCTCTTGGCTGCTATAGTGTAACCCCTCACAAAAGTGAGTACACCCCTCACATTTTTGTAAATATTTTATCTTTTCATTTGACAACACTGAAGAAATGACACTTTGCTACAATGTAAAGTAGTGAGTGTACAGCTTATATAACAGTGTAAATTTGCTGTTCCCTCAAAGAAAAACTCAACACACAGCCATTAATTTCTAAACCACTGGCAACAAAAGTGAGTACACCCCTAAGTGGAAATGTCCAAATTGGGCCCAAAGTGTCAATATTTTGTGTGGCCACCATTATTTTCCAGCACTGCCTTAACCCACTAGAGTCCTCTTCCACTCCTCTATTACGACATCATTGAACTGGTGGATGTTAGAGACCTTGCACTCTTTCACCTTCCGTTTGAGGATGCCCCACAGATGCTCGATAGGGTTTAGGTCTGGGGACATGCTTGGCCAGTCCATTACCTTTACCCTCAGCTTCTTTAGCAAGGCAGTGGTCATCTTGGAGGTGTGTTTGTGTTGGAATACTGCCCTGTGGCCCAGTCTCTGAAGGGAGGGGATTATTCTCTGCTTCAGTATGTCACAGTACATGATGGCATTCATGATTTCCTCAATAAACTGTAGCTCCCCAATGCCGGCAGCACTCATGCAGCCCCAGACCATGACACTCCCACCACCATGCTTGACTGTAGGCAAGACACACTTGTCTTTGTACTCCTCACCTGGTTGCTGTCACACACACTTGACACCATCTGAACCAAATAAGTTATTTTGGTCTCATCAGACCACAGGATATGGTTCCAGTAATCCATGTCCTTAGTCTGCTTGTCTTCAGCAAACTGTTTGCGGGCTTTCTTGTGCATCATCTTTAGAAGAGGATTCCTTCTGGGACGACAGCTATGCAGACCAATTTGATGTAGTGTGCGGTGTATGGTCTGAGCACTAACAAGCTTAACCCCCCCCCCACCCCCTACAAACTCTGCAGCAATGCTGGCAGCACTCATTCGTCTATTTCCCAAAGACAACCTTTGGATGTGACGCTGAGCACGTGCACTCAACTTCTTTGGTCGACCATTGCGAGGCCTATTCTGAGTTGAACCTGTCCTGTTAAACTGCTGTATGGTCTTGGCCACCGTGCTGCAGCTCAGTTTCTGGGTCTTGGCAATCTTCTTATAGACTAGGCCATCTTTATGTAGAGCAACAATTCAAATTTAACAAACCTGCTCCCCATTCACACCTGAGACCTTGTAACACTAACGAGTCACATGACACCGGGGAGAAAAAATGTCTAATTGGGCCCAATATCGAAATTCTCACGTAGGGGTGTACTCACTTTTGTTGCCAACGGTTTAGACGTTAATGGCTGTGTGTTGAGTTATTTTAAGGGGACAGAAAATTTACACTACAAGCTGTACATTCACTACTTTACATTGTAGCAAAGTGTCATTTCTTCAGTGTTATCACTTGAAAAGATATAATAAAATATTTACAAAAATGTGAGGGGTGTACTCACTTTTGTGAGATACTGTGTATATATATATATATATATATATATTATATACACACACACATACATTGTTTGGGGGTTTTAACTAATCTTCAGTACTTAAATTGTTATTTTAACATGTGTGCATATGAAAGGGTTAAAGTACATCATAGATGACATAAATATGTGGGTTGCCGTTGCTGGTCTCCTTTAGAAAATGCTTCCTGACTGTGTCACACTCCCACGTCGCAATGCTTTTGACTTCATGGGGTTGATCTACTAAAACTGGAGAGTGCAAAATCTGGTGCAGCTGTGCATGGTAGCCAATCAGCTTCTAACTTCAACTTGTTCAATTAGGCTATGACAAAAAAAAAAAAACTGGAATCTTATTTCTATGCAGAGCTTCACCAGATTTTGCACTCTTTAGTTTTAGTAAATCAAATCCAAAGTAATGAAGCCAAAGCATAAGCATTTAGGTAGTAAATGCAATATTGGCTTAAATTACCTGATCACTGCCAATTCATTACAATTATTTTTTAACCTGGAGGTTAAAAAAAATGTAGTTTGTTCTAAAATGCAAATCCTTTTAAATGTACCAACATAGAGTCTGCTGTCTAGTCACTTGACTGAACAGACGATTCCATTTAAATCTCTTTCTCTCTTCCTCAATCATTGTTCCTTCCTGCAACATACTTGGTTGCTAGGTGACCTCAGACCACTTTTTCCACTCAATTTTTGTGTAAAGATCACCTTAAATACTAAATCGTAGATTTACTGTGTACTTAACAGGTGATTCCCGAGCTCAACCCTCTGCTGGAAAAGTCTTTTAATAGTTTGCTACCACCTGCATGGCAGAAATCTTGGGGATTCTGTCATTTTCTCAGCATTGGTTCTTTTTGGTGATCTGCCAAGGCTAAATTCAGATTTTTCATCACTCAGCAAAGCTTCTTGAACTAATAACAATGAAATAATAAGTAAGGAACCTCGGTGGATTTTTCCAGAACGTTTTGCTACTAATATAAACCAACTGGAAATATCAAAGGCTGGTGAATTTCTTTTAAGGACGTGCCCATTTACTTCAGTTTATTTTACAATATGTCTCGTGTACATGGGCTATTTTCATTGACATCATCGACGCGGTTCACCTAGAGAGCTCTTTCCTTCATATGGAGGTTTTGTTACCAGCTTTTTGCTTTTAGTTGGGTTTAGTGTGTCTTTCTTATGTATAATGTTCATTTGCTGGGCCTGTAATGGAATAATAGATCAGTAGAAGGCTCGTTATTTTTTGTCTGGTAGGCAATGGAGTGGGCAGTGATAACAGGCCACTAACACCATGTTTAAAATATGATATCACAGAACTAAACACATGATATCACAGAACCATGAGCAGCAGCCATTATGAATTATTATCTTTATGCTCCTGCACTTTTAAGACGCTCTGGGATTTACTAAAATTGCAGAGTGCAAAATCTGGTACAGCTGTGCATGGTAGCCAATCAGCTTCTAACTTCAGCTTGTTCAATTAAGCTTTGACAAAAAATGGAAGCTGAGTGGTTTCTATGCAGAGCTGCACCAGATTTTGCACACGCCAGTTTTAGTAAATCAATGCCTCGCTGTTGCTTTATTCATTCAGAGAAGAATGACAAAGTCTCTTTAAAACCTAACAATTTATACTCATCTTTCCCACCCCACCCCACCCCACCCCACCCCACCCAACCCCACCACTCTCTTGCACTAGGGGTCAACCCTGTGCTTTTGTTGGATTGTTTTGGAACTGATGACATCTTAAAGCGGTAGTAAACCCGCTTGGCCATTTTTACCTACAGGTAAGCCTATAATAAAAGTTTAAATAAATATGATTATTTATATATATATATATATATATATATATAGAAGAGTATTGACAGGTACACTGCTCATTGGAGGGGCAGTAATGTAAGTCACGAGATCTCTAAAAAAGAGACTCGTTGGATTTACGATCTTAAGTGTTACACGCCACACGGATTGAATGTGGACTGGGACGTCAACTGCTTCATCAGCAATAGTTGACTGGTCTAATGCTGTGCATGTTGACATCCCACTCCATACCTAAGCCGTGGGTTTAGTAGAGTCAGGCATTTCTTTGCATTGTTATATTTATTTATTTTTATTTTTATTTAGCTTCTCATTAAAGTGGAGGAGTTTAGATGAGTTAGGGACTTGTGTGGTTTCATGTATTAGTGTGTGTGGCAATGGACCACTTTGTGTGGGGATATGGGTCCATGAGATGTGGAACGGGTAGTTGGGCCCCCAGTATCATTTATCTTTTGGGGGATGACATCTGTCAATGTTACCTTTGTGTACACCGCCATATATGTGGACCCGTACTGACCAAGCCATAACACCTAATATGTCAATTTAGTGCATGTTGGCACACAGGCCCCTTATTGGATCATATTTTTAATAATGATGGTGGGGAATGTTGAGAATGTTTCTCCACATTTGTCATTTTCATTTTTTATCTACAATTTATGTTTCAGGGCTTAAAGATCATGCTAATGCCTGATGATGTTTTATTAGTTAATATGTACAAATTTCACATGGCTTTTATTAGATCATTTTCTTAGATATATTATCAATTTTTGTCACCGGCTTCTTAATATTTGATTTAAATTTAGGCTGGATGATTTTGTTTTTTTCTGTTTTTCCTGTGTATGTAACTCGTATGTTATTATTCTAAATGTATTTTGTTCGCATGATGTGGAGCACAAGCTTCATGTTGGCGTTCTTAATGTTCATATACCTCTGTTTTCTTTGTCTCAGTGAGGTTTCCGGAGTCCCTATCCGAGCCGCATAGCGTGGAACGCAAACTTCCTGTAGGTGGTTCGTGAGGAGGTACTTCCGTTGACCCCGAGCCGTATAGCGTGGAAAGCAAGTTTCCTGCTGTTGGTTCGTGAGGAGGTACTTCTGCTGATCCCACGGTGACGCAGTTTGCAGAAATGATAGTATTTAGAGCGTGTATACGGGTGCGGGCGACACCTTTGACAACCGCTTTGTGATGACGAAACGCGTCAGCCATGCCCACATGTAGACACGCCCATCTCGGCCATCTCAACATGCACCGTTTAGAAATTATTCACCCTGAATGCAGCCAGTTACGTCACCAGTGCATACCTTGCTGGATCTTCATAGCTTCATGGCGGAACTGAGGGCATGATATCATCATGGCTCTGACCAAATACATAGTCGGAAAGAGCGAATCTGGAAGAAAGACCGGGGAAACACGTCAGCCCTCTCAGCAGTGACAGCCCAGCACTGGAGGGCTTAGTTTCAAAGTGAATACTAGATATTGTGCTAGTTTGCAATGCATACTAGCAGATTATGCAATTGCTTTCCAAGTGTTTTTTTTTCTAAAAACATCCAGCGGTTTACAACTGTTTTAAGCTAGCCATACATGTTAAGGTTTTTCTTGTTCAGCACTGTGGGCTGAATGAGAGCAATCGCGTGTTGCCCCATCCACAATGATGGGCATTAATAGAGGTGCCATCTATTGTTTTCTTGACAGCCAGCACCCTCAGCTTTCAGAATATTTCAGTACGATTCAGCCAAAAAATTTCCACCTGGCTCTTGAGTCAGGTAATGCTGACAGGATCACGCACAGAACACATTCCAGAAGGAATTGGCCAAAATTTAATCAGTGTATGGCCATCTTTAGACCCCCTCATATTACAGAGTTCGGGCTTAGTTTTTGGCCCCTAGGCCTGAACAGTACAACATTCGAGAAAATTACATTTTCCCTGATATCTGTAAGTACTGAGTACTTCATGGCAACTCTGAGGAAGCCATGGAGCAGCAGAAGGGAATGGGGAAGCTGAGTTTAAGTGGGGTGTATATTATACATTCACATCATTCACTGCCCTCAATGAGCTTACAATGTAAGGTCCCTAACTGATATTCATACACACATGTGTTAGGGCAAGTTTAGACAGGAGCCAATTAACCTACCAGCATGTCTTTGAGGTGTTGGAAGAAACTGGAATAAGCAGAACCATTAACCACTGTGCTGCCCAATATTCTGTAATACTCTTTAATTTCTTATTTGGTAAGTGCTGTATTTCCTATCTTTTGTTTGAATGCATTATATGCAATGGCTAACCTTGTCATCAATATATGGCAGGATCCTGTTTCTGCTACAGGCCAAAAATCTGCACAGTAGAAAGTTGCTTAAAAAAACGAAAAAAAAAAAAAAAAATAAAAATAAAAAAATAAAATAAAAATAAATAGCGCAATAGCTTTCCATTTAGCATATTTAATACTTTAAGTTGCAGTAAAAGACTCCTTATCTTCTGGTAAATGTATAGTGCACCTTATATCTTTCTTGTTTATGAGACATTCATAGCGTTCTGGTTACTGGAAATAGGCATGTAGCTGTCTTTTCTTCTGAAGTTACCACAGCGGCACCATCCCTCTGATCAGCCTGAGTATTCAGTACTTAACACGAAACTGCCTGATGAAGATTGACAGTGTCTGTGTGTTCTATGTAGCCGGTGCTGGAAAATATGCAGACAGCACTTGTAATATTAGAAGGGAGTGAAGCAGAACAAAATGGTGATTTCCAGGTTCTGGAATACCAGAATCCATTCATAAACATATGCAGACAAAATTAAAAACAACATGTATAACTCAATTATAGAAAGAGGCTGGGAGGAAACTGGGAATCAAAACAGAATGTTTTACAACTAGCTCTATCTTCTGTAGTCCTGACTTTTACATTTGTGGTTTTGTTCACGTGCAAATTTTTTATTTCATTTACGCCTAGTTTTTTTTTAAATTGGAGAATTGAGCTATTCCAGACAGCAGCCAATCAGATTCTCAGATCTTTTTTGCAAGCACATTTAAAATACTAAGCAGATGTTGGGGTGATTGGTACGGTCATACCACTTATTTTTTTGGACTGCCAAAATTTGTTTTTGAGCAGATGGCAGTAAGAATGTTTTAAAAGAAGGGCTTGGTTTTCTGGACTGTTGCTTATTTATTGTGTTTGAAATTAACTTTAGTTGGCAAGTAACTGAGCTCACACTGGGTCACCTTTATCAACCCTCTCTAAGATATATCTTCTGCTGCAATGCTATTGTAATATGAAGCTCCTGTCCAATGGTTGGATGAAAGAACCTTCAGTTTGTGTATATGTGGTAGCACTCACCAGAAAAAAAAAGCAAAAAATAAAAAATAAATACATTTCCTGCAAGTTAAGAGCATAATGGCCTAGTATGCATCACATACTAGCCCATTATGAAAGACGTACCTTAAAACAAAGCCCCACAGTGGCATGCTGTCATTGCAGACAGGGTTTCCATCTTCACCTGGTCTTCCTTCTGGGTTCATGGGCTCCAGCCATTCGAATGGCCGAGCCACAATGAAGTCACTCCCATGCATAGGCTTGGAAGTCACGGCTGGGGCACAGCTTAGTGCACATGCAGCGGAGACGTAACTGGAGCTACTAAAGTAAATATGTCTTAAACGGTGCATGTTTAGGAGATATTTACTGTTACCTACTGGTAAGCCTTATTGTAGGTTTGCCTTTAGGTAAAAGTTAATAAAATTACTTTACCACTGCTTTAAACCGAACTCCTGGCAAACAGCTAAATATATATACTAAGGTTCAGACCAAATTGACCTACTATGGCCATATTTGGACAATATCATTGACCAAATATGGCTATTTATACTATTTATACTATTGTCACCAGCATCCCATACCTCTGTTATGTGCCGCTGCGGGACAGGCAAATCTACACCTGCAACTGATTGGACCAGCAGCCTTCTATCGTGTGACATTTTTCTTCAATTTAGACCAGAAGACCCAATTTTTCTCTATTTCAGTTTCAGCACCCTTACAGGTCTTCTCCCACCCCAAGCCTGTACCTGTACAGGAGAAGCAGAAGACTGATAATGTATACAATTATGTAAAGGGCGGGTTAATTTCGCAGAAAAATATCCCTACTTAGACATTTTTGGAAAGCTCCTTCATCATTCCAAAGAAAGAGAGGGATGGATAGAGGAAAGAGAATTGAGATATTCATTTTACCAACACAGAGACAGCAAGTACATGTGAGATGAAACCAAGAAATATGTATTACACAGTTATAATGCCAAAGGCATAAACATATTGTAGCTGTCAGCAAAAAAGGACAAATAATTTTCATATAACAGTCAATAAACAATAACTGACACATTTCACAATCTTGTTGCTTCCTCAGGATCTATGCCAGCATCTAAATTTGATGTCATTGATGGTACATTCTATCTAACACTTGTCAAACTCAAATCGTGAAAGAAAGCCAGGGTTGCTCACCGAAATCACAAACAAATGTGCCAGAAAACTGGGGAAAAAGAAAAAACTCCTCAAATGGTTAATCCAAAAAGGCAGAGGACATATGAACCCTTTCTTATGAATCACCCAACAAACTAATATGTATGGCTGACTCAAAGAAAATATATCACTATTCAAGAATCCTCCTCTGAACAAAACTTCAACCAAGAAAAACATACAATTCTGTCTGACCAGTAACAACAAAATGGCACCCAACATGTATTAGGTGGCTATAGGCATGTATACCACCCATCTAATATAAATATAATGGAAGTTTTTTTTTTTTTTTTACAAATTACAACTTTGAAGTGTGTTAATTCATTTCCATGGTTGGAGAATGGCATAGCCCACTTCAGCAGACATCTGAAGCTGATTTTAGTTACAGGAAAAAACGACTGGACAGTTTGGAAGTTTTCTTTGAGTAATCGTCTATTTTTCTCTTAAAGTAAGAAAAGTGCTGGGTTGTCTGCAGTTCACATAAACATGCTCATTTGTAGTATGCAAGTTTATGTAATAGACAAAGGGAAAAATATGTTCTTGTGGCAGTGGTGTTATTAAGTAATGTCTGACCGCCAGATACCAATATAGTTATTTACATTTTTTCCTTTCTGTTTTAGTCACTGACAAAAGAAGTAAGAAGATCTACAAGAGTAAAACAGCAATAAAGTCATATTTTATACAGTGGGGCAAGGTTAAATTGGTATTAAACGGTGGCTGCATTTGTTTTACTTTTTTTTTTTTTTTGGGGGGGGGGGGGGGGGTTCTTTTACTTTACCCAGTGAGCACACTCACTGTCTTAGGTTGTCTCACGTCCAAAGGAAACTAGGAAATTTTTAGTCAGTAGCATTGTCAGCCTGGGGGGAGGGTAGTGTTAGATACACTAGCAGATTTAAATGGACTTAGCTGAACTCAGGGTAACATATTTTAGGCAGTTACAGCAAAAGTTTTGTTTTCCCGTTGGGATAAAGGTTTTACATAAATGAATAAAAGCTGATCATTGTAATCACCCCTGTTAGTGTTAAAGGGTTCGTATAAACCTTCTAACTGCCACTTTTGCTGGACAGCATGGTTTGTTAAAGGAAGATGAAAAGTAGCAGCTTACTGTAAAGAAATAAAGACAAAAAGAAAAAAAAAAAAACAAATGCAGCTACCTCATCTAAGATTTGGCAAGCTTCAATATATTACATTTTTGTTTTGGGGTTTACTACTACTTTAAACCATTTATCTGTTTTTTTGTTGCTGACAATTTTGAAAAAAAAAAAAAATCAACAATCTTATTTTCTGCTATGAAACACATCCTATAAAAAATTTAAAAAATGAAATTTCTTTATCAATTTAGGCCAATATGTATTCTGCTACATATGTTTGGTAAAAAAAACCCCCAATAAGCAGATATTGATTGGTATGCACAAAAGTTATAGCATTTACAAACTAGGGGATAGCTTTATGGAATTTTTATTATTTTTTTTTTTTTTACTAGTAATGGCAGCAATTAGCGACTTATAGCCAGACTGTGACATTGCGGTGGACAAATCAGACACATAGGGGGAGATTTAATAAAACTGGTGCACACAGAATCTGGTGCAGCTGTGCATGTTAACCAATCAGCTTCTAACTTCAGCTTGTTCAGTGAGGCTTTGACAATAAAACCTGGAAGCTGATTGGTTTCCATGTAGAACTGCACCAGATTTTGCACTCTCCAGCTTTAGTAAATCTCCCCCTAAGTGACACTTTTTGGGGACCAGTGACTTTATTACAGTGATCGGTGCTAAAAATATGCACTGTCACTTTACTAATGACACTGACTGGAAAGGGATTATCATCAGGGGCAATCAAAGAGTTAAACGTGTTCCTGGTGAGTGCTTGCTAACTGTGTGTGTGTGTGTGTGGGGGGGGGTGTTTTTACTGTGCGAAGGCAGAGATCCATGTTACTGCTTTGTAGAAACACAGGATCACAGCCTTCCCTTGTCACAGAGTGGTGATCTGCCTTGTTTACATAGGCAGGCAGCTGTTCGGCCTGTGTCCCGAACGATTGCCAGGTGGCGGCGGGCATCGAATCTGCCAGAGCCATTGATTGGCTCCTGCTGGGTCCAATCTCAGCAGAAGTGTTGCTGGCAGCGTGCATGACCCGAAAGTGCAGAATGATGTACAGGTATGTGATTCTGCGCAAAGGAGCCGCCGCCCTGCAGTAAATGTACGTGGGGTGGTCGGCAAAAGGTTAAGTAATTCTCAGAGTAAAAAAAAAAAAAATCCCTTTTATTTGTAGGGTTGAATGATATCTTATTAAGTTTTTGTGAAAGTCATGCAAGGTCAATACTGAGGCAGTGGTGCACTACTGAATGTAACACTTGACATCATGGCAATTCAACCACTGTTGTGTGAAAGAAACTCTCAGTTGGCTTATGTAATATTGGAGCAGTGCCATTCCCAGCTACAATACAACTCCACTGACAAAGCAATAAGAGCAACAGCTCCCTTTCTTCCTCTGGACCTTGCCTTCTGTCATTGCCTACTTAAAGCGGTAGTATACTCAAAAAAAGTACTAGCTCATTATGAAAAACTTACATTAGAATGAAGCC
The DNA here is from genome assembly GCF_965119305.1 of Pelophylax lessonae. Lineage (NCBI taxonomy): Eukaryota > Metazoa > Chordata > Amphibia > Anura > Ranidae > Pelophylax > Pelophylax lessonae. Next base: position 102,638,559 of record NC_138776.1, read on the forward strand.
CCGACACGGACCCCCGGACACCTTATTATAGGCTTACCTGTAGGTAAAAGTCACAAAAATTGGTATACTACCGCTTTAATATACCGGGGGGGGGGGGGGGGAGGGAAAGTGCACATGTAACTTGTCTCCTCTAGTAAACTAACTTAGCTTAGTGAATGAGATGAAAATTAACTTTGCAAAGAATATCTGAACACATGCAAGGGAAAAAAAACAGTCTTTGTTTGCACATGATTGGATGATGGAAGTCAGCAGAACTTCACCTCATCCACTAGGCTAAGTGAAATTTCCTTGCAAAGTGCAACTTCCCCCTGCAAATTGAACAGCCTATTTGCCTTTTCCCTCTGTTGCAGGTCTATGGGCACCTTCTAGAATTCTGCTACTAGGGATGAGATTTTAAATGTTGCCTGATGACGTGTCTCCCCTGCTCCTATTGAGGTATAGAAGTGAGGGCCACCTATCACCTCTCTATTGAATTGTATACTGCCAAAAACTTCACTGCCAGTATGAAACAATACATCAGTACATCAGACAAGGATGCCCCCTGACTGGTGTTTTATTGTTCTGAATAGTAAAAATGTAACTGGATCTCAGTGCCAAAACTTATCGAAAAAAGTCCTACATTTTTCCAGATAAGGCGGCAACACTACATATTGCTTAATATATGTTTATTAAAATTTTTCCATACAGAAAAGCGTTATCAACCAATATTTTGTACATAGGAATATTGTAAATTATGTAAATTTAACATGTTTACAGCAAAGGAAACATACATATTGCTCTGTAACTATTTGAATAGAAGAGTAAACGATCCTCTGAGAGCATACAGGAATAAGCAGATAAATATCCTCATGTACATCAAGGTAAGGATATGTATACATTGTAGCTGAGAAAAGAGAGGAAGTTAAAGGAAAGAAAAAGAAAGAAAGTGGAAGGAAGAAGGAAGAAGAAAGAAGGAAGAAGGAAGGAAGTCCCGGTCTCTCACATCAAAGAAAACTGTTAGCTGAATCAGTAAACCACATCTGTTGGCAGAATCGACAGGTAGAGTGACAATTTCAGCATACGAGGGACGCAAGATGAGGGTTGAGAAATTTGTGACAAGTCATCAGTAAGACAGATTTCATCAATTTTCTGAAACCATCGAGTGATGAACAGGGTAGTTTTATTGTCCCCAAAAAGAGGGTATGAGGAATTTTAGCAGCGTTCAAAAGATGTGGGGTAATCAAGCATTTATATTGGCCTGTTGATTCATTTGCACAATGAAATAAGGTAATCCATGGTTTTCGGTCTAAAGCTAGGCCTTGAATACCTGTAATTGGTGTTAACACTTTATTCCAGGAATATTGGATGAGTGGACAGCTCCACCAAATGTGTGCACGGGTGGCTATCTCCCCACAATTTATCCAACACAAAAGAGAAATTTCCAGATAGATGGAATGTAATTTTACAGGAGAGAGGTGGCATTGCGTTAGGAGTTTGTAGTTAACTTCTGCTGTTCTCAATGATATAGCGGAGATATGCCTCAAGCTAAGAATTTTAGAATTCTGAGAGTCTGTGATGGTTGCAACGTAAAGTAGGAGTAAATGTGTGGAATATAGATTCAATGGGGTTCAATTCTCTTAGGAATCATTGTGGCTTAGGAAGAGATTTGATGAATTGCTTCAATTGATTGTAATGCCATTTGTCCATTAAATATATGGGTGATGCTTTTATCAAATCCCTTAGCGCCATGAGGTTTGAATCCCAGATAACATGATGCCATAGCAAAAGACACTGTAGTAGCCAGGAACAGAAACTCTTAGCCATGTATCCTGGTAGGAAATACCGATAGACAAGTAGAGGCAGGGCCGCTCTTGTAGGGGGCCCGAGCACACAGGGGGGCCCACACAGAAAGGGGGATTACTGATGGACAACAAATACAGAAATCTTCCTCCAGCACCTGAATCTGATCTGTCCCTCTCCCTGCTATCAGCTTTTATCTGTTGAGAAAGAGACAGTTGTCCCTCACTAATCCCCCTCCCTGTGTGGGCCCCCCTCCCAGCACTTATCTCTGCTCAGGAGTTTATTTGTAAATTGTAACTTTGTTTCTTTCTCTCTGTCTCTCTGATCACTGAGCTCCAACTTTTATATTGTAGCCGGTATATTTTTCTCATCTCATCTTTTTTATTTAACATAGTTTTTTTTTAAGACTTATCAGGAATTATGCGAGTTATGTTATATTTGTGTCTGCTAAAAGTGATTTTGTTGTAATTTTAGCTAAATATATCTTTAATATTTTCTTGGGGGGGCCCTGCCAGGTAGTCTGTACGAGGCCCTGCGATTTCTAACAGCAGCCCTGAGTAGAGGCATTACATTTCCAATCATTTTGACGGTGTTAAGCCTCCCATACATGAAGTGTAGTTGTCCTTAACAATGAAGAGAGTATAGATAGCTGTATAAAGCAGGGGTGTCTAACCATTTCACCTTCCTGGGCCACATTGGAAGAAGAGGAATTGTCTTGGGCCACGCATAACATATACTAACAATAAGGATAGCTGATGAGCAGAAAAAGTCGAGGCAGATCACAAGTTAACAATTACTGATATAGATAATGTACCTATCTAAGCAATAAAACTTCATTTTTTGTCGTTATTTTTTTTTTTATCATATAAGTAAAAGAGAGGCAACATGAATCTAGTGAGATTTTTGACACTGTTGAATGAATATCTGGTTTGATGGATGTAGTAGTGGTTCTCAAAGAATTCTCAAGGTGCTCATCAGATATTTTTAGTTCTAATTTTGCACTTTGTGTGCATTATCCATGAAAATAGTTTCTCACAAATATAGGTGCTGCCAAAAACCGATGACATGAATAAGTTGTGAAGAGTGAAAAGTGGGATATTCTTCTTTGGGAAGCTAAAACTTATAAAAGTCCAGTAAAGAGACACTGTCAAATTTTTCTTTGGCCACATGTGGTTTCTAAGTGGAAACACATTTTTACAAAAAAATGTAAAAAAGTATACATTTTTAAGTAAGTTTACAATTTTGTTTTGGGCAGCATTCATAGCTGTCTTGGGCTGGAGGTTGGACACCCCTAGTCTAAAGGATTTTGAGATCCATGGAGCTGGAGATAAGTCAGTGCTGCTCAACTCAGATTCAAGATGAACCCATAGTTTGGTGTGGTGTGCATACTTCCAGTCAGCCATACGAGCTAAGGTAATGGTGTGGTATTACTTTTGAAAGTCTGTAAGTGCGAACCCACCAAGGTTTGTGGGTTTAGAGAGGATGACATGGGAGATTCGTTGGCAGCTCCTTTTCCAAATATATTTCAGCACTACAAACATAGAACAGAGGTAATGGGACTTTAAATGAGACAGGTCACTAACTGAAATAGACATAGATAAAATCAAAAAATGTTAATTTATTACACATTAAGTAATAATACAAATACATAACATCAGTTTCCAGATATGATACAGACATATGTGAAAAGAGCTGACACAGAAAAAATTCATATAGTAAAAGTGGTAGTAGTAAGTGATAAGGCCATCTTTCCCCCCCCCCCCCTCTGATTTTTGAGGAGAGCAATTTTTTATATATTCCTTTTTGTTTTGGCATTGGGTTCACAATTTGTTTTTCCTCCTTTTTTATTTTTGGGCCTCTTTTTGTCTAAGTATTCACATGGTTCCTTCCTCCGTTCTCCTCCTGGTCACTCAGTACCTTTTGGCGCTCATCCCACAAACTTTCTTTAATACCCTGGAATTTTCTTTGGTTCTGGTGGACACATCACTAGACACTATTAAATTCTTTATATTTAATATATATATATATATAGAGAGAGAGAGAGAGAGAGGGTATCTCACAAAAGTGAGTACACCCCTAACATTTTTGTAAATATTTTATTATATCTTTTCATGTGACCACACTGAAGAAACGACGCGTTGCTACAATGTAAAGTAGTGAGTGTGTACGTATGTATAACAGTGTAAATATGCTGTCCCCTCAAAATAACTCAACACACAGCCATTAATGTCTTAACCGCTGGCAACAAAAGTAAGTACACCCCTAAGTGAAAATGTCCAAATTGGGCCCAATTAGCCATTTTACCTCCCCGGTGTCATGTGACTCGTTAGTGTTACAAGGTCTCAGGTGTGAATGGGAAGCAGGTGTGTTTAATTTGGTGTAATCCCTCTCACTCATACTGGTCACTGGAAGTTCAACATGGTCCCTCATGGCAAAGAACTCTCTGAGCATCTGAAAAAATGAAATGTTGCTCTACATAAAGATGGCCTAGGTTATAAGAAGATTGCCAAGACCCTGAAACTGAGCTTCACCACAGTGGCCAAGACCATACAGCGGTTTAATAGAATAGTATTGGTCTAGTCAACCATATGCCAGAGGCCACTCCTCACGTGTCCAACTCGCCATAGCAACAGCACACACTCCAAGCTTAGCCTAGAAGTGTTCCCAGCATGATCTCACCAAATTTTCTGTGAAGACCCAGGGGTCAAGGAGCGTTTCTTCTTGTCCTACTGGGAGTTAAAGACTATTGTGAAAGAACTGTTTCTTGCCATTCAATCAGCTCCAGGATGTCGATCAGTAGGTCTGTGTGGAAAGCAGATAGATCTTCTGGGAAGTGCAGAACTGATAGCCAACCATCTCTGTGGGCTATTAAGCAGGAGGGAAAACCCATATGGGAATTTATCCTGGCCGCCCAAAGCTTCTCTAGTAGAGGTCGCAATGGTCTTTGGACTTTCCCGAGCTATATCTGGGTATATGGTTAAAGAGGCACCTTCAAAGTCAATTGAGGGGAGGCCTCTGAGCTTTTGGAGGACAGCTTCTGTTTCATCAAAGTAATGTAAGCAACAGATTATGTCCCTTGGCTAATCTGATGGTATGTTATGGGAATGAAGCTCTCTATGAACAAGATCAAATTTTAATGGTTTAGTAAGGAGGTCCCCAGGATAGTATGAAATATGCCTCTTAACATAGAGAGATTTTCATCTTTTGTAGCTTCAGGAAAGCCACTTCTACAGAGATTATTCTTCTATTTCTGTATTTCTGGTCCTCCAGTTTACATAATGCAGTGCGTTGAGCTGTGGCCACCTGGAGAGTGCATTCCTGTAACTCTAATGCCTTCCTTTTGAGTGTCAAGGCACTTCTCTGAGTCCTCCTCGTGCAGAAGGAGATGGGATAAGTCCAAGTGCATAGCGGACATTTCTTTTTTTAAGGGACCATTCCAGGCCTAGGAATAGACTGGACAACTCATGTTTGAGCTGCTACATTCGAGCCATAGTGAGAATGAGAGCACACAGACTGAGCCGAAGGAGGAGGCTGGGGAGATTCTTCTCATTGAAGCGGTGCAAGGGGAAGCCAATCTGCTGCCATGTGGTGACCTGGTTTGTTATCCCCAGACCTGCGAGCCTTCATGATGCACCACCAGGAAGCACTTAATTGAACCCAGTGAGGGCAATTTGGATGATATATGTTTCCTGGAGCATTTGCCCATAGTTGAGCTTCTACTGAAAGTTCTGGCAGGCATGATGCAGCTATAATTTCAGGTCAGCTGCTAGAGCTCTGTTCAGACTTGTTCGACTCCCGCCATGCAGGAACCCACCCCCCAACACTCCATATTGCAATGATGCTTCTGTCTATTTTTTGGGGGATTTTTGTTTTACATATTTATTATGCATCTACATCAGTCTTTCCCTCAAAGAGCTTACGATTTGAGGTGGCTAACTCACACACTTTTATACACATAATAGGGCTAACCTACCAACATGTGTGGGAGGAAACTGATGCCTTTAGCAAGGAAAATGACATAACATAATTCCTTGTAATACATAGCACAGTGAATGCTGTTGTGCCATGGAGAACTGATATAATGACACTAATTTATCCAAAGAACCAAGGATATGTGTTTGAGCCACTCAGGCTGTATAGATAGGAATGAGGTCCTGTCGCTGTGAGTGCTGGCTGGGAAGGGAGCTCGTCTATGCTCCAGGCAAAGGTAGAGAGTGCTTAGGTGCCCCGGGAGCCTCACATCAAGTCAATACCTGCTGTATGATGGTGAATGGCAGTCTCAATATGAGTAAGCTCCGGTGGGCGGAGTGAAACGTGTTGAGGGCTAGGCCTGGTGGGGGTCCAAGCTGAGTCTACTATTAATTATCATACAGCAGGTCTTGACTTGATGTGCGACACCTAGTCACTCTCTACCAATATATCCAAAGAAACTACATCTGTGTTATGAATATAACTAAGTAAGAGTACAGAATGTTTTTTGTAAAGGAAACCACAGTAACTAGTGTCAGCTTTCTGTGTTGTACCAGCAAAGGAGTAGAAAGGTCTGTCTGTCTCTGTCTCTATCTATCTATCTATCTATCTATCTATCTATCTATCTATCTATCTATCTATCTATCTATCTATCTATCTATCTATCTATCTATCTATCTATCTATCTATCTATCTATCTATCTATCTATCTATCTATCTATCTATCTATCTATCTATCTATCTATCTATCTATCTATCTATCTATCTATCTATCTATCTATCTATCTATCTATCTATCTATCTATCTATCTATCTATCTATCTACCTTTATTGCTTTTAGGGCAGATAGTACCATGTAGTTGCTATCATATTTCTCCTTAAGCAGGTGTGAGTATGGTTATATATATCTCATCTACATGCTGAATATATTGCATGCTGGTAAATAACAAAACTCCTATGAAATAGATATAAACGTTATATATTTTTTTAAAGATGAAGTCCAGATGCATCTGGTCATCCTATGTTACATGGTGACTCTTTTCTTGATGTGTAAGTGTGATGGCTTTTAAAATCTCCTCTCACTCTTATTGGGTGGTTCTATCTGTCAATCTCACAGCTGGACCTGTCGCACTGGCTTAGTCACTGATTGATTAATATGTTCTCATATGAGCTGTCCCTGTGATATGTAGACATTGGCTAGCAGAGGTGATTGATGATTGTAGTAGACATCAGAATGGTAGAAAGGAAATATATCTCTGTACTTTCAACTGTAGAACTGTATTGCTTCTAAAAGGTACAACTGATTACTTCTGAACATTTTTTTTGTAATTTTGGATAGACCCTTATTGCGTTTTATGAATACCAAATCATCACATCACAGCGGATCACGAAGCCAGTAAAAGTAGGATATTTTGGTCTGGTGCACTGGGTGGAGATACTGCAACATTCAGACATTGTTTAGATTCGGGCTTGCTGTCAGTGACACTTAATGGGCATTAAATACCTACATGTTCACACCTTTCACAATGCCCACCAATTATTTCAGTTCCTGCCATGAAAGTCCCACTTGGTTGTGTTTTCCCCCCAGGGCTGAAGATTTCCAGTGCTTTCTTGCAACCCATTACAACTTTCTCTTTGACTTGGCCATTATGAGAATGCAGAATAAGAGCAGAAAGAAGTTTTGCCATGTTGTCAATTAAAAAGGCAGTGACTGCACATGGTTTTATAATTTTTGTTCAGCACACCGATAAATACATGTATTTGATAACAAGAGTTGCTTGTGAACACAGTATTGCCCTTTGGTCCGAGTGCTTAAAGTGTAACTCTGAGTAGTTTCATAATTATCAATCTGCTGTGCAGCTGCAGAGCACTAATGAGGACATCTGCTGGACCTGCATCCCTTTAGATGTGTTCCTAATGGAAGTTCCAAATGAAATTTTTGTTGCAGGGGATGCCTGAAATCTGCTTTGTATCTTAGGCAGACTTCTGGTAAAATCAGTGAGCCAATCACACAAGCAGGAAATTATGTTTCTGGGGTGTGGTCAGTACACATTCTGTGTACAGAACGCCTTCAGGTAGCCATATTGCATTGCATTTTCAGAAAATTACAGTGGCTGCAGATTGAAAAGGAAACAAAATGACTTGTGTTGCAATTGTATACGCTATATAAATTTTTCTTTATTTGCTATTTTTTTCCCCGCGAAAGTGGAATTACTCTTTAAATCAATCACCCCAAAATCGGTTAGACTGCCAAAACAGTGAAAGTGAGGCAAGTAATTTTTACATGTGTAAACCTTTTTGCAATGTGTGAACACCTTCTAATTATTATATTACACCACAAATTTAGTTGTGGTGTTATATGTTCTTGAACAAATATCAATAAAGCCAAACAAACAAAAAAATCAGCACAAGGGACATAACTTACTGTCAGTAGGATGTGTCCCTTGTGCTGATGCCTCTTCTTTTAGGTGAAATCCTTCTACATTTATACCCCATCATTGAGCCAGGTGGGGGGAGTTAACAGAGCCAAGGGGCCTGTGACTGGCTCTCTTCAAAGGAGCCCAAATAACCCACCCTTTCCACCCAGCTGCTCCATTCATAGAAGACATACTTCTATGAATGTAACAGAATCTATTAAATGGATGGGGTGATCATTTCAATCATCCACCCTTCCCCCATTAATAGATAACTTTCCATTCATAGAAGCTGTTCTTTGGCTTCAATGAATGGAGCAGCTGAGAGGAAAGGATGGGTGTAGTTGGACATTCTTGATGAGAGTCTTTGACAGCCCTTTAGTTCTTTTAACCCCTGCTGCAGTGAGAGCACTTGGTGGTGGTAGGGAGAGCATGGATGGAGGAGGCATCAGCACAAGGGACACATCCTACTGACTGTAAGTTATGCTGCTTGTGCTGTTTATGTTTTTATTTTGGCTGAACTTAGACAGTAGTGTTAATGATAAAATTACTGTAATGCAGATTTAATCAGACCAGTACCAATACATAATTTCTGTTGGGTGATTTCATTTTTTTTTTATAGCAGTTACATTTTGTGGTATACTATAAATATATATATATATATATATATATATACTGTATACACACAGTATATCCCCCAATGTATACTTTTTCTTGTAGCACTTCAATCTTAATATGATATAATTAATTTTCTTGGTTGGCTTTAAAGAGTTAATCTGTGTTTGAATAAGAGCAATCCGTTTGCCATATGAAGTTATCGAGTGTCAAATGGCACTGAGTGTTGCAGCAGCTGGCTGAGATCTTAGGGTTGTGTAGGGGACTCATCAAGCTTGCACGGGTTCAACTGCTTTGTTTTGCAACATGCTCTGACCCCTGTTGACCAAAGGCCCACCTAATAGTCTACAGAACAAATTCCATAGACCCTCACTCCCTGCACTTACACAGCTGCTTTCACTAAACACCAACCACAGACCATAACATATCTAACAACAGATGAAATTATTGTGCAGCTGTTAAACTGTATAAGGCCAAAAACATTGCCAGCCAATGACCAGTGACCTTTCCCCACTTGGTGGCCCAAAACATTCAAGTCTGCAGGCCTTATAAATCTCCTTTTCCCTGTCACCCATGGACTCTGGAATAATGCTAATTAATTTCACAGGCAGTTGACAGTTTGAAAGCACAGGTAAGGATACTTTGGTGTAATGGATATATATATATATATATACTGTATATATATATATATATATATATAAATATATATATACATATTATTATTATTATTATTATATAGTATTTATATTGCGCCGACAGTTTACGCAGCGCTTTACAACGTGAGGGTAGACAGTACAAATACAATACACTTTAATACAGTAGGAATCAGAGGACCCTGCTCGTTAGAGCTTACAATCTAAGAGGGACGGTCAAGAGATACAAGAGGTAATGTATATATATATATATTTGAACAGACCTCACCTTGGTCAAAAAGCTTCTATATACGATAACGAGAAGGGTTGGTCAAATTTACAGAATCATTTCATCAATTTTGGATTTGTCGAAAATTTTGCCTGTAGATCTGTGTGACCTGAAGAGAATAATGCATATCAGGAATCTGAGTAATTTTGATTTATAAATTCTATGATGCTTCGCTGAGTTTAAAAATCTGAATTTAGAATTTAAAAATTAAAATCTAGGATTTGTTGCACCATTTGCAAACATTTGGTCATCCTCAGCATATTAAAAATGATAGTTGCCTGGCTTCTATGCTAGTCCGTCCACTTTAATACTCTCTAAAGCTGGCCATACACTATACCAAAAATCGGATGATAGCAATTTAAAAAACAAAAGAATTTTCAGAAGGACCAAAGATACTTCCATCATGTAGCGACCATATTTTGAAAGATAAATGTTTAATGGACATAGATAAAACCGGTTTATCATTCGATTTAGTCACATTAGAAGGGAAATGACGAAATAAAATTGACCTCTTGACATCCCTTCCGTGTATACCTGCTTGGTGTACCGTACATTCGTTGTGGACAGATCTTTGTGTCCCTCTTCCTTTTCTTCGCTTCGTTAGCATCCCCATAGAATCCCCGATAGCCACAGATTTGTGTACATCATTTGATGTCATAACCATATGTACTACCATTTTTTTGCATTATTTGCTCAACTTGCAGCCTTGTTACTATTATGAGACTGGAGACAAAATAATTTGCAGTTTCAATTGGTATTTAAAAACAAAAAAAAAGATTTTGATTGCAATAAAGTTTGCTAAAAGCAATTTTGCTTGTGTTTACTTTGCAAGCTTATTTTTTACATGACTGTCGTCAATGGCAAACTCAAATATACTATGTGTCCTGTTAGCTGAATGTGTATTTGAGCTTGTGTAGATGAAAGATTGTTGCGTCTATATGTTATGGTATCACAAATTTGTTTACTTCCATGTTAAAGTTTTCTTGCACCTGCGCACAAAAATTCAAATGATTTTTCCTGCGCGAGAAAGCCACTAACCTTACAAATTTCGTTCATTCAATAAAAATATTTCGAAATTTTCAATCATATTTTCGGGGCTGCAAATTTGAAAGTGAATATCGTTCGTCATCCAATAACTTCAGAAAACCGTCCGAATGTTTAAAGCAATAGAATTTCATCTGATTTTTAGAATAGTGTTTGGCCAGCATCAGTGTTGGACCTAGAAAACTATTCAGACCATATGTTCTTTCTGGATTCACACTGACTTAACTTGGTGCATGCTTGTTTATGGTCAGCAACACAAAATATTGAAGTCCAAGCCAGTCATTTTCAGCAGGAGGTCAGAAATAACAACATCTGCATTTCGTTCAATACAAGTTTTCTGATAGCTCACATATACCTTGTTTGATAAAAAAAATCTTTCCACGATTTATTCCAAAAAATAATTTTCCCAACTCTAATGCACCTGACAAACATTTTTCATCCATCGTCATTTTGTTAGTAGAGGTTATGTTGAGAACAGGCTGCATATGCCAAAATAAATATGTTCTTGTCTAACCACAATCTTAGGCTCTACCTGGTGGAGGTCATCTAGGTAGTTTAGACTACCCATAGACATGAAATGGTCAAAATTAGACAGATAGGGCAACAATTTGATGATGTCAGGTCTGCTGCTGTTGGAAGAGAAGGTGGGGTGGTGATTTATCAGGTAGGTAATAAAACCTCTTTCGATCACTAATATCCTCCCATGATGTAAGAGTCTCCAACCCCTAAGAGTGGTCAAACTGAGACTGCACATTTGGCCACCCATTTATTCTTTCCAGTGTGCTGTAAAGCAGGGACTACTGCAAATCAGTGCGGCGCTGCAAAGCTGGCATCACACCGATTGGAACGGTGCCATTGCCAGCAATAGGCTGCGAGATATCATGCGATTTGACCTGTCAAATTTCATGACAAATTGCTCCAATGTGAACGAGGGCTAAAAGTGAAAGTGGTCTCACCTTCTTAGCTCTGCTATTTGCCATATGAATTTGTATCTCAAAAGTGGCTGAACAGAATTACATATCTTGCAACAGGTAAAACAGTTGACATGTGTATTTTAGCCTGTATATAGCATTGCTAGAAATCCTTCTTTACACAGGCACTGTAAATGTTGTATACAAAAAATAGAGCAAATTAGGATAGATAATCATCTTAACCACTTGCCGACCGCCGCACGACTATCTACGTCGGCGGTCAGCCCCTCACAAGCAAAGTGACGTAGGGCTACGTCACTAGCTTGTGAGGGTCTAGGGAGCGAGCGCGCGCCGCCGGAGGCGCGCTCCCGCGTGGTCACGGACCCCCCCGCGCGTGTGACCAGCGGACCCGATGTCCGCCGGTCACTCTGCGATCGGCGGGGGAGAGGGAGAAAGTCAGGCGGCTTGTGTAAACAAGCTGCCTGTCATTCTCCCCTGTGTATGAAGGATGATCATACGGTTCTACTATGTAGAACCGTTGATCACTCTTCATACATCTGAAGCCACAGCCAATCACAGTAGAAAGCACGCCCCTAGGAACACACATAGCCCCTCCCTTTCAAAAAAGTTAACCCCTTCACTGCCAGTGTATTTTTACAGTAACAGTGCATATGTATAGCACTGATTACTGTAGAAATGTCACTGGTAACCCCAAAAGTGGCAAAAATGTCAGTCAAGGATCCGATCTGTCCGAAGCAATGTCGCAGTACCACAAAAAAATCGCAGATCGCCGACATTACGCGTTAAAAAAAAAAACAACAAAAATGACAAAAATCTTTCCCTTTGTTAGTAAACGCAATAACTTTTGCGCAAACCAATCAAAATACGCTTTTTGCAATTTTTTTTACCAAACATAGGTAGCATAAAATAAATTGGCCGAAAATGTTAAAAAATTTTGATTTTTACATTTTTTGGGGGGGAATTTCATATAAAAAAAGTGAAAAATATTGCTATTTTTGCAAAATTTACGCTCTTTTTTTGTTTATAGCGCGTGATCAAAAAATCGCACAGGTGATCAAATACCACCAAAAGAAAGCTCTGTTTGTGGGAAAAAAAGGACGCCAAATTAGTTTAGATACAGCGTTGCACGACCGCGCAATTGTCCGTTAAAGTCACGCAGTGCCGAATCGCAAAATACCCCCTGGTCAGGAAGGGGGTAAAATCTTCCGGGGCTTAAGTGGTTAAAAGAAATAATATACAACGACATGTCGCTATACAAGCACAGCTATATTGAAGCAGTCCTTAGTTCCCTGTAATTTTGCCTTTCGCCATTGTTCCCCGCCTAATGTTTCCAAAATAGCTATCCTGTTCCCACCCCATGTCTGTTTTGCATCTACAGGTGTAGGAAATATAAACCGTGCCATGTAGAAGTTATTGAAGCCATTGAAACACTTCCATTCCAGTGGGATATTTTGTGATCTGTATGGATAAAATAGAGTCTGATATATCTGAACCTCGGCTACAGTGTATTTTAGCGATAGGAAAAGTCACCTTGTAACATGTGGTTCTACAGCTTATCCATTATTGTCCCATGCGTATTGTTTCTCCATCTGGAAATCTGCACACTCTTAAGAAGTTATTGTTGTAATAAACGAAAAAAAGAAATTCGATCAGCTGTAATCTAATAATCTATAACGAGAGATTTGACTACAAGATGAAATAAAAGCACTTGAACATGTCACATTTGTTAAATCCTGGAGGATTTGGTTTTCTGTAATTTATAGTTGTAAGGTTTCTGGTTTCATAAATCTGGCATACAATAATATGATCATCATTTTAGGCCTAATTTTCTCATAATTGGACCACGTCTAAGGTATATAAAAAAAAAAAAAAATGCTTGGTCTTATCAAAGTCGGCCTCAATAGTATTACAACCATATTTCCCGAAGTGTGTGGTTATAGCATGACTACTTAATTTGACCTCATCACAGACAAGGAGGCTTGATTATCAAATATCTGGCTCTTAAAGACCCCAACATTTCATATTCCTGATATGTGCCTCCTGTACCATGTATTGTACTTGTATGAGAAAGTAACCTGTTCTCTTTGTATTGTTTCCTTTGTGTGAAATCCCTGATGTTCCTGCCAGTCCCTCTATTTTCCTATTTAAAACTGACCACACTAAGCAGGAGAACACACGGTGGTCAGTCCTCTAGCATACTATGCAGGGATCTCAGCCTGGTCTCCTCAATTTATCAGACCTTGACACCCCCCCCTGCACAGCCATTCACTGGGAAGATCAGTGTACTGTTGCTTTTCCTCCCCCAGCTCTTGTACAGCTGAGAACAAAGGGAATGTGATCGCTTATAAAAAAAAAGGGAAAAAGGTATTTACAATTTAAAAGGTTTTTCCTTTCATTTGTATTTTAAACTGAATGTGTTTTTTTTCCAAGGTGATCATTTACAATCACTTTAAAAACTATAAACCAAACCAAAAGGTATAAACCAAACTCTTGAGCCTAGGTTCACACTGGTGGGATGCGGGAACCACAGCAATTCCTGTGTGGGTTCCCGCATCGCATCTGTCTCGCAGGCAGTTCACACTGCACTCTGTGAACCGCTGCGGGTGTCAATATAAATTGGATTGGATAGCTTTGGTCTGAACACCCATGCGATCTGATTCCATTGAGGACCAAAAAAAGGATCCTGCACCATTTTGGTGCGAATGCGATGCGATTTCAGCCATACAAACTGTATGGCTGAATCTGCATTGCACAGATATCGCATGTGATGTGCACAGGAATGTGGTGCGAATCATATGCAATGTCTGCAATCGCATAATGAACCCAGCCTAACACTCAACAGCAGCTTCCTTTTATATTTATTGATTTCAATATTCCCTTCCATTGTTTTTCCTTTCAGATGTGTAAAAAGTGCTACTTATCTTTGTCACACGTCAGCATTGCTGTTGACATTCTCCTTGTACAGTGGTTGTCACCCCACTTCCTAGATAAATGCCATCAACCAACCGTTTAATGTGATCCCAGGCTGTCATGGACACACCCCCTGGTCTAAGCATCACCCTACAGACTAAACCTTAAAGAAAGTGTACTGCTTACTGTAGATTGCCACCACACATCACAATGCTTAGGCTAATGACTACTGTGAATGTGCATTGTCCAATGCTGGAGCTGAACTAGCAAGGACCATGGACATCATGTGACTGCAGTTACACTTTTGAAATGATAGACTAAACATTTTATTATTTTAACCTAGGTGTGCAAGGAGAGGAAGGGAAAAGGGCTTGGTTATTTTTTTTTTTTTTTTTAAAGAAGTTAGGCTTTATTGGTTATGATGTAAAGGCTTGGTCTTGGCATACAGGTTCCTATGCACTACTTGCCTACTGTGCTGTGTGTAGTCTTGTGTACAAACAAACAATCAAGTAATGCATGGGTAACAAAAGAGAGCAATAGAGTATTACCAAGTATTGACCGACTTTAGCACTGGTTGGTTAAAATCTCAGTTGTTTGTAAATTAATAGAAAAAAATGCACATTAACGTACAGAAAACAATCTATTCAGTCTACATGCATTCTATTTTTATGTATACCTGTCATGGAGGAAATGTGGGGTTGTAATGGAGGATGTATTCCATTGCAGAACTCCTTCTGAAACTGCAAACTGTTGGCTGTATGCTGACCCTTGGATTCAGTTGCTAGCCTAGAACAGGTATGCAGATCAGGAGTGTCAAAGAAAAGTCAGAAATCTTTATCTGCATGCTTGCTCTGAGCTAGTAACTCAGAGATGATTCAATAAAGCAGAACTAGAAGTCACTATACTTACCTCTTCTCTGATGTCTAAAGTCCGCAAAGTGTCCCTACTGGCGCTGGCATCTTCTCCCGGAGTGGGATGACTTAACTCCTGCTCATGCTCTTGAATCAGTCATCCCAGCATACAGGAACTTTGCCAGAGAGGTAAACTGAACTGCACATGCACAGCTCAGTTTACATACCACAGAGCACTGCGAGCAGGCAGGTAGGTGTATTTTATTGCAGAAAAGACATTGCAGGTGTCTTCTGCAGGTTTTAGGAAACTGCCGTCAGTTCCATTTTGAGAGGTCCAGCATGACAACCAGACAACTACCATTTTCAGATGGTCTAAAGCAACATCCTCCATGTTTATCTCATGAGGTAAAAAATGAGATTTTTTGATTTTGACTTTGGATTTAGTGTCTGGGGCGTCTAAAAAGTGCACCTGTGAAGGTGAAGTTTCAGCTCTGTAGCATGTCCAGAACCAGAAAAAAAAGGTCGTTTGTATTAAAATTAATATAGAACAGGGATATGGCTCCGCTATTTTCACACCTTGCCGGTTTTGTAGCAAGCGTTTTTTTGGGCATTTTTTGGGGGTTATTGGAGGCAGGCATAACATCAGAACTTCTGTGTAGGGGTATATATACACACACACTTATATGTATATATACCCATACACATATATAGGTGTGAAAGTAGCAGAACACTATACTTGCGCTAATGAAATAATTAACACCAATATGTCTCCGCTCCTATCACACCTATATATGTGTATGTGTAAAATACATATAAGTGTGTGTGTATATATACCCCTATACACAAGTTCAGATGTTTTGCATGCCTCCAAAGACCCCCAAAAAAATGCCCCAAAAAAACCCTGCAATAACACACCTGGGCGTTTTTTTTTGGCGCGGGCGTTTTTTTGGGCATTTTTTTGGGTTTTTTGGAGGCAGGCAAAACATCTGAACTTCTGTTTAGGGGTATATATACACACACACTTATATGTACATATACCCATACACATATATAGGTGTGAAAGTAGCAGAACACTATACTTGCGCTTATGAAATAATTAACACCAATATGGCTCCGCTCCTATCACACCTATATATGTGTAAGTGTAAAATACATATAAGTGTGTGTGTGTATATATACCCCTATACAGAAGTTCAGATGTTTTGCCTGCCTCCAAAGACCCCCAAAAAATGCCCAAAAAACCGCCTGCTGCAAAAACACACCTGGGCATTTTTTTTGGCGCAGGCGTTTTTTTTTTGGGCATTTTTTTGGGTTCTTTGGAGGCAGGCAAAACATCTGAACTTCTGTATAGGGGTATATATACACACATACTTATATGTATTTTACACTTACACATATATAGGTGTGATAGGAGCGGAGACATATTGGTGTTAATTATTTCATTAGCGCAAGTACTTCTACTTTCACACCTATATATGTGCAGGTGTATATATACAGACATGTGTGTGTATATATACCCCTATACACAAGTTCAGATGTCATGCCTGACTCCAAACTTGTCCTCAAAAAAGCCCTATAAACGCCTGCAGCAAAAAGCAGGCTGACAGGCGAGAAGCCATATCGCTGCTCTATAAGTGACCTAAGAGAAACAATGTTTTCTCTATAGTGGTCACCCTGACATGGAAGGGTTTGGTCACCCTGCCATAGCAGTCAGAGTCAGTTCACCCTACACTACATTACGGTCACCCTGGCACTTAACACTTTCCCTACAGAAACTAAATTTTTGCAGCTAACTAAAGTAGAAAATAGCACCCTAACTACACTAGATATCCCTTTCCTCACACTAATAAATGCTAAATTACACTTTTGAAGCAGAAGTAACAGAACTGCTTCCATTCTCTTCCATGTCCCTGTATTACAATGCTAGGAATTTGCCGGGGCTATCTTATATACTGGGGGGAGTATTCACAAATGATTGGCCTATGGACCCCCTAGTCACTCCAATCACATTCCTAGCATTCTCCTGCCCCCTCAATTGGCTTTTACTAATGGTTCTGGCCCAATCACGGGCTTTTAAAGCCCATTTCCTGTCCCATTGCATATTGGTCGGTTCTGGTTGCCGAATTCCGAACTTTTTCAGCAAAAAGTTCGGAATTCGGCCGAACCTC